>NC_133664.1:106766540-107122867 GCF_037893015.1 Macrotis lagotis
TGTCTTGCTTTTGTCAAATATAAGTCTAACAAAGAACAAGTGCACAACAAACTTTTCCCCATATTTTAATTCTTTGTCAATTTATAGGTAGACAAGCGCGTCAATTGGACATATGCCAAATGTCCTTCCTTAACAACCCTCACTCCACAGTGGGGTTTAAACCAAACACAACTCAGAACTGCCTTTTCTCCCCTCAGTTTGAAAACAGAGCAGTCCCACACCAGTTGCTGAGAAACACCACATGGGATCAGCTTAGCTGACTCCCTACAAAACCCAACCTTTTCCCATTTTCCAGAAAAGGGAAAACACAGAAGGAGGGCTAGAGATCCAATATTTCCTACTTTTCTAAAAAAGCTTGGATCTAAAAAAAAAAACAAAATGTGCTTCTCAATTATGGAGCTCCATCCAGTTTCCAGAATCTGGGCAGAGATTTCATCCTGGCTGGCTCACCATTCTGTAGCCACTGGCTAATTGAGTTCAGTTCTGCCTATGATGAATGATTATTCAGCTGGGGAAAGCAAGGGTGGAAATAAAACAAAAATTTATTTAAAAGGTTACAAGACATAGGAAAGAGGAGAGAGAGAGAGAGAGAGAAAGAGAGAGAGAGAGAGAGAGAGAGAGAGAGAGAGAGAGAAGCATTGGCTGGGCTACACATCAGAGAAGACTGAAGCCCTGAGCTGGAGTCCAACCCAGGTTTTTAAGTCTTGCCTCTCATAGAGGGCAAAAGGTGAACTCCCTTTCTCTTACTGGACCAGGAATTAGGTAGAGCGAGATCTGGATACAAATTTTACATTAAACAATGAATCAATAGTGTAAGGGACTGTTGTGTGTGAGAGTACTGTAAACTTTCATCACTTGATGTCTTCAAGCACAAGAGCACTATTTTACTGGTTGATTGGAGATTGCCACAGGAGTGGGAGTGGACCAGGGACTGGGAAGGATATTTAAGCACTTGTATTCTGGTAAATAAATGGAGATCTTGGACATCTTGAAGAACTTGGAGATCTTTCCATGGTTGTCTCCCACCCCTTTAACGTTTGATTGGGTAAGGATAGGCTAGGTGGCAGGAATCTAACACTTCCTGAGCAGCTAGTCTAACAGGAACATAACAAATGGTGCCCAAACAGGGATACAAAAGTGGAGCTATCTGAGTGGAGTCCAGGATAAGGACCAGCAAATACAAGCAAGAGAAATTCCAGTTGAGATCCTGGAGCAGAAGACTTCAGAGAAGTAACAGGTTTTGTCACCAGGGGGCTGATTTTTAAGGAAGTTGGAACAAGGAAGTGTGAAGAAAAGTGAAAGAAAGAAGAAACAAATAAGTATTCAGCATTGAGGAGCCAGTGGGAAGTGAAATCTCCAAGACAGCACTGCAGAGGGATGGACCTTCTTCCTCAGCAGCAGTCCATACTAGCCCCATGAACGGGATGCAGAGAATCTGCTGGCTGTTCCTTTTGGCTGCTGTTGCCTGCCTGACTGTGTTATGCATGTTAAGTGTGACCCAAACCCTTAAACTTATGACCAAGTACAGAGACTCTTTGTCAGAGCCACCGACCCTGATGCAGACTCTGATACCTATGACAAATTTCACTCCAGAAGCCACAACAAATTTCACTCTCCAGCCTACAACCAAGAACACCATGACTCTTACTCTGGCACAAGCAAGCCATGAAATACACACTAACTGCACTTTCTGTGTTGAGAGCAAAAATGTCACATGCTATTGCACAGTTTGTAATGGTGCTGGCTACTGTTCAGAAAATGTGACAACTCCAAATTGTACTGTTGTTAAAAATTCAAGTAATGTCAAATGCTCTCTCTCATTCTCTGCTGCTTCCACGTTCTGTGGGGGGGGAGGGGAGGGGGAAGAAGGGAAATCTTCCTTTTTAGAACTTTGAAACTCAAAACTATGTCTCAAAAAATTTATTTTAGAAATCAAGGGATCCCCATGGCTTCTTCCTGGTTGGGGGGGGGGGGGTATGTTGGACAGTTTTTCTTAGGCTATTGATTGGGAAGCTTCATAGTCAATTACTTAAGTAAAAAGGGAAAGACTTTTTTCTGGGATTGAGAAATTTAGATTTTGTCTTTCAAATGAAGCCTGTGCCTATGGCTTATATTTTTGTTGACCAGTCTTAATTGGTGTGTTATGTGTGTATATGTGTATTTAATCATCAACAGGACACTTTCACATCTCTCTACTGGCCTGGAGAGGCGGGAAAATGTTTCTATATTCTGAAATCTGGTACTGGCCAGAGTATCAATCTCAGCTTGGTAAATATGTTTCAAGAGAGTTATTTCTGTTGTTTGTCCCTGTGTACGTGTGTGTGTGTGTGTGTGTGTGTGTGTGTGTGTGTGTGTGTGTGTGTATTTTATTCAGAAGGAAATTATATTTGAATAAATTATATTTCTAAGAATTTAGGAATATTGAATCATATAATTTACTGATTTCTTTTGGGAAAGAGATATTTGTACTATCTGATCTGTTTTGATGTTAAATTGGTATAATTGTCGAACAGTTATTTATGTTATATGTTCTTTGTCTCATCTATCATCAAACTTTTATGGTAAGAGAAATATCACAAATTTTGACCCCTTTCTGTGATAAATCTGTGGATTTATGCATAATATAATGATGGAAATATTATTTTGTAAAATTTAATAACTCATGTTAATTGACTTGGATGCTTAGTTGTATTTACTATTGTTTAAAATTGATATTTATTTATACTATTTTTTTAGCAAGGCATTGAGGTTAAGTGGCTTGCCCAAGGTCACACAGCTAGGTAATTATTAAGTGTCCGATGCCAGATTTGAACTCAGATATTCCTGACTCCAGGACCAGTGATCTATCCACTGCGACACCTAGCCACCCCTTGTTTATACTATTTTTGAACTTTTGTTTACAACTTACATGGCATTCATTATATAATTGAATTAAGGAATTTTGCTTCAAAAAAAACCAAAAAGGGGGAGTACTGTAAACTTTCATCACCTGGTGTCTTCAAGCACCAGAGCACTATTTACTGATTGACTAGAGAGTGCCACAAGAGTGGGAGTGGCCCAGGGACTGGGGAGGATATTTAAGCACTTGTATTCTGGTAAATAAATGGAGATCTTGGAGATCTAGGAGATCTTGAAGATCTTGGAGAACTTTCCATCCTTGTCTCCCACCCCCTTCAATGTTCGCCTGGGTAAGGATAGGCTAGCTGGCAGGAATCTAACACTTCCTGAGCAGTTAGTCTAACAGGAACTTGACATAATGATACATCAAGAATGGGGATCTCTAGCCAATTTGAGCAGCTTTTAACAAATTGTTTCTGTTACAATTATAATTGTCTACTTATAATCAATTTACATCTCAAGAGTAGGTGGTAGTCAATTTATATCTCCACCCAATTTCTTTCTGTTACGTTTACAATTTCTTCATCTTTCCCCATGTATCACCAGGACTAGTAACAAAAAATTTTTCCCTCTATCTTTTCATTCCTTTCTGTTCATATTATAATAATATCCAAGTTATAAAAAGTTGCTTGACGGGGTGGCTAGGTGGCACAGTGGATAGAGCACCGGCCCTGGAGTCAGAAGTAGCTGAGTTCAAATCTGGCCTCAGACACTTAGTAATTACCTAGCTATGTGGCCTTGGGCAAGCCGCTTAACCCCATTGCCTTGCAAAAGCTAAAAAAAAAATAATAATCTAAAAAAAGTTGCTTGACATAACTGATGCAAAAATTTAGCAATTTTCATAATAAAAAAATCATTTATTTGAAACTTGAAACAAACCCATTTGTGATAAGGTGATTCCAATTCAGTTGAATGCATTTTCCAGTTACCTTCATAGAATGTGAGGCATCTCATCACAATTGAATTCATTGTATACTATTCACATTTAAAAACCTATATAAAATTATCAAATATGAAGCCATTGTATCTAATTAAGCAAATAATGACACTTAATATTTATAATGTTTGCCCTATGCCAATGTGTTAGGCAAATAGAGATGAGGTAACATGTTTAAAGTCACACAGTTAACAAATTTCAGATCAATACATTTTGCTAATATGTCTTAATACAATTCAGACTTATCTTAAATATCAAGTCAGGAGAGACACATATTACTTAAAATGAGACAAAAATGAATATAATTACCCCAAGATCTATGTGTCAAGAGATATTCCACAGAATATTTGTTTATGATATTAATATCACAGGAGGTTCATATAATTTTCAGCAAAATTATCAATTTCACAATTGATACAATTCAGAAAGTTACATTTACATTGATCAGCACTTAATTTTAATTTGCATGATCTTTAAATGCCAAACTGTATATCCCAATCCAATTCAATTGACTTTTGATTATGTCCTGATCACAAAAAGAACTTTTCCTTTTTTTATTGAAATAGAAAAGGTTCTGGAATACAAACATTCATGGGCCTAACTCCCAAAACCTGTTTTTCTAGTATCACTGAAATGACTCTCTTCTCTAGTCATAAAACAATAAAGAAATCATTCCAGGAATGGGAACAAAGGAGGTGTGAGAGGAAGGGAGCATTAGGGTTATAATGGAAAGAACCATATGCCAGTTCAGAAAGAAAAAGTATTTTTACATGCTTTCCCTCTCTAGGTGAACTTCATCTACTAACCTCCAGTTTTGTGATGGCTTTCCTAAAAGGGGGGGGGGGGGGGGGGCGGGCAGGAGTTGCTACATCTGCTATGACATACCTTCAACTCTCTCATGATAGCATCTCTAAGAGCCAGGGGGCCAGACGCCCCACATCTGCTACTGCCTGCCATGCCTCCATAATCAATTTAATGGAGCAAATCATTGTAAATAGCATCTCCAGTCCTATCTTTATTCCATTGTGGTCAACATGTGTCAAAAACGTGTTTTACCCCACCATATATCAAGGGTCTTAGGGCCTTCCAGGATTTCTCACAGTCTTGTTCCATCTCCCATTAGTATTTCTCCAGAATCCTGCCAACTGCACCAATTACCTTGCATGAAAATCCCTTATCAGTGGGATTTCCAAATAAGGAGTCCAGTCCAATTCCAAAGAAATATACCAGGATGCTCCAGATTCATCAAGGAGGGATGCTGAAACATGGAAAATCTAGATATGAGGAGTATGTAGGTGTTTGGGTTCCACCAGGATGTGAAGGAAAGATTGTTAGTTTACAATACAAAGACTGGACTCTGCCTATATTGTTGCTATGGGCAGTTGGTCTCAATCTGATAAAAAACTGATGAGATGACCCCACCTATTTTTAAATTAATCTAGTCTTGACCTTCTCTTTTGTGCATGCTCAAGGAGATTGCTGTTCTTGGCCATTAGTATAATGAGAAGGTCAGGGAAAATGTATAGAAACCAATGTATCAAATTTAGATTGTGACCCCAGCTTATGATTGGCATGAAGGAGCAGGAGCAAAGCTTTTCAAAGTGCATAAGAAACCTTGCCTTTCAGGGTTTCCCTGCCCCTCTCTCCCACCATGAGGGAGGTGTGCCATTTTGTTAAGATATTTTGATAAAAAACCATTTTAATCACTCTGGACTAAGTATTCACCAATTTATAACCAGTTCACCAATTTATAACCAATTTATAACAATTGGGCAACAGTTAGACAACATACTGAATTTCCAAATCAACAAAAAAACTCTAAAATACCTGTAGCAATTATAGAACTCAGACAAAGGGTGAAGGAGTTAGTTAGTGAAAACTGGCTGATAATTTGGGGTTTGCTCAGCTCAGTACAGGTCTTGCCTCCCAGAAACCTGGCTGCCAAATAAGTGTTTTGGCTGATGTCCTGGGCATGCAAGACAACAGATTGGTCTTGCCCTGGTTGTGCTCTGGTCCATGTGCTTTATTTTGGCTTATATTAATCTTGGTTTACATTATTTGTAGCTTTCATTGAAAGGGATTCCATATTATTGTTATTATGACCTAGATGTTATGACTTAGATGTTAATACTGCTAGAGATTTTTGCTAAGAATCCACATCATGGCTTTCAATGTTTAAGAGGTCTACATTATTATGGTTTTCACCAGTAGGCCTCCCACAAAACAAGTATTATCGCCTTTAATAAATGTAAAGAAATTGAAATTTTGAGGCATTAAGCAACCAAACTATGGCTTGTTAGGTAATAGGTATCTGGGGCAAAAGTCAAACTCGAGATTCTTTACAGAAAAATATTCTTTCTACTACTACCACATACTACCTTACTTCCTTGATGAATTAGTTATACAATTTGCAATGATATTAATAAAGTATGATGAGGGCAGCTAGGTGATGGAGTGGATAGAGCACTGGCCCTGGCGTCAGAAGAATCTAAATTCAACGCCAGTCTCAGACACTTAATAACTGCCTAGCTGAGTGACTTTTGGCAAGTCACTTAACACCATTGCCTTAAATAAATAAAATTTTAAAAATTAAAAATTAAGAAAAAAGTATGCCTAGTGGAAAGGTTGACAAATTTTAGTCACAAGTGCTGAGGCTGAATCAGCTCTACCGCATTCCTTAAGTTTGGGTAAGTCATCCAAAGTTTTTTCATCTGTAAAATGAGAGGGTTGAACAAGATGACTTCTTAGGTCTTTTGACACACTAATACCATGGTCCTGTAGTCTAAATGAAACTATTAATCTTAACTGAGAGGGGAACTTATGAGGATTTCACTGAAAAAGTCACCATGACCATTTGGATGAAGGAAAACAGAGAATGATAAATTTTGTGATTGTACTTAAGTACAATTAGATTTTATTTAGGTGGTTATATTTCTATAAACTTCATCTGAAGGTATACAACACATATGAGCAGAAAACTGAGTTTAGCCAATATTAACCACATCATACTATCATGAAGAAATTAAGAACTTATTTAATTACCATTAATTAGACTACAAATAATTACAAGTAGTACATAATAATAAAAATAACAACAATAATAATAATAGTTGTCCTTCATTCTTGAAGTTGACCATGACATCAGGGAGGTGCTACCATGAATTGGATTTGAGGGAGGCTGTGCTGTACTTAGTCACCAGTCTCACTTTTTCCTCCAGAGTCATCTAGGTCTTGTGGCCAGATAGGAATCAGGACAATTGGAGAAGACTCTGGATGCAAGGCAATTAGGGTTAAGTGACTTTCCAAGGTCACAGAGTGAGTAAATGTCTGAGACTAGATTCAAACCCCTGTCCTACTAACTCCAAGGCCAATTCTCTTTCCATTGTGACATCTAGCTGCACTAATTATGACTAATAAAGTATCTTAATCATTGCCTTCAAGTGACATTCATTCCCAATATATGACAAGTAATCTTTTCTTTGAGTGACATTTATCCACCTCACAATATTCTCAGTACTCCTCCACTATTTTGTGTGACAAAAATCTCTGTTATCTGGCAAACAGAGAATTCTAGTGTTTTTCATGGTCTCCTAGGTTGCTGCCTGAGAGGGATCTTGGATCATCAAGTCTAACTCTCTCATTTTGTAGATGAGAAAAACTCTGGTTTGGAGATGCCCACTGGTTTAATTAAAGACTCATAGCAAATGAATGACAGAATTGGGATGTAAATCCTGCCTTTGCCATTCAAAGTTCATTTCTCTATACTAATGAGGGAGTCTGACCTTTCTTTTCCTTGTTTGACAAAGGGAAACCTATAGTTTGTGGGGAACTGAATCCTCCCCTGTTTGGGGCACAAATCATTTTCCTTCATGTGACTCTCACCCCTCCTTTCTCAGTTTGACACAGAATCCTAAATTCATTTGCATCTTAGCAAAAAGCTGTTTGGTCTTTCATGCATGAATTTAAAGGAACAAGCCAAGTTGCTGAATGACCTGAAGGCTGGTCTACAATATACCTACATATCTTCTTGGAAGGAAACCACGAAGATCTCCTGACTGGAACTCCTGCCCTGTCCTCCCAAGTCAAGAACATAACTATTGGAGAAAATAGAATATTATAAGAGAGGAGCAAGTATCTCTCTCTTGACCAAGGTTGGGAAATTTCAGAAAAGCAGGGAGGTGACTGAGCAGAAATCCAGAATCAAGACAGAGAGTCCTTCTCTAAATATGACCAAATTAGCCTAAAAGATGTTACTGATTCTGACAACCAGTGAGTCAGTTCCAGGTATTTACTGTAATGGCTTCATCTGATTAGCAAATTGTAGCAAGTTTGATTACTGCCAGGCAAAGAATCATGATTCAGACCCAGGAATTCAGGTGTGGAAAGAAAAACAAAGATTTATTAAAAGCAGTTACAATGAAAAAGAAAATGATAGGGAGAGAGAGAGAGAGAGAGAGAGAGAGAGAGAGAGAGAGAGAGAAACAGTCAAGCAGAGTTCACTGGGTCAGAGAGAGTCAGAGACATTTGACCCGGAGCAGAGGTCTGGTCCAGATTCTTATAGTCTTGCCCCTTATCCAGAGGACAAAAGATGAATTCCCTTCCCCCTTACTGGACCCAGAATTAGGTAGAAGGTTGAAGCCTAAGAGGATCAGTATACAAATTTTACATTAAACAATGAAGCAATGATAGTCAATTTACAGTGCTTAATTCTCTTGTGAACATGTAAATTATTTGAATACTGTAATGTATGGAACCTCCAACCAAATTAAGAAGATTTAACAGCCTTTAAGATTACCATTTTTGTTTCTGCTAGTTGACAATTCTCTACATCTTTTACCTGCAACATTTCCCCCAGCAAAATTATTCAGGACCCAGAGTCTTCTGGGCCTTTCAGAGTCCATTTGCATGAATGCATTACAATGAGGACTTCAATGAAGGAGCTGAGGGATCGTCCAGAGAATGATTGGCTGGCACAACTGGTTGGCATCCTGCAGAGATTGGTCTTAGAACTATACAGCTAAGAGAAACAAAACTCAAGAGAGAAAAATGAGCAAGCAAATGAGCAGAGATATTATAAAGAAAAGGCTATTTAACAGAGGTCCAATAATTAGGGAAAAACTAGGTCTCTAAAGAGCAAGAATTATACTTTATGATCCTAAGGCAGTATCAAAATACCTTTTACAAGAACATGGGTTCCAATATAACAGATTCATTAATGTATGCCACATAAGTTGTAAACAAAAGCTCAAAAACTGTATAAAAATATACTGAAAAATCATTTTAAAACTGCACAAATCCAAAATTTTCTATTTTGCTTTGGTCATGTTTAGAATGAACAAAAATTCCAGTTGAAGAATGGATCTCACTTTTAAAGCAGTTTAATATATATATATATCTCAATAGGCATTATCCTGATATAAATAGTCAAGTTCCTTAAGGGAACTTGTTGTGATAAAAAGTCACATGCTTTGTTAAAAGGCCAAGACAAAAATACTTGCCAATTATTTAAAATTTAGAAGATAAAGTTCTAATGAATTACTCTCATACTTAATTATGGTGCACCTGGAATGATCATGGCAATTTTCTATTAAAGAGCAGAGAGGGATACAAGGACATGTTACCTTATGATGTCATACAGACAATCCTTTTCAATGAGCCAGGTAAAGGATTCCTTTAAGAGAATCCTACCCCAATTGAGGCTAGGGTTGTTCTTTCAAAGGCCACTCACTCCATCAAACATCAAACCCCTGGGGCTAATGGCTTCATTGGCATATTGCTGTCTTTCTATTTTAACATACCTAATGTCAGATCAATTATCAACACATTGTAATGTAATATAGCAATTACCTATAACCAGAGCTTCAGGTAGCTTGAGCACTAAGGAGAATCAAGAGTGTGCCAGGTTGTAATCTGGTGTGAGAGATCCAGGAAAAAAATAATTCAATTGTTGCTCATGTACCTAAGAACAGTGCTGTAAATGAAATGCAATAAACAGATTTTGAGATATAAAAACACAATGACCCTAATTCAAATTTTTTAAATAAAATCAGCTTTTTGCAATGAACTCATTTAGTTACTATGTTTAAAATAACTAAACATCTCTTTCTGGCTAGGAGGTTGCCCCTCATCTCCATACTTCTCACATACAATTGGCTAGAGGTTGACACAGAGAAATTTCAAATTATCATCATTATCTTATCTTCTTCATGTTACATGGGTGCTTTTCTCTCAAAGCAAATAATCACAGTTTAGTCCCAGTTTACACACACATACACACACACACATACACACATACACACACACACACACACACATATATATATATAGCTAGAAACTTCTAGACATAAACTTTTAACTACTAGCCAACTTCAAAATACAAATTATTACTTTCAGAATTCTTCAAAAAACCATTAGAACATCTTAGGTGGGGCAGCTAGGTGGCGAAATGGATAAAGCACTAGCCCTAGAATCAGGAGTACCTGGGTTCAAATCCGATCTCAGACACTTAATAATTACCTAGCTGTGTGGCCTTGGGCAAGCCACTTAACCCCAATTTGTCTTGCAAAAAAAAAAAAAAAACCCTAAAAAAAAAGAACATCTTAGGTGACCTTAAATTTCTAACATGTGCTATTGATTCTAATGCAATAAAACAATAGTAAACTCAACCAGGCATTCAAGTCAATTAATAACATGAGTTATTAAATTTTTCAAAATAATATTTCCATCATTATATTATGCATGAATCCATAGATTTATCCCAGAAAGGGGCCATAATTTGTGATATTTCCCTTACCACACTTTCAAAGCAATCACATGTTAATTCAAGGCTTTAACATTACAGAATTCAAAGAGCTTACATGTTCACAAGAGAACAAAACACTGTAAATATAATTTCTTTGAAGTTACAAAAGAATATCACATAACTGGTAAATATATCGCATTCATCAATAAGTTATCTTATAGAGGAACACGAAATTGCTATGTTCAGTCAGTCAGAGATACCTGCAGTTACCATGAGAAAGTCCATATTCTTGACTTCTTTAAACTTAAGCATACATTATTAATTTTACATTAAACAAGATTCTTATTTAAACATCTTGTTCCCCTTAGGACAAGGGCAAAATGCTATAATTCTAGGCAATGTTAATACATTTTCTTATTTTCAAATAATAGATGTTAAGTAGATTTTACTTTCAGTTTTATATATATGTGTGTGTGTGTGTGTGTGTGTGTGTGTGTGTGTGTGTACATATACACACACACACATATATTACATATACATCCATGATCCCTTCCATAAATATGTAAGAGACAAAGATTATAAACTTTCTTCCTTTATCAACAAAAGACCTGGTGGGATTATTGACAATGTATTATCAATATCGATTTAACATCAAAACAAATCAGATTACAAAATTTAGCACATTTCTCCTTCCCAAAAGAAATAAGTAAATATATTATATATGATTCAATATTCCCAAATTCCTTGACATACAATTTATCCCAATTATGTTCTCCTTCTTAATAACATATATAAATTCTCAAGACTTGTTACAGAACTTTCAAAGGTGACTAAATTACTCTCATTTAACTCTGATAGTTTCTTTTTTTAAATACAAGGTGGTGACTTTTTCCTATCAAAGGCTTTCCCCACACTCTCTTCAAAGCCTCTTGAAGACAGAAAGTCAGCATTTACTAAACCTTTAAGTCTCAATTAACATAAGTTGAATACAGCTGTCAATCAATAGTAGGTTAACAAAAGCTTAGCTGAGATCATTTCACAAACTTTGCAGTTACAAGCTTTCAAATGGTATAAGGGATAGGCTCAGATCCCAACTTCATTAATTACTTAATTTTAAATTAGACCTTTTTAAGCAAATAAATTAAAAACCCAAAATAAAAGGAATAACATTTAACTCAGGTAACTGTGACCATTTCAGATATGAATTACAAACACAGAGACAACTCTTTCAAATTTCAGATTTCAAATTTACCAAAGAGAGATTTTTGGACACCCTGGCCAGCACCAAAAATCTCAAAATTTAGAAACATTTTCCCACCTCTCCAGGCCAGTGGAGAGATGTGAAAGTGTCCTATTGATGTTTAAATACAAACATATACCTATACACAAATATATTATATTACATATATTTTAAATGTACCAATTAAGGGCAGTCAAAAAATAATTGTTTTAGACTCAAGTAGAATTTCTTGAGGAACCTCTTATATATTTTAAGATTTTGAAGTAGTCAATTAATAGTTAAAATTGAATGCATTCTTAAGTAACTTTATAAAGTTCAAATCCAGTTACTCTATTACAGGGATTAGTACAGGCTTAATTAAAAGATGAAATCTGAATTTCCTGGCCCCAGAAAAAGTTATCTTCCCCTTAACTAATTGACCATGAGGCTTCTTAATCAAACTGCCCATTTCCCCTTCCCCCTCCCAAGGGTGGGGTTTTCTCAGCCCAGATAATGTCTTTTGGGAATGGACTTGGAATTGATAAACACATGTAGTCTAAGGAAAATGTGACCATTTTCCCAGGAAGAAGGCATTGGGGGGGGGGGGGGTCCCTATTTTAAGCAATAGATCTAAAACAAGTTTTGGGGGAATCTTTCCCTTCCTGCAATGAACATGCATTCTATCTGAGACATAGGTTTGAGTTTCTACATTCTAAAAAGGAAGAGCTTCCTTCTCCCTCCCCCCTGACCCTGCAGAGGGTTGGGGCCACAGAGAATGAGAGAGAGCATTTCAAAGAGAAAGAGAAGAGAGAAAGAGAGTTCCACCCAAAGATAATTTCCAGGAGTTCAGGTGTTTTGCTAATCAAATCTAATTCCTTCCAAGGAGCATTTCCAAGTTGAAAATGGGGGGGGGGGGGGCTTTGGTACCAAGTTTTCCTCATGTTTTAATTATCCTAAACTTCTAGATAGGCAAACACATCAATTGTACATACATCAAAAGTCATTCCTTAAAACACCTCAGCACTGCCATCACTGGTCAGCATGTACAAAACACAGGGCAGGCCCACATAAGGGATACGGCGAAACATCTTAATGACTCCCCACAAAACTCAATCTTCATTAGTTTTCACAAGCCAAAAAAAAAGGGAAATACACACACAGAAGGAGGGATAGAGGTCCAATAATTTTCCTACTTTTTTAAAATCTAAAAAAGGAGCGTGCTTCTCACCTATGGAGCTCAACCAGTTTCCCAGGTCTGTACAGAAATTTATTCTGGCTAGTTCACCAATATGAAGCCACTGGCTACTGCCACTCATGACTCAGACACAGGAATTCAGGTGTGGAAAGAAAAATAAAGATTTATTAAAAGGAGTTACAACACAAAAGAAAATGACAGGGAGAGAAAGAGAGAGAGAGAGAGAGAGAGAGAAAAGACTAGTCAAGCAGAGTTGAGAATCAGACATGTCTGGCCCAAAGTAGAGGTCCAATCCAGATTTTTATAGTCTTTCCCCTTATCTAGAGGACATAAGATGAATTCTCTTCCCCCTTACTAGACCCAAAATTAGGTAGAGAGTTGAAGCCTTTGGAGATCACAATACAAATTTTTCATTAAACAATGAAACATTGGTAGTTAATTTACATCTCAAGAATAGGAAACCTCCACCCAATTTGACGAGATTTAACAGCCTTTAGGATTACAAATTATGTTTCTGCTAGTTCACAATTCTCTACATCTTTTCCCTGTATCAAGCTTGCTCAAAAGAAAGAATATGTCTTTTTCTGACTTAATCATTACCAGCCTGGCCATCTCCAGGTTTTGGTTGCTTTCTATACTCATACTATATATTATATATTGGCAAGGCAATGGGGTTAAGTGACCTGCCCAAGGTCACAAAGCTAGGTAATTTTTAAGTGTCTGAGGCTGCATTTGAACTCAGGTCTTCCTAACTCCAGGGCCAGTGCTCTATCCACTGCACCACCTAGTTTCCCCCATACATTATATTTTAATATCTATACTGATTTGCAAGAAGCAAGCAAAACAAAGGACATAATTACTATGATATAGTCTTTTATAAATTTCTTAAGAATCTAGCTGGCCACCCTACTACCTGAAGATTGCCAATTCCTGCCACCATGTCTTCCTCTGGCTCAAATGGAATTAATTGGATTCTGCTGGCCTTGGTGCTCTTCTCTTTCTTCAGTACATCAACATTGATCAAAGAATTTAATATTGCTTTTATTTACAAACAAAAGACAACCACAACAAACTTCACTGAAGACATTAGGAGAAAGAAAAGTATTTATTTTTTTCAATTATATCATTACTGGACTCTGGATGGTCATCCCCTTTACCTCATCCCCGATTTCCTATGTGCTAATCATCCTTTCCCTGAGAAGACACATCCAACAGACACAGAACAATGGCACTGGATCCAGAGACCCAAGCACTGAGGCTCATGTGAAAGCAACCAAAATCATCCTCTCTTTCCTCTTCTTCTTCATTGCATATTTGATTGTTTTTTTATCATTCTATTGAGCTATTTTCTACCAGACACTAGGACAGTGTTCGTACTAGTGATTGGTGAGAGGATTTTGACTTGTACATCCTTCTGTTTGCTCAATCATCCTCATTACTGGCAACAACAAACTGAAACAAGTATTCCTTGGGATCTTCCAGATAAAGAAGTAGAACATGAATGGTGAAATCAGGTGACCCTGCACCTAATGAAAGAGGAAAGAAGAAACAAGTGTTCACTAAGCATCTGCTGTGTATCAGAACCTGTATTAAATACGTTAAAAATATTTCATTTAGGGGCGGCTAGGTGGTGTAGTGGATAAAGCACCAGCCTTGGAGTCAGGAGTACCTGGGTACAAATGTGGCCTCAGACACTTAATAATTACCTAGCTGTGTGGCCTTGGGCAAGCCACTTAACCCCATTTGCCTTGCAAAAAAAAAAAACTAAACAAAAAATATTCATATTATTAAAGCATCTATTTGTACATGATGGGGCTAGAGACAAAGGAGGGAATTTGATGAGTATATGCAGCATGCTTAAATGGCTAAATCCTCATGGAGAAGACTTTAAAAAGGCATGATGGCAAGTCATGGAATAACTCTGCTCCCCAATGGCAAGCATGTGCTAAACTTCTGCAACAGGTTCCACTCTGTTGATCATAACAGCCAAATCATTGATTATCTCTGAAGTCAGAACTGCCAAAGGAACAGTCATTTCTTTTATTCTCTCCTTACTGGTCAATGTTTGAGGATGAGCACCTGGGACTCCAGGGCAGAGAGGGACTTCAAGTCATCTCAGGAATATGACCCAAATGGTGGTTCTGCCTCTTTTGTTCCTGTCTCTATTCTTGATTTTATCTTAAAGGATATTAATAATAGCTATGAAGTTGTGAGAATCAGAGGAAAGAAAAAGAAGCTACCCAAAATCCAGGAACAAGTAACAAATGCCAGGATTTTCCAAAAGCCAGACTGGGAAGCAAGGGGGCAACATCTCTAGTAATGTTTCAACCAACAGAGACTGAAGGCAATCAAGAAGGGATTGCATCAAGTGTACCTAGTGAAGTGAATGCTACATAGAAATTACTTTAACTCTGAACCCACTCTCCCAGAGACCAAATTTCTGCAGTAAATATGCCTTAGAAATGCTATTTTATGGTAATGGGTTAAATGAAACTAATGCACTAATTACTTGAAGGAAAACACATCATTGAGGATTCAAAGTAAAGACATTAGAGAAAGACAGTCTCCCCCAGTCAACATCCTGATGAGTTGAAGATGTCCTCGTACAGATAGTGGAGTTTATCATGACATATACATTCCAATCTAAAGTTCCTACTATCGCTGTTTTAATGATTAAAAGACAATGAATTCTTCATGAAGAAGAAAATCTATACATATCATACACCCATGGTTTCCTGGAATGAATACTGAACTTGAAGTCAGAAAACATAAGTTCTTAAACCAGTCCAATTGTGAATTAGCTATATGTTATGTTAGAAGACAAGTCAATTAACCCTTCTCCTCAGTTTTCTGTTGAAGTTCCTGATGACATTTAAAAGTATGAGAGACTAAGGACAGTCCTGTGAGAATAGCTCAGAACCATCAATGATTTTCATGAGGTTTCTTTTTGTCATAGCAATGGTCATATATGTAAGCTTTCAGTGACATTAGGCTGACTGGGATATCTGACCTTGAGCAGATAAAACCAGATTTAGTTTCACCTTAGTTCCCCATCAGTTGAAAGCTAGATTGTTGGGCTATATGCATGTGTTTTAAACTCTGTGCTTTTTGAAAGAAGTTATAACTCCAAGGAAATGTATAAAACTTCTGGCTCTTAAAAAGCAAATTCTTTAACTGTGGGAGTTAAGTGGCTGTTGATGTGTGGAACCCAAGCTTTTCAAGAATCATTCAAGTCTGCAATAAAACAGGATCAGTCTTATTGCAACTGACAACCCATTAGTGCAAAATAGATTAATCTTTCATAAAAATATCAAAAGTCTTAAGAGGGACCTGGCATGTTCTTGAGTCAGATATTCTTGGAAGTAAGAGGCAGATACATAAAATCTCTATTAGAGAACAGAGAGGGAGTAAACATCCAACCATGGCCTTTTCCCCTGCACCACATAAGAACAAAGTTATAGAACCTTGAAAAGAAGTTGTTCAGCTTCTTGAGTTAACTATCCATTCCATCTCAAAGCCCCATCAATATATTTAAATAGCCTGTAGCAGCATTGCATCTCACATGTCCACACCTAACCTTGTATAACAATGATTCACATTTCTTTAAAGTTTTTGGTTAGTAAATATATTTCCTGACACTGGAAAGTACCTGCTATATATATGCATGTCTGGCCCAGAAATTCTCCCTCAATAATATTTCCAAGGTCCCCCCATATAAGGGATCCAGTCCAATTCTGAAACAAAAAGAGACAAGGAGCTCCAGATTGATTATATTAGAAGTTTAATAATTTAAGGGGAATACTCACTACAGGGTAGTTTAGGGTGGCAGCTAGATAACATATTGAAATTCCCTCAAAATCCCCCCTCCAATCCTATTATGATAGAGAAATCAGAAGTGAATGAGGAGTTATAGAATATGTAAATACAGAATGACTATTTGGGGTTGCCTCAACTCAGCAATGGCCTCAGGTCCCAGATACCCAGAAGCTATTTCAATTCTGTTTTGGCTAGTCTATGTACTGGTCATGCTCTGATCAGTGTGCTTTTGGTTTACATTAATCTTGGTTTGCATTTTTAACAGCTTTCATTGATAAGGACTCCATATTATTACTATTATTATTATGATGCTTTTTACTCCTGAAGACTTTTGCTAAGAAACCCACATCATGACTTTCACTGCTTAACATAGCTTTCTCCAATAGTGACTCTATTTTCCACCCCCTGAAAGCTGCCCATACATTCTTTCTCAATATCTTCCACATGTTCCCTGGAATGGCTCTTCAATGGGGTTTTATGAGTTTGTTTGTTTGGGGGGGGGGGGTTGCAAGGCAATGAGGTTAAGTGACTTGCACAAGGTCACACAACTAGATAATTATTAAGTGTCTGAGGCTGGATTTGAACTCAAATCCTCCTGACTCCAGGGATATCCACTGCACCACCTAGCTGCCCCATTTTAGGGGGGTTTTGGTACAACTAAAAGGGATGGTCCCTTTGTAAGCATAAACTACAAAAGCACTACAAATAGCAATAGAAGAACAGCATGACAGAGAAAATAGATATCAAAAAGTACTGTATGTCCCCAGCAAAATTTGAAGTCAGTTCATGATTGGATCAGTGTATCTGGCATATGTCTTGTGGCAATTCCACAACCAGTAAAACACTGTTATTTTCAAAGAGAAGCACTGCGTGATAGCCAAGAGTATTGTGCATACATGCATGTCTTCTACTGACCACTTACTCAGATTACAGAAATTTGCTATAAAGAGAAAAAGGTGGGATAAGATTATAACAACATCAAACTTGTCCTTGATGACTCAACACATGATCCTGATGTTTGTTCTTCATTCTCAAAGAAGACCATGGTAAGGGAGCTGATGCCTTAACAAGCAAGTGAATTTGATTTGAGTGAAGGTGCTAAGTGACTAGATTCACTTTCTCTTCTGAAACCATCTGGATCCAGTGGCCAGAAATGAATCAGAACTACTGGAGATAGGGGCAGCTAGGTGGCACAGTGGACAGAGCACCAGCCCTGGAGTAAGGAGTACCTGAGTTCAAATCTGACCTCAGACACTTAATAATTACCTAGCTGTGTGGCCTTGGGCAAGCCACTTAACCCCATTGCCTTGCAAAAAACTAAAAGAAAAAAAAAGGAGTCAGTTGACAATCAAAAAAGCAGTTATAATTCCATGTCATAGGCAGACTCAAGAAAACTTAGGTGGGAAACATACCTGTTCAAAAGGACTACAGTGCAGAAACTGAGTCAGAAAGAATTTACCTTAGGCTTAGGCCAAGGTCATCCTCTTAACTTTTCCCCAGATACAGGCCTTCACCTGTAACAGTTCAGTATTACATTCCCTCTGAGTAGCTTGTGAAATTTCAAATCTTAAACAAAATCAGTTATGATCCCAAGAGCTTTTATCCCAAATGGCAAATTTCACCAATCACAATTTAGAAGCAGAGACATTTACTTTTCTTCTCATGGAATTGGAATAATCAATAAAAGTTTACCAGAATTCAAACATACATAAAAGATTTCACTTAACATTCTTCATTATTTTTCTTTTCTTCTTCTCAAATTTAAATTTGTACTGGTGTAAAGACCTATAATTAGAAATCACTTATATATTATATATAAACATGCAAATAAATCTTCAACAAGCCAAGTTCATTGTTTAGGAATTCCATAACCCAAAATAGATTATTTCCCAGGGCTTATGACCTTGCCCACACAGATGGTTTCCAGAACCTTTAAACATAAGAGGAATTCATAGGGATCCCAGGGAAGGGACTGATTATATTGCCCTTGCCTGCCCAACCCATCTAATCTACCCTACCATTTGGATTGTACTCTTTGACACCCCACCCTGTGCCAGATAGAATAGACTAAGCCCCTACACACACTCTCATACACCAAGGCAGACTGTTCTGCAAATTCATTTCAGATAAAGCTTTCATCTCATTCCTTTCCACACATAATAATCAATTATCAATTTTATGTTTCAACATTATGATAATAACTTTAAATAACTTATACCTTCATAAGCGATAACTAAATTGTTGTGGATGTAACTACCTCTTAATTTCAGGCAAAGGTGAAAATATAAAGTTCCCTAAATAGAAATTGAAAAATACTATAAAAAGGGGTTATTAGGACTGATAACATAACTGGTTTTAAATTTTTTTCCTCAATCTTTTCATTCTTTTCTGTTCATATTATAACAACCAAGTTATAAAAAGTTGCTTGACATAACTGATGCAAAAGTTTAGCAATTTTCATAATAAAAAAATATTACTTATTTGAAACTTGAAACAAACTCATTTCTCATAAAGTGATTCCAATTCAGTTGAATACATTTCCCAATTACCATAAACAGAATATGAGGCATGATTCATTGTATACTATTGTATACTGTTCCCATTTAAAAACCTATACAAAATTATCAAATCTGAAGCAATTATATATAATTAAGCAAATAATAATGACAGTTAATATTTATTTTATTTGTCCTATGCCAATATGTTAGGCAAATAGAGATGAGGTAACTTGTCTTAAGTCACCCAGTTAACAAATTTCAGATCAATATATTTTCCTAATTTGTCTTAATGCCAAATAGCTTAATAAATTTTGACAGCTTAAATATCAGATTAGGAGAGACACATTTCACTTAAAAATGTGACCAAAATGAATTCGATTATCCCAGGATCTATGTATCAAAAGATATCACATAGAATATTTGGTTATGATATTAATACCATCGTATTATATTTTACACAAATGCAATGTATTCCAACCATTTCATATTATGGGGTCTGCTTCTTCCAGTCAATCCACTGCCAAAGATTATCGCACATAAGAACACATTTTAATTTGTTCAAATCTGGGTTCCATAATCTCAGGAGAAATCCATGGGTTATCAATTTACTCATCACTCTCTATAATTTTTTTTCTATATTGACTTAATTTGGGGGGGGGGGATTTTGGAAGGCATTGGGGTTAAATGAACTTCCCATGCTCACACAGGGTAATTTTCAAGTATCTGAGTTCGGATTTGAACTCAGGTCCTCCAGGCTTCAGGGCCTGTGCTCTATCCACTGTGCCACCTAGCTGCCTCCTTTATATTGACTTTCAAATAAAGTTACAAAATTTTCATAATCTTTCTTTTTAAATAAAGTCAAACTTGCTCATACCCTCACCATACCTAAACCATCTTTCATTATAATAAACCTCTCTTATGGTTGAAAACCCTAACCTTCTTGTACTTTTCATATTTTCCCTGAAACTTTGTTATTGCTCTCCCCAAGTCTTCCAAACCAATTACTCAGACTATAGAACTTTCCTTTTCTTGTTCAATGATCTCTCAGACTGTAGTCATTCCCTGAATATTTTCTTTTATAATTTTAGCACATGTTGTTAGACAAAACCAGTAACATTAAAACTTTACTTTTCCAGATGGCTAATTAACTTAGACACAAGAAACCTTTTAATTTTTTTTACGGATTTGTCTATTACTCCATAATTCTTTCTCTTGATTTGTCACAAATCAGGTATTCCTTAGATGGAAGCAAAAAACATTCTTTAGAAATGATTAAACTCTTACAAAAATTTTAAACAACTTACAAAACAGTCCA
This sequence comes from Macrotis lagotis, assembly GCF_037893015.1. NCBI lineage: Eukaryota > Metazoa > Chordata > Mammalia > Peramelemorphia > Peramelidae > Macrotis > Macrotis lagotis. Next base: position 106,787,161 of record NC_133664.1, read on the forward strand.
TTCAAGCTTTTAGTCAAATTCTGGTACACTATTCACAAAATTAGCAATAAAGCATTTTCAATTTACTTTCTTAAATAAATTCATCTTGCAAGGGAAAGAGCAAGAAATTTCTTCAAATTGAAATACAGAATTCTATGATAAAGTTTCATATAATTTTTAGCAAAATTATCAATTTCACAGTACACATTACAATTCAAAAAGTTACATTTACATTGATCAATGCTTAATTTTAATTTACATGATCTTTAAATATCAAACCAGATATCCCAATCAAATTCAATTACCTTTAGGTTATGTCCTAGTTCACAAAAAGAACTTTTTCTCTTTTTTTCCCATGAACTAGGAAAGATTCTGAAGTACAAACCTTCATGGTCACAACTCCCAAAACTTGCCTCTTTATTTTCTGTGAAAGGACCCCCTTCTCTAGCTGTAAAACAATAAACCAATCATTCCAGGAATAGGGCAGAGGGGTGTGAGAGGAAGGGGGTATCAGAGTGTAATGGAAAGAACCATAATCCAATTCAGAGAGGAAAAGAACAAAATCCTCCTAAAGACATAAACTGACTATAAAGAAGACAGTGTTTTTAACATGCTTCTCCCTCTTAATTACCCATCCCAGTTGAACTTCTTCTACTAATGTCCAGTATCATGGTAGCTTGGGGGTGGGGGTGGGCAGGGGGGCTGTTTGCCACATCTGCCATGACATGCCTCCAACACTCTCATCATAGCATCTCTAAGAGCCAGAGGGCCACACACCCCACATCTGCTATACCTGCCTTCCCTCCATAACCAAATAATGGAACAAATCACTGAGAGTAGCATCTCCAGTTCTATTAGCATTTTCAGGACATACCCGTCCCATGGTGGTCCACATATAAAAAACATGTGTCACTCCACCACACATGAGCATCTTAGGATTTCTCCCAGTCATTGGTATTTCTCCAGAATCCTGCCAACTACACTAATTACCTTGCCTGAAAATCACCCCTCAATGGGATTTTCAAGGCTCTTCTCAAATAAGGAGACCAGTTCAATTCCAAAGAAATAAACCGGGGACCTGCAGATTGATTATATATATAGTTAAATAAATCAAGGACCAATGCTCAAACATGGAAAATCTAGGGCAATAGTTAGACAATATATTGAATTTCCAACAACAAAAAAACCTAAAATACCTGTAGTAATTATAGAACTCAGACAAAGGGGAAAGAGTTATAGATATGTTAGTACAGAATGACTGATAATTTGGCGTTTCTTTAGCTTAGCACTGGTCCCAAAAACCCGGCTGCCAAATAAGTGTGTTTTGTCAGGAGTCCTGGGCATGCAAGACTATGGACTGGTCTTGCCCTGGTTGTGCTCTGGTCCATGAGCTTTATTTTGGCTTATGTTAATCTTGGTTTACATTATTTGCAGCTACAGAATCCTATATCCATATGCATCTTAAAAAAAGCTGTTTAGTCTTTCAATGCATGAATTTAAAGGGACAGGTCAAGTTGCTGACAAACCTGAAGGCTGGACTAGAATATACCTACCTATATTCTTAGAAGGAAACCATGAAGAAAAAAAAAAAAGAAAAAGTTCTTTTTATAATATGGAAAGGGATTCCATATTATTGTTATTATGACTTTTACTGGTAGAGATTTTTGCTAAGAATTCACATCATGACTTTCACTGCTTATGGGGTCCATATTATTATGGTTTTCAACAATAGGGATCCCACAATATGAGTATTATTCTCACTTTTAATATATATGTAAAAAATATTGAAATTTTGAGGCATTAAGCATCCTGGCTGTAGTTCCTTAGGTAATAAGTATTTGAGACAAAAGTCAAACTCAAGGTTCTTTACAGAAAAATATTCTTTCCACTACAACATACTGCCTTACATCCTTGATCAATTAGTTACAAAATTTGAAATGATATTAATAAAGTATGCCTTGTAGGAAGTTTGACAAATTTGAGTCACAAGTCCTGAGGTTGAATCCCAGCTCTACCCCTTTATTCCTGCTTTAGCTTGGGCAAGTCACTCATAGTTTCTTCATCTGTAAAATGAGAGAATTGAACAAGATGACCTCTAAGCCATGGTCCTGAAGTCTAAATGAAACTATTGATCTTGACTGAGAGAGAAACTTATTTATGTGGATTACACTAAATAAGTCACCATGACCATCTGGTAGAAGGAAAATAGAGATTGATAACTTCTGTGATTGTACTTAAGTACAATTACATTGTATTTAGGTAGTTATATTTCTATAAACTTCATCTGAAGATATACACTACATATGAGTAGAAAATTGAGATTAACCAATATTAATGCATCCTAATATGAATAAGAAATTAACTTTTTTGATATTACTACTAATAATTACAAGTAGTACTTAATAATACCAAATTTCCCCATTTTTAAAATACATTTTCATTTTGGGTCCTGAAATTTGAAAAAAAATTATTACATAATGTTATGGAACTCAAGTTTTATTCATCCTGACATTCAAGGATTTTCTGGTTATAGCTTTCAGGCATCTTTTGGGCAAGTCTGGTGCATGGACACATGCTTAGTCAATTGTGTTTTATGAACCTGAAGCACCAGTTGTGTCCTCCTTTGAAATCAGTCACTTCTTTTCCATCAGCAATTCTTCTTGCCTCCTGCTTTGTGGACACAGGAATTCCAATGGCCCTTTGCTCTTCAATTCATCTCAATTCCCCTCTCTAAATCAGATCATTTTGCTTACTTGCCTCTCATGGTCTTCTTCTGCTGGGGCATTTTCAGTAGGGTTTCTTCTTCCCATAGTCAATCTCTGATTGTTTTCTCAGTTGGAGGAAAACTAAACTTATGTTCAGCAGTCCGATTTCCATTCACTTTTGCAAACTCTGAACTTGAATTCAGCACTGTACAAAAATCATTTCTGGGTAGAATATGGCAAAACATAACCTAATATACCAATAACAAATGTGAAAAATGAACACAAAGACAATAGGAGCAAAAAAGTGGGAAATGCAAGTTGAAAAATCTATGACCAAGATGCTCCCAGATTTTAGACCCCAAATTTTTCAGGAAAGGGTGTGTCATATACATGGGGGGGAATAATAATAATAATGGCTGTTCTTCATTCTAGAAGAAGACCATGACATGACATCAGGGAGGTGATGTCATGACAAGGACATGAACTAGATTTGGATCGAGGGTTCTGTGCTAAGACACCAGCCTCACTTTCTCCACCAGAGTCATCTGGATCCAGTGGCCAGAAAGGAATCAGTACAACTGGAGATGGCTCTGGATGAGAGGCAATTAGGGTTAAGTAACCTGCCAAGATCACACAGCTAGTAAATGTCTGAGGCTAGATGCAAACTCCTATCCTCCTAATTCCAAGGTCAATTCTCTTTCCATTGTGCCATCTAGCTGCACTAATTATGACTAATAAAGTAACTGAATCATTGCCTTTGAGTGACATTCATTCCCAATATATGACAAGTAACCCCTTATCTGAGTGACATTTATCCACTTCACAATGCTCTCAATACTCCTCCACTCTTTTTGTGTGACAAAAAATCTCTATTATCTGGCCAACAAAGAACTCTAGTGCTTCTCATCTCCTGGGTTGCTATACCTCAGAGGGATCTTGGATGATCTAATCCAACCCTCTCATTTTGTAGATAAGAAAACTCTGGTTTGGAGATACCCACTGGCTTAATTAAAGACTCAGCAAATGAATGACAGAATTGGGATGTAAATCCTGCCTTTGTCTTTCAAAGTTCATTTCTCTATACAAATGAGGGCCTCTGACCTTTCTTCTCCTTGTTTGACAAAGGGAAATCTACAGTTTGTGGAAAAGTTTGGGACACAAATCATTTTCCTTCATGTGACTCTCACCCCTCCTTTCTCAGTTTGTCACAGAATCCTACATCCATTTGCATCTTAGCCAAAAGCTGTTTGGTCTTTCATGCATGAATTTAAAGGGACAAGTCAAGTTGCTGACCTGAAGACAGGTCTACAATATACCTACATATATTCTTAGAAAGAAACTGTAAAGGTCTCCTGGCAGGAAATCCTGCCCTATGACCATTGGAGAAAATAGAAGAATACTACCAGAGAGGAGCAGTAAGAATCTCTCTTCTGGACCAAGGTTAAGGAAACTGAAGAAAAGCAGGGAGGTGACTGAGCAGAAAACCAGAATCATCAGATAGTCTTTCTCTAAATATGACCAATTTGGCCCAAAGGCTGTTGGTAGTTCTGACAACCAGTGAGTCAGTACTAGGTATTAGCTGTAATGGCTTCATCTGTTTAGTAAATTGTATCAGCTTGGTCAAAAAAAAGAAAGTATCTTTTTCTGACTTAATCATTACCAGCCTGGCTATCTCCAGGATTTGTTTGCTTTCTATACTCATACCTGATATTTTAACATTCTCTTCTGATTGTCAAGAAGGAAGCAAAACAAAGGACATATTTACTATAATATGGGCTTTTATTAACTTCTTAAGCATCTGGCTGGCCACCTGTCTTAGCATCTTTTACTGTCTGAAAATTGCCAATTTCTCCCACCATGCCTTCCTCTGGCTCAAGTGGAGGGCTTCCCATGTAATTACTTGGATTCTGCTGGCCTCGGTGCTCTTCTCGTTCTTCAGTACCTGGACAATGATTAAAGAATCTGGTATTACTTTTAGTTCTAAACAAGTGACACCCACAACAAACTTCACTGAAGACATTAGGATAAAGAAAAGTATTTATTTTTCCAATTATATCTTTACTGGCCTCTGGATGGTCATCCCCTTTAACACGTCCCTGATTTCCTATGTGCTGATCATCCTCTCCCTGAGAAGACACATTCAACAGATGCAAAACAATGGCACTGAATCCAGGGACCCAAGCACTGAGGCACATGTGAGAGCAACCAAAATTATTCTCTCTTTCCTCTTCCTCTTCATTACATATTTGATTGCCTTTTTTATCATTCTATTTAGTTGTTTTCTATCAGACATTGTTATGGCATGGATAATTGGTGAGATGGTTTTGGCTGCCCATCATTCTGTTCACTCAATCATCCTCCTTATTGGCAACAAGAAGCTGAAACAGGCATTCCTTAGAATGTTTCAGATAAAGAAGTAGAACATGAAAGGTGGAACCAGGTGACCCTGCACCTGAAAAAAATGGAAAAAAGAAACAAGTACTTATTAAGCATCTATTATGCATCAGGAACTGTATTATGCTTTAAAAATATTCCATTTCACAACTGAGTAAACTCTGGCAGAGACTTACTCACAATCCAGCTGGTAAGTCTGAAATCATATTTGAATTCAAATCTTCCTTTCTCCAGTTCCAGAGCTCTGTCCACCAACTAAACTTGTAGAATAGATGGAATTCAGAATCCTTCAATCTGACTCAAATCTAGGTTCCTTTGCCTTCCCATCAACTACAGACTCCCTGAATCCTAAAAGTCTTTTTTCATTTAATACTATTTATATTGCCAGTAGAAGATTTTGTCTATAGAGAACTCTACATTTGTCAACATCTCTCTGTATTTGTTTTCAGAAGATAAATTCACATTTTCTGGGAAAAGTCACTGAGGGGCAGCTAGGTGGCAGAGAGGATAGAACATTGACCCTGGAGTCAGGAGGACCTGAGTCCAAATCTGGCCTCAGACACTTCATAATTACCTAGCTGTATGATCTTGGGCAAGCCACTTAACCCCATTGTCTTGCAAACCCCCCCCCCAAAAAAAAAGAAAAAAGAAAAAGAAAAGTCATTGAAGCTAGAAGTTAATTTCCACTTGTCCCTTTTTCATATGTTTCAACTGCAAGAAGAACTTCGTATTAACTCATATTATTGAAGCATCTATTTGTACATATTGGGGCTATTGACAAAGGAGAGATTTGGTGCAGCATGCTTAAATGATAAATCTCCATGGAGAAGACTCTGGAAAGGCATGATGGCATGTCAAGGAAGGTCAGGGCAGGACTTCAACCTTCTCAGGACATGGTCCAAATGGTGGTTCTGCCTCTATTGTTCCTGTCTGTATTTTTTATTTTATCTGAAAGGATATTAATAATGGCTAGGGTGTTACGAGAATCAGAAGGTCAGAATTTAGAATCTAGAATCTAGGAATAAGCAACAAATGCCAAGGTTTTCCAAAAGCTGGACTGGGAAGCAAGGGGACAACATCTCTAGTAATCTGCTTGATCCAACATAGACTGAAGACAGCCAAGAGGGAATTGCATCAAGTGAACTTCATGAGGTGAATCCTACATAGAAATTAATTACTTATACTTTGAACTCACTCTCCCAGTGACCAAGTTGCTTTTGCAAAAAAAGAAAAAAATTTCATGTTAGTTGGTTAAAGGAAATTAGTACACTAAATAATTGAAGAACTCACCACTCAAGGTTCAAGGCAATCTCATTAGAGAAAGACACTTCCTCCCTAGTCTCTCAGGAGTACCTATAGAACTCTAAGGAGATGAAAATGCCCTAGCACAGATATTCCAGGTCATCACTACGTACTAATTCTACTTTGATGATTTGGAGACAATGAATTCTGCATGAATAAGAAAATCTATAAACACAACACATCCATGGTTTCCTGAGATGAATACTGAAAACCTGGGTTCTTAAACTAGTCCTATTCTGAATTAGCTATATGTTATAGAATAAGTCACTTGATTATTCTCCTCAATTTCTTTATGGAGTTCCCATATTTTAAATATATGAGTGATAGAGTGCTGTGAGGATTACTTAGTGAAATGGAAAAAGATAACAACTCAGAAAAATAGAATTGGACAGATGGGGAAAAAAATTCACTAAAGAAAATATTGCCTTAAAAAGTAGAAATGGTCCAATGAAAAATGAGGTAAAAAGCTAACTGAAGAGAACTCTTTTAAATTGGAATTAAGTGAGGCAGCTATATGGTACAGTGACAGAGCACCGGCCCTGGAGTCAGGAGGACCTGAGTTCATATTTGGCCTCAGATAATTACCTTAATAATACTTAATAATTACCTAGTTGTGTGATCTTGGGCAAGTCATTTAACCCTATTACGTTGTAAAAACCAAAAGAAAATTAGAATTAAGCAAGCAAAAGTTAATGATTCTATGAAACATTAAAGATCAATCAAACAAAATCAAAAGAACAAAAAAAAGAAGAAAATGAAGAATAATTCATTGGACAAACAACTGACCTGGAAAATAGAATCGGGGTGATAATTTAAGAACTACCAGACTACCTAAAAGTCAGGATCAAAAAAAAAAATAGCCTGAATAGCAACTTTCAAGAAATTATCAAGGAAAACTGTTCTGAGATTCTAGAACTAGAGAGAAAAATATTCATTGAAATAATCCATCAATCATCTCCTGAAAGAGATCCAAAAATGAAAACTCCAAGAAATATTGTAGACAAATTCCAGAATTAGCAGTTCAAAGAGAAAATACTGCAGGTAGCCAGAAAGGAAAAAATCCAAATATCAAGGAGCCAAGGTCGGGATTATCTGGGATTTAGCAGCTTCTATTTTAAAGGATTTGGAGAGCCTGAAATATGATATTACAGAGAGTTAAGGAGCTTGGATCACAATCAAGAATCAAATTTCCAGCAAAATTTAGCATACTTTTTCAGGGGAAAAATGGATATTAAATTAAAGATTTTATTTATTTTGAATTTTACAGTTTTCCCCCAATCTTACTTCCCTCCCCCAACCCCCACAGAAGATAGTCAGTCTTTACATGGTTTCCATGGTATACATTGATCCGAATTGAATGTGATGAGAGAAATTATATCCTTAAGGAAGAAATATAAGATATAAGAGATAGCAAGATCAGACAATAAGATATCAGGTTTTTTTTTTCTAAATTAAAGGTAATAGTCTTTGGTCTTTGATCAAACTCCATAGTTCTATCTCTGGATACAGAAGGTATTCTCCATCACAGACAGGCCCAAATTGTCCCTGATTGTTGCACTGATGGAATGAACAAGTCCATCAAGGTTGAACATCACCCCCATATTGCTTTTAGGGTGTACAGTGTTTTTCTGGTTCTGTTCATCTCACTCAGCATCAGCTCATGCAAATCCCTCCAGGCTTCCCTAAATTCCCATCCCTCCTGGTTTCTAATAGAACAATAGTGTTCCATGACATACATATACCACAGTTTGCTAAGCCATTCCCTAACTGAAGGCCATTTACTTGATTTCCAATTCTTTGCCACCACAAACGTGGGAAAAATGGATATTCAACAAAACAGGTGACTTTCAAACTTTTCTGATGAAAAGACCACAGTTGAATTGAAAATTCAATCTTCAAATACAAGATTCAAGAGATGCATAAAAAGGTAAATGAGAAGAAAAAATTGTTAGCCAATAAGACTAAATGGGACGACAATACCTAAAGCTCTTGAGAATTATATATCTCCTAGGAAAAATGATAGGAATGTAATTAGACAGAGGATGCAGGTATGAATTGATCATGATGGGATGATTTACTTTAGCTACTGAAAATTGTATTTCTATTGGGACAGCTGGAGAGAGGGTGCTTGACAGAGTGTGAGGTATAATTTGGTTGTGATGTTTTATGCTTATCAAAACAGTGAAAAGGAATATGCTTTGAAAGAGGATGTGGTTACAAGACAAGTATAAAACAATTAACACAGAAAAAAAGGATTACACTGGAAGAAGAAGGTAGAAGCATTAGAGGATAATTAACGCCACTTGAAGTGACACAAAGGATCTATTATGGTAGAGAGAAAGAAGGGAGAGTATAAACACTGAATAAATCTTACTCTCCATAGATTTCATTCAAAGAGGGAATGATATACGTTCCTAATTGGGTTTAGAAATTTATACTACCATATAGGGAAGGAGGAAGGAACAAGGAAAAGGACAGAGTGAGGCATGTAGCTGTAAAAAGCAAAATATTGGTGAGACAAGATAGGGGGAAAAGAAAAAGAAAAGCATAAATAAAGGGGGAGATGGAATGGAGAGAGAGAAAATGTTTTTGCACAAATAAAATCAATGCAACCAAGATTAGAAGGAATAAAAAGGGGCGGCTAGGTGGCGCAGTGGACAAAGCACCAGCCCTGGAGTCAGGAGTACCTGGGTTCAAATCTAGTCTCAGACACTTAATAATGACCTAGCTGTGTGGCCTTGGGCAAGCCACTTAACCCCATTGCCTTGCAAAAACCTAAAGAAAAAAAAAACAGAAGGAATAAAGAAAGCCAGGAAACAATTTTCTTTTTTTGTTTGTTTGGTTTTTTTGTTTTTTGCAAGACAATGGGGTTAAGTGACTTGCTCAAGTTCACACAACTAGATAATTACTAAGTGTCTGGATAATTACTAAGAGGCTGGATTTGAACTGAAGTCCCACTGACTCCAGGGCCGGTGCTCTATCCACTGCGCCACATAGCTGCCCTCCCCAGGAAATAATTTTCACAGCTAGTGTTTATGACAAAGGACTCATTTCTAAAATATATAGAGAACTGAGTTGAATTCGTTTAGAATATAATTCATTCCCCAATTAACAAATGGTCAAAAGATACAAATAGGCAATTTTCAGATAAAAAAAAATTAATCTATATTCATGTGAAAAAATGCCCCAAATATTATAAATTAAAACAACTCTGAGATACCACTTCACAACTAAATGATATAAAAGGAAAATGGTCAATACTGGAGAAAATTGGGAAAACTGGGACACTAATTGGTTGATGGATGTGAACTGAGTCAACCCTTCTGAATAATAATTTGGAACTATGCTCAAAGGGCAATAAAACTGGGCATATCATTTGATTCAGCAATTCCAAATCTATATCAAAAAATTGATCATATCAACAATGGCAATGGTGGAAAAATATGGAAGTAACTTTTGTGATGGACTTATAAAGAATGTGATCCACCCGCGACAGAGTTGGTGGTGTTGGAACACAGACTGAAGCACATTTTTTGTTATAATTATTTTTTGGGGGGGTGCAGGGTAAATGGAGCTGGGTGGCCTGTCTAGGGTCTCATATCAGGGTGATCATTGGGCGTCTGAGGCCAGATTTGGACCTGGGTACTCCTGGCTCAAGGGCCAGTGCTCTGTCTGCCACCCAGCCACCCCTACTATTACCATTTTATTTTATTTTGGGTCTTTTTTTTCTTTTTTTGTTTTTTTCAGGGCAGTGGGGTTGAGGTGGCTTGCATGTCACACAGCTGGGTGATTGTTGGGTGTACAGGGCCGGATTTGGGCTCCAGGATGCTCCTGGCTCCAGGGCTGGTGCTCCATCCACTGAGCCACCTGGCCATACCTACAATTACTACTTTTATTTTTTTTAATTTTAATTTTAATTTTTTTCTCTCACCTTTACTTTATAGCTCAAGTGAGTCTATATTTTTGGGGGGAGGGGGTACTTTGTTTACTCTAAAATAAGAATATTTTATTAATGTATAAAAAATTATTTGTACAAAATGAAAATAAATAAATATTAAATTAAAAATTGATCATAAAAAGGAGAAAAGGCCTACATGTACAAAAAGCATATTCTTTTTGTGGTGGCAAAAATTTGGAAATTTAGGGAATGTCCATCAATTAGAGCATGACTAAACAAGTTACAGTATATGAATGCTAAGGAATACTATTTTTCTGAAAGAAATAATGAGCAGACAGAATTTTGGAAAAGCCTGGAAGGACTAGCATAAAATAATACTGAGTGAAATGAGTAGAAACGGGAGAACATTGTACACATAAAGAAAAACATTGTGAAATGATCAACTATGATGGACACAGCTCCTCTCAGTTGTTCAGTGATCAAGGACAGCATGGACTTCCTATAGAAACTGCCATCCACATTCAAAGGAAAAACTATGGAGCCTAAATGCAGAGCAAAGCATACCATGTTCACTTTTTAAAATTTCTTTTATGTTGTTTCTTTTTCTCATGATCTCTTTTTCCCTTTCATTCTAATTATTCTTTCATAATATGACTAATTTGGAAATATGTTAAACATGACTGTATATGTACAACCTGTACCAGATTGCTCACTGCCATAGGGAAGAGAGAGGGAAGGGAGATGGTCGAAAAATGTGGAACTCAAAAACATGCAAAAGGATAAATGTTGAAAACTGTTTGCTTGTAACTGGGAAAAAAGAAATAAAAAATGAAAATTAGAAAACAAATTATTAAATAATAATATTAAAAATCACATGCAATAACGGGCCAGGGAGATATAGACCCCAAACAAATTGGAGACTAAATAACCTCATTTTAAAGAATGAGTGGATCAAACAACAAGGTATAGAAAGAATTAATTATTTTATCCTAGATAATGATAATAATGAAACAGCATACCAAAACCTGTGGGATACACTTAAGGTGGCTGTCACAGGATATATTATATCTTTAAATGTTTATATGAATAAATTAGAGAAAAAGGAAATCAATGAACTATATATACAACTAAAAAATTAGAGAAAGAACAAATTAAAAACCCCAATTAAATAACAAATTGGAAATATTAAAAATTAAAGGAGAAATTAATAAAATCAAAAGCAAGAAAACCATTGAATTAATAAATAAAACCAAGAGCTATTTTTATGAAAAAACCAATAAAATTGATAAACCTCTGATCAAAATGATTAAAAAAAGAAAGAAGAAAACCAAATTACTAGTAACATAAATAAAAAAGGTGAACTCACATTAAGCAGGAAATTAAAGTAATAATTCAGAATTATTTTGCCCAACTACATGCTAATTTGATAATCTAAGTGAAACGGATGAATAATTACAAAAATATAAGCTGCCCAGGTTAAATGAAGAGGAAAAATAACCATATCTCAGAAAAAGAAATTCAAGTCATTATTGAACTCCTTAAGAAAAACTCTCCAGGGCCAGATGGATTCACAAGTGAATTCTATCAAACATTTAAGGAACAACTGGTTCCAGTTCTATATAAACTCTTTGGAAAAATAGGTGAAGATAGAACTCTGCCTAAAACTTTCTATGACACAAATATAGTACTGATAAACCAGGAAGAGTTAAAACAGAGAAAGAAAATTATAGACCTGATGAATATAGATTCAAAAATCTTAAATAAAATCTTAGCAAAATAGGGCAGCTAGGTTGCACAGTGGATAGAGCACTGGCCCTGGAGTCAGGAGTACCTGAGTTCAAATCCAGCCTCAGACACTTAATAATTATCTAGCCATGCAGCCTTGGGCAAGCCACTTAACCCTATCGCCTTGCAAAAACCTAAAAAAAAAAAACTTAGCAAAAGAACTACAAGTTATCACTAGAATAATACATTATGACCAAGTAGGATTTATCCCAAGAATGCAGGATTGGTTCAATATTAGGAAAACTGTCAGTATAATTAATTATATCAATAACAAACCTATCAGAAATCATATAATTATATTAATAGATGCTGAAAAAGTTTTTGACAAAATACAACACCCATTCCTAATAAAAATACCAGAGAGCCTAGGAATAAATGGACTGTTCCTTAGAATAATAAACAGTATCTATCTGAAACCATCAACAAGTACTATATGCAATGGAGATGGGCTAGACGCATTACCCATAAGATCAGGGGTGAAACAAGGGTGCCCATTATCACCACTACTATTCAATATTGTATCAGAAATGTTAGCATCAGCAATTAGAGAATAAAAAGAAATGGAAGGAATTAGAATTGGGAAGGAAGAGACAAAATTCTCACTCTTTGCAGATGACATGATTGTCTACCTAGAGAATCCCAAGAAATCATCCAAAAAACTACTGGAAACAATTAGCAATTTTAGCAAAGTTGCAAGTTATAAAATAAACCCTCATAAATCCTCAACTTTTCTATATATGTCTAGCAAGATACAGCAGGAAGAGCTAGAAAGAGAAATCCCATTCAAAGTAACCTCAGACAATATAAAATACTGGGGAGTCTATTTGCCAAGACAGACTCAGAATCTTTTTGAAAATAATTATAAAACACTTCTCACACAAATTAAATCAGATTTAAATAACTGGGTAAATATCAATTGTTCATGGATAGGTAGAGCTAATATAATAAAAATGACAATTCTACCAAAACTAAACTATCTGTTTAGTGCCCTACCAATTAAAATTCCAAAAAATTACTTTGAGTTAGAAAAAATTGTAAGTAAATTCATATGGAGAAATAAAAAGTCAAGAATTGTCAGGAGCTTAATGAAAAAAAGTACAAAAGAAGGTGGCTTAGCCCTACCTGATATAAAATTTTATTATAAAGCATCAGTCATCGAAACTGTTTGGTATTGGCTAAGAAACAGAGTGGTGGACCAGTGGAATTGACTAGGTGTAAAAGCAGGAGATGATTATAGTAATACACTGTTTGATAAACCCAAAGAATCCAGCTATTGGGATAAAAACGCCCTCTTTGATAAAAACTGCTGGGATAGTTGGAAGTTAGTATGGAAGAAACTTAAATTAGACTAACACCTAACACCCTTTACCAAGATAAGATCCAAATGGTTACAGGACTTAGACATAAAAAACAATACTATAAGCAAATTAGAAGGTCAAGGACTAGTCTACCTGTCAGATCTATGGAAAGGGGAGCAGTTTATGACTAAGGAAGAGTTGGAGAACATCACCAAAAACCAATTAGATGATTTCAATTACATTAAATTAAAAAGCTTTTGCACAGATAAAACCACTGTAACCAAGATCAAAAGAAATGTAGTAAATTGGGAAACAATCTTTACAACTAATGATTCTGACAAAGGACTCATTTCTAAAATATACAGAGAACTGAGTCATATTTTTAAAACAAAAAGCCATTCCCCAATTGACAAATGGTCAAAGGATATGCAAAGGCAATTTACAGATGAGGAGATCAAAGCATTCATAGCCATATGAAAAAATGCTCTAAATCATTAATTATTAGAGAAATGAAAATTAAAGCTTCTCTGAGGTACCACCTCACACTTCTCAGATTGGCCAATATGACCAGGAATGATCATTATTGGAAGGGTTGTGGGAAATCTGGGACACTATTACACTGTTGGTGGAGCTGTGAACTCATCCAACCCTTCTGGAGAGCTATTTGGAACTATGCCCAAAGGGCAACAAAAATGTGCATACTCTTTGATGCAGCAATACCACTACTGGGTCTATAACCTGAAGAGATGATGAAAAGGGGTAAAAACATTACTTGTACAAAAATATTTATAGCAGCCCTGTTTGTGGTGGCAAAGAATTGGAAATCAAGTAAATGTTCTTCAATTGGGGAATAGCTTAGCAAACTGTGGTATATGTATGTCATGGAACACTATTGTTCTATTAGAAACCAGGAGGGGGTGACAAGAAGGGATTGAGCCTTAGGAGCTCTCTGATAAAACGCATCAGCTAAGGACTCTAACTAAACTTTCCAGAGAAAGAACCCACAAAGGGATCCAGTGAGCCAGTTCTCCTACTCAAGGTAACCTGGAAAAGAGCAGAAAGGCTCTGCTCCCCAGGGTTGGAGGGGCAGCCTGCCAGAGGGGTGGCCCGCCTGAGCCAAAGAACTTCAGCCTCCCGGAGGCAGCCCCAGGGCACTGGGAGCCTCAGCTCAGAGCAGCGGGGGAGCCTCCAGAGCTGCACCCCGAGGAGCACCAAGCACAAAGTGGGGAAACAGCGGGGGACCTCTGCCAGAGGGAGCACGTGGAGCCCAGCCCTCAGGGCACACAGGGAGCAGCTTGGTCTTTCTGCAGCCCAGACCCTGAAACAGAAGCAGGTGGAGCTGGTAAGCAGGAGCCTCCAGGGCATGAGCCCATTGAACTGAGGGAGGGGGGTGAAGAGAAACTTGGAGCTCGGTCCTCTGCCCCTGGAATAGGACTCTGGGGCTCTGACCACATTCAGATCCTGATCGCAGTCTAGTCCCCCCCATAGGACAGCAGCCCCACCCCCAGCCCCGTGGCAGAGGGAAGTGCTTATGGTCACTCACAGACCAGGAGGGAAGACAGAGCCTCACACACTGAGACCCTTGTGGGAGTGTCCCAAAAGCTCAGGAAGCACCCCAAACTAGGCCCAGGCTGGGAAAATGAGCAAGCAGAGAAACAAAAAGAAGATTATTGAGAAATATTTTGCAAATGAGCCCAAGAAGAATCAAAATCCTCAGTCTGAAGATGAGGAAGCACAAGCTCCTGCATCTAAAGACTCCAAGAAAAACAGAAATTGGGCTCCGGCTATGACAGAGCTCAAAAAAGATTTTGAAAATCAAATGAGGGAGTTGGAAGAAAAACTGGGAAAAGAAAGAACAGAGATGCAGGAAAAACATGAAAATGAAGTCAGCAGCTTAGTTAAGGAAATCCAAAAAAATGCTGAAGAAAATAGCATGCTAAAAACCAGCTTAGGTCAAATAGCTAAAACAGTTCAAAAAGTATTGAGGAGAAGAATGCCTTAAAAAGCAAAATTGGACAGATGGAAAAAGAGATAAGAAAACTCTCTGAGGAGAACAAATTCTTCAGACAAAGAATAGAATTCAGGGAGATTGATGAATTTACCAGAAATCAGGAATCAATACTTCAAAACAAAAATAATGAAAAATTAGAAGAAAATGTGAAATATCTCATTGAAAAAACAACTGATATGGAAAACAGACTTAGGAAAGATAATTTAAAAATTATTGGAATACCTGAAAGTCATGATCAGGAAAAGAGCCTTGACATCATTTTCAAAGAATTACTACAGGAAAATTGCCCTGATATTCTAGAAGCAGAGGGCAAAATAGAAATGGAGAGAATGCACCGATCCCCCTGAGAAAAAGATCCCAAAAAACCAACCCCTAGGAATATTATAGCCAAGTTCCAGAACTCCCAAGTCAAAGAGAAAATATTACAAGCAGCCAGAAGGACACAGTTCAAATATCGTGGAGCTGCAGTCAGGATCACACAGGACTTAGCAGCAACTACATTGGAAGCTCATAGGCCTTGGAATACAATATACCGGAAGGCAAAAGAACTTAGAATGCAGCCAAGAATGAACTACCCAGCAAGGCTGAATGTCCTCTTCCAGGGAAAAAGATGGACTTTCAATGAACCAGGGGAATTTCAAATGTTCCTTTTGGAATGGCCAGAGCTGAACAGAAGGTTTGATCTTCAGATACAGGATTCAGGTGAAACATGGAGATTGGAGGAGAGGGGGGGAAATATGAGGGACTTAATGAGGATGAACTGCATGTATTCCTACATAAAAAAAATGACACTGATAATACTCATATGAACCTTCTCAGTTAATAGAGCAGGTAGAGGGAGCTTTTATAGTTGAAGCACAGGAGAAAGCTGAATTTGAAGATAAAATATGGTGTAAAAATGGAGTCAATAGTAAAAAAGGGAAATGGAATGGGAGAAAGAAAAAGGAGAGGGGGAATAGGCCAAGATATTTCACACAATAAGATTTTTTTTTTATTACAATGAGCTATTGCAATGATATGGAAGGGGGGAGGCAAGGGGGAATGAGGGAAACTTTGCTCTCATCAGAGATGGCTAGGAGAGGAAACAGCATATATACTCAATGGGGTACAGACATCTGGAGTAAGAAGGAGGGGGGAGCAGGGGGAAGGGGTGGGGATGTGAATAAAGGAGGAGAGAATGGACCATGGGGGGAGAGTAGTCAGATATAACACATTTTCTTTCTTACTTCTTGCAAGGGGCTGGAATTGGAAGGCCTGCCCAGGACCATGGGGCCAGGTGGATTCTGGGCCTAAGGGGTGGTATGGGGGCTCAGGGCTTCTTGTCCCCAGGACCAGGGATCTGTCTGCTGAGCCAGTCAATAACCCTACAGCAGAGTCAGAGTGAAAGGAGAGAGAAAATAGAGTACATGGTAGTAGAGAAATAAGAAAGGAGGGAGTTGCAATCAGCAATGGCAATGGTGGAAAAATATGGAAGTAACTTTTGTGATGGACTTATCATAAAGAATGAGATCCACCCATGACAGAGTTGTTGGTGTTGGAACAAAGACTCAAGCACATTTTTTGTTATTATTATTTAGGGGAGGGTGCAGGGCAAGTGGGGCTGGATGGCCTGCCGGGGGCCACATAGCAGGGTGATCTTTGGGTGTCTGGGGCCGGATTTGGACCCAGGTGCTCCTGGCTCAAGGCTCAATGCTCTGCCACCCAGCCACCCCTACTATTATTACTATTTTATTTTATTTTGGGTCTTTTTTTTTCTTTTTTTTGGTTTTTGCAGGGCAGTGGGGATCAAGTGGCTTGCATGTCACATGGCTGGGTGATTGTTGGGTTTATGAGACTGGATATGGGCTCAGGTGCTTGTGGCTCCAGGGCTTGTGCTTCGTCCATTGTGCCACCTGGCCATACCTACAATTATTACTATTATTTTTTTTTAATTTTAATTTTTTTCTCTCCCCTTTACTTTTTTTGCCCAAGCAAGTCTATCTATATTCATGGGGGAGGAGGGGTATTTTGTTTACTTGTAAACAAGAATATTTTATTAATGTAAAAAAAAATTTGTACAAAATGAGAATAAAAAATAAATTAAAAAAAAAGAAAAAAAAAGAAACCAGGAGGGATGGGATTTTAGGGAAGCCTGGAGGGACTTGCATGACCTGATGCTGAGTGAGATGAGCAGAATCAGAAAAACACTGTACACCCTAACAGCAACATGGGGGGTGATGTTCAACCTTGTAGGACTCGCTCATTCCATCAGTGCAACAATCGGGAGCAATTTTGGGCTGTCTGCAAAGGAGAATGCCATCTGTATCCAGATAAGGAGCTGTGGAGTTTGAACAAAGTTCAAGGACTATCCCATGCAATTTAGAAAAACACAGATATCTTATTGTCTGATCTCTAAGGATATGATTTCTCTCTCATCACACCCAATTTGGATCAAGATACAACATGGAAACAAAGTAAAGACTGACAGATTGCTTTCCGTGGGGGAGTGGGGGAAGGGAAGTAAGATTGGGGGGAAAATTGTAAAACTCAAATAATATCTTTAATAAAAACTAATTTTAAAAAAAGATATAATTAGCAAATTTAGCAAGGTCACAGGATATAAAATATCCTCTCCTAAATCCTCAACATTTCTATATATGACTAGTAAGATACAGCAGAAAGAACTAGAAAGAGAAATCCCATTCAAAGAAACTTCAGACAGTATAAAATACCTGGGAGTCTACCTGCCAAGGCAGACTCTGAAACTTTTTGAAAACAATTACAAAACCTTTCTCACACAAATAAAATCAGATTTAAATAACTGGGCAAATACCAACTGCTCATGGATAGGCCAAGGAAATGAAACAAAAATGACAATTCTACCAGAATTAAACCATTTGTTTATTGCCCTACCAATCTAAATTCCAAAAAATTATTTTAATGAGTTAGAAAAAATTGTAAGTAAATTCATATGGTGAAATAAAAAGTCAAAAATTTCCAGGGGTTGGGGAGGCTAGGTGTCACGGTGGATAAAGCACCAGCCCTGGAGTCAGGAGTACCTGGGTTCAAATGCAGTCTCAGACACTTAATAATTACCTAGCTGTGTGGCCTTGGGCAAGCCACTTAACCCCATTTGCCTTGCAAAAAAAAAAAAAACCTAAAAAAAAATCACTGAAAACTAAACTACTCCTAAATAATGAGGAGATAAGAGAACAATCAAAGAAGCAGTCAATAATTTCACCAGAGAGAATGAAAGTAATGAGATAATATACCAAAATTTATGGGATACAGTCAATGCAGTACTTGAGGAAAATGTGTCTCTCTCAAAATGCTTATGCCAATAAAATAGAGAAAGAGCAGATCAATAAATTAGTCATGCAACTAAAAAAAGTTAAGAAAAGAACACATTAAAAATCCCCACTTGAGCAATTCTCAGACAAAGAAATCAAAGCTATCTATAATCATATGAAAATTGCTCTAAATAATTATTGATTAGAGAAATGTAAATTATAGTATCTCTGAGGTACCACTTCATACCTCTCAAATTAGCCAATTTGACTAGAAAATATGTAATTGATACTGGAAGGAATTTGGGAAAACTGGGATACTAATAATGCATTATTGGTAGAGTTGTGAACTGATCCAACCTTTCTGTAGAGCAATTTAGAATTATACCCAAAGAGCAATAAAAATGTGCATACTCTTTGATCCAGCAATTACCACTCTTGAGTCTATATTCTGAAAAAATCATCAAAAGGGATAAAGATTCCATATGTACAAAATATTCATAGTAGTTCTTTTTGAGGTGGCAAAGAATTGAAAATTGAGGGGATAGGGCAGCTAAGTGGCGCAGTAGATAGAGCACCGGCCCTGGAGTCCGGAGTACCTGAGTTCAAATCTGGCCTCAGACACTTAATAATTACCTAGCTGTGTGGTCTTGGGCAAGCCACTTAACCCCATTACCTTGCAAAAACCTAAAAAAAAAACAAAAAAAAAACCTAGAGAGCAAAAGAATAAAAGGATTTTTCCTTAAAATCATAAAAACTACCTAAAACATCAGCAAGCATAATACATAATGAGGACAAGCTAGAAGCATTCCCAGTAAAGTCAGGGGTGATAAGGATGCTCATTACACCACTTTAATATTATGTTAGAAATGTTAATTTTAACAATAAGAGAAGAAAAATTGAAGGAATTCAAACAAATAATGAGGAAACAAAATTCTCACTTTGTAGATTATATCCTTAGAAAATCCTACTAAAATGAACAAGTCCATCATTATTGATCATGCTGTTAGTGTGTATAATGTTTTTCTGATTCTCCTCATTTCACTCCCTTAAAGAACTACTTGAAACAAATAGCAAATTTAGTAAAGTTGCAGGATATAAAATAACCTACATAAATCATCTATATTTCTAAATATTACCAACAAAGTCCAGCAACCAGTGACAGAAAGAGAAATTCTATGCATAAAATACTTCAAAGTCCACTTGCCAAGCAAGCCCAGAAATTATATGAAAACAAAATACTTCCCACAGATAAAATTAGATCTACATGATTGGAAAAATGTGAATTGCTCATGGGTGGACTGAGCTAATATAATAAAAATGACAACTCTACCTAAATTAATTTACTTATTCAGTGTAACATCAAACTACCAAAATTATTTTATGGAACTAGGAAAAATAGTAACAAAATTGATATGGAACAACAAAAGGTCAAGAATATAAAGGGAATTAATGGGAAAAAATGCAAAAGAAAGTAGCCCAGATTGAATATTATATTATATTATTATATTATAATATATTATATAAAGCAGCAGTCATCAAAAATATTATCTCAGTGTGGCTAAGTGGGATAAATTAGGTACAAAAGAAACAGTAGGAAATGATGACAATTATGTATTGTTTGATAAACCCAAAGCTTCCAGTTTCTGGACTAAGAACTCACTATTTGACAAAAATTGCTGGGAAAACTGGAAGATAGTATGGCAGAAACTAGGCATAGATCAACATCTCATCCCCTATTATCCCTTTCAATATATGAAGAAAATTGAGATTTTGAGAAATTAAGTGACTTGATTGTGACTCCATAGACATAAAGTGTGCTGCCATTAGCCATTAGGAAAATAAGGAATAGTTTATCTATCAGATCTATGGAAGTGGAAGGAGTTCACAACCAAACAAGAGATAGAGTACATTATAAAATAAAAAAAACTTTTGAAAAAATATAGCACCCAGTCCTGTTAAAAACACTAGAAATCATAGGAATAAATGGAGTGTATCAATCTAAAACAATCAGCAAGCAATGTATGTAATGGGGATTAGAAAGAAACATTCTCAATAAGAGTAGGAGTGAAATAAGGATGCTTGTTATCATCACTATTATTCAATAGTCAATATTATTTAATGTATTAGAAATGTTTTAGCATTAGGGGAAAAAATGAAATAGAAATTAGAATAGGCAATGTGAAAACAAAAGCTCTTATTCTTTTTCAAGTGATATGAAGGCATACTTAGGGAATCCTAGTAAAAAACTACTTGAAACAATTAACAACCTGAGCAAAGTTGAAGGATATTAAATAAACCCACAGAAACCCAACATTTCTATATTACTATTTCTATATATTACCAACAAAGTCCAGCAGCAAGAGAAAGAGAAAATCCATTTAAAATAACTGTAGACAACATAAAATACTTGAGATCCTATCTGCCAAGATAAACCCAGAAACTATATGAACACAATTACCAAACACTTTTTACAATAATAAAGTCAAATGTAAAAATATCAGTTGCTCATGGGGAAGCCAAACGAATGCAATAAAAATGACAATTCTACCCAAATTAAGATATTTTCTCAATGCCACAATAATTACACTACCAAAATATTATTTTATAGAGTTAGAAAAAATAAAAGCAAAATTCATCTGGAGAAAGAAAAGGTCAAGAATATCAAAGGGAATTAATGGGGAAAATGTACAAGAAAGTGGCTAGCCACATCAGATCTAAATCTATTTTAAAAAGCAGCAGTCATCATACGGCTAGGTGGAACAGTGGATAGAGCACCGGCCCTTGGAGTCAGGAGTACCTGAGTTCAAATTTGGCCTCAGACACTTAATAATTACTTAGCTATGTGGCCTTGGGCAAGCCACTTAACCCTATTGCCTTGCAAAAACCTAAAAAAAAAAAAAAAAAGTCATCAAAAATTGGCACTGACTAAAAAATTAGAATGGTTGATCAGTGGAATAGATTAGGTACAAAAGAAACAGTAGCAGATGACTATACTAATCTACTGTTTGATAAACCCAAAGACTACAGTTTCTGGGATAAGAACTCACTATTTGACAAAACTGCTGGGAAAATTGGAAAATAGTGTGGCACAAACATTGACCAGCATCTCACATACTATACCAAGATAAGGTTGAAATGTGTATAGAACTTAGACATGAAAGGAAATATCATAAGCCAATTAGGAGAACAAGGAATAATTTATCTATCTGATCTGTAGAGGACGGAAGCATTTATGATCAAGCAAGAGATAGAGAGCATTATATGCAAAATGGATAATTTTGATTTCATTGAATTAAAAGGGGTTTGCACAAACAAAAGCAATGCAATTGAGATTAGAAAAAACACAGAAAGCTGAGAAATAATTTTTACAGTCAGTGATTCTGAAAAAAGCTTCATTTCTAAATTATACAGAGAACTGCATCAAAATTATAAGACTACATGTCACTCTCTAATTGATAAATGGTCAAAAGATATGAGCTAACAGTTTTCAGGTAAAGAAATTAAGGCTACCTATAGTCATATGATAAAATGCTCCAAATCACCACTGATTAGTGAAAAGTACCACATCACATCTATCAAATAGACTAATATGATAAAAAAAATAATCAATGTTGGAGAGGGAAGTGGGAAAACTGGAACACTAATGCACTATTAATGAACTTGTGAACTTAGTCAACCATTCTGAAGAGCAATTTGGAACTATATCCAGGGGCAACAAAACTGTGCATACCCTTTGATCCAGCAATATCACTACTAGATCTGTATCCCAAAGAAATCATAAAAAAAAATGGAAAAGATACACATGTACAAAAATATGCATATAGCAGCTCTTTTTATAGTGACAAAGAAATGGAAATTGAGGGGATGCTCATTAGTTGAGGAATAATGAACAAGTTGTGGTATATAAATGTGATCGAATGCTATAGTTCTGTAAGTCAGAAATGGGGGGACTTCAGAAAAATATGGAAAGACTTGCATGAACTGATGCTGAGTAAGGTGAGGAGAACTAGGAGAACATTGTACATATTAACTGTAACATTGTATGATGATCAACTGTGATAGACTTCTCAACAAGACAGTGCTGAAAGACAATTCCAATTTGATGGAAAATACCATCATCATCCCAAATCATACTATTTTCAGTTTTTAGAATTTGATTTTGGTTTTTTTCTTTTTTATGAATTTTTCCCTTTTGTTCTGATTCTTCTTTTACCACATGACTAATATGGAAATATGTTTGACATGATTGAAGATGTAGAACCTATATCAGATTATTTGTTCTCTTGGGGACAGGAGAGGGAAGGGGGAAAGAGAAAAATGTGGAACTCAAAATCTTTCAAAAACAAAATGTTGAAAACTATCTTTCTAGGTAATTGGAGAAAAATATATAAAAAGAAAAAAGAAAAAAGAAAAAAAAAGCTGGTCAGTTTCCTGAGCTAACTATCCATTCTATCTCAGAGCCATATCTATATATTTAAACAACCCATAAGCACATTACAACTCAGATGTGCACCTTCTTTGCATAAAAATGATTCACATTTTTATGCTTATTTAAGAATAGTAATTTGATTTACTGTACATAGAAAGTACCTGATAAATGCAAGAATCATTTTAATATATGAAGAAAATTGAGATTTTGAGAAATTAAGTAACTTGATTGTGGTTCCATAGGCAATAAGTATCTGAGGTAAAAGTCAAAATCCAGGCTCTTTACAGAAAAATAATATTTCCACTATTTCCAGCCAACATGCTGCTTTACTTCCTTGATCACTTAGTTATATAATTTGCAATGATATTAATAAAATATTTAATTTTTTGAGGGAGCAGTATGGCTTAGTGAAAAGCTTGATAAACAAAAGACTCAGAGGTCCTGATTTCAATTCCCAGCTCTACCTTCTTTATTATGTGTGGACTTTGAGCAAGTCACTTACTCACTCATGCTGGGTCTCAGTTTCTCCATCTGTAAAATGAGATGATTAAACCAGATAACTTCTAAGATCCCTTACACCTCTCAAGTTCTAAATGACACTATTGACCTTGACTGAGAAAGGGACCTATTCTTGAGGATTACACAGAATAAGTCACTGCTACCATCTGGTAGAAGGAAAATAAAGATTGATAACCTTGGAAATATAGTAAGAATGACATTAGATTAAACTTAGGCAATTATAGTTCTAAGAACTTCATTCTAAGCTATATATCACATTATATAAGTAGATATAGAGATTAATCAGTATTAATATATGCTAATACCATGAAGCAATAATTAATTACTGCTGCTACTAGTAGTTAATTAATTGGTATGAATTATCTTAATCTTTGCCTCTGAATGACACTCATTCTGATATGTGACAAGTAATCACATTACTTCTTAGTAATCAATTACTTTTTAGTGGTAATCTATCCATTTCACATTACACTGAATAGTCCTCCACTTTACTGTATGATAGGAATCTCTTACCATCTGGCTAACAAAGAACATTAGTACTTCTCAGAGACTCATAGGATGTTATATCTGAGAGGGATCTCAGATCATCTAATGCAACCTGCTCATTTTGTAGATGAGGAAAACTGATGTTGAGATGGTAAATGCCTTAACTAGAGTCTCATAGCCAACAAATGACAGAATTGGGACTCAAATCCTGCCTTCATCATTGTAAACCCAGTTAGCTATATTATTGTGGGACTGTGACCTTTCTTTTCCTTGTTTGAAACTGGGTAATCTACAGTGTGTATGAAATCGGATCCTACTCTGTTTAGGGCACAAACCATTTTCCTTTACATGACTCTCACCCCTCCTTTCTTGACACTGAATACTGCATCCATTTGCATCTTAGTAAAAAGCTGTTTAGTCTTTATACATGAATTTATAGGGACTGACTTGAAAGCTGGTCTAGAATACACCAAAATATCTTCTTGGAAGGAAACCATGAAGGTCTCCTGACAAGAGCTCTTAAGTTTAGGTTTGTTCTGCTCTATCTCCCCATGGTAGGACCATATCCAATGGAGAAAGAACCCTGGAGATTAATAACAGAAGATAGCTGCAAGTATCTATCTCTTGTGCATTCAGGTCAGAGAAACTCCAGAAAAGCAGATAGATGATTGAGCAGGGTTGATAGGCATTCCCTAAACATGTTTAACAGTTTAGCCCAAACCATGTTGGTGACTGAGACAATCTGTATTCAATTCTGGGTATTTGCTGTAATGGCATCATCTGGTTAGTAAATTGTATCAGCTTGGTCAAGAGAAAGAAAATGTCTGTCTGACTTAAGCATTACCAGCCTGGCCATCTCCAGGATTTGTTTGCTTTCTATGCTCATACCTGATATTTTAATGTTCTCTTCTGATTGGCAAGAAGCAAGCAAAACAAAGGACATAATTACTATGATATGGTCTTTTATTAACTTTTTAAGCATCTGGCTGGCCACCTGTCTCAATATCTTCTACTGCTTGAAGATTGCCAATTTCTCCCACCATGCCTTCCTCTGGCTCAAGTGGAGGGCTTCCCACGTAATTAGTTAGAATCTGCTGGCCTCTGTGCTCTTCTCTTTCCTTTACATTGACATTCATCAAAGAATTTGGCAATCAATCCTTTTACTTCCAAACAAATGATATGCATAACAAACTTCACTGAAGACATTAAGAGGAAAGAGATTTTATTTTCAAGTATAACATTATTTCCTTCTGGATAGCCATCCCCTTTACTATGTCCTTGATTTCCTATGTGCTGATCATCTTCTCCCTGAGAAGACACACCTAGCAGATGTAGAACAATGGGACTAGATCCAGAGACCCAAACACTGAGGCTCATGAAAGAGCAACCAAAATCATCCTCTCATTCCTCTTTCTCTTCATTGCATATTTGGTTGCCTTTTTTAACCATTCTAGTGAGCTGGGTTTTTTTTTGGTTTTTTTTTTTTGCCAGACACTAGTACGGCACAGATGACTATGGAGATAATTTTGGCTGCCCATCCTTCTGTACACTCAATTTTCCTCATTATTGGCAATAATAAACTAAAACAGGCAATTTCTGGGGATGATCCAGATAAAGAAATAGGACATGAAGAGGGGAACCATGTGACCCTGTACCTGAAGAAACAAGTGCTTATTAAGCAGTTGTTATTTTTCAGCAACTATTTTATATGTTTTACAAATACTTCATTTGCTCCCCATTTTACCAGCTGAGGAAACTGGCAGATAAAGGCTAAGTTCATCTGGTAAAAGTCTGAAGTTTAATTTGAACTCGGTCTTCTTGAACTCCAGAACTCTCTATCTATTGTGCCAACCAAACTTGAAGAACAGAATCCTTTAATCTGCTTCAAGTCTCGGTTCTTTAGACTCCTCCCATTCAAAATACTATTTAATGCCAATTAACAAAAAGACAGTAACTCAGCTGTTCCACTGTACCAATATTACCAACAGAAGATTTTGTCTATTGTAAAATCTACATTTCTCTCTCTCTCTCTCTCTCTCCATTTACTTTCAGAAGAGAAATGCATATTTTCTGCAAAAGGCATTGAAGCTAGAAGATAATTTTTATTTGTCCCCTTTTTTGTTTTAATTGCAAGGAGAACCTTCTTTTAACGCATATTATTAAAGTAGCTATTTGTACATAATAGGGTTATTGATAAAGTATATGTACATGTAGCTTGCTTAAATGAATAAATCCCCACAGAGAAGAGTGTATGATTCTGGAAAGGCATGATGACATCTTATGAAAAGACTCTGCTCCCCAACAGTATGCTTGTGCTAACCTGTAACTAACTCCAGTCCTCAAAGGATGTGGTACAAACTATTGACTGCTCTGGAGTCAGAATTGAAAAATCCATAATCTTTTCTTTCACTCTTTCCTTATTGATCATCATTTGAGGAAAGTGAATGAGCAGCTGTGGGACTCCAGGACTGGGAGGGACCTAAGGCCATCACAGAGACATGACCCAGTTGGTGGTTCTGCCTCTATTGCCCCTGTCTCTATTCTTGATTTTAGTTGAAAGGATATTGCTGATGGCTACAGTATCATAAGCTTCAGAAGAGCAGGACAGGAAGCTACTCAAAGTTCAAGAGCAGGTATCACTTGCCAAGATTTTCCAAAAAACAGATTGATGAAGGGGGGTTATGATGGGGTAGGGAGTGGTGGCAGGGGGAAGGGCTATATAGAAATTGCTTACTAAATAGAAAATGGTTTAACTTTTAATTCACTCTCTCCGGGGACCAAATTGCTATAGTAAATATTCCTTTGTTAAAAACAAAAACCTCTTTTATTTTAGTTGGTTAAATGAAACTAGTGCACCAATTATTGAAAGGAAAAGGCACAAGTAAGGGTTCAAGGCATGGGCATTAGAGAAAGACTAGGAGTACCTCTAGAATTCTGAACATATGGAGATATTCTGGGACAATGGGTCCCATACCCATTTCAATCTAAATTTCATACCAATGTGACTTTGTGATTTAGAGACAATGAATTCTGCATGAAGAAGAAAATCTATGCAAGTCATACACCTACAATTTCCTGGATGAATTCTGAACTGAAAGTAAGAAAACTTGAATTCTTAAATCAGCCCTCTGATTTAGCTTTTCCTCAGAGTCTTGATGAAGTTCCTATATGTAAAAGTATGAACGACAGAATCCAATGCTGTGAGAATTATTAAGAACCATCAATGATTTTAATGTTTTTCTTTATGATAGCAATGGTTATATATGTAAAGTTCTAGTGACACTGACCCAAGAACATCTGGCCTTGAGCAGATAAAACCAGATTTAGCTTCATCTTAGTTCTCCATCAGTTGAGTGCTGGGCTCTTATGCCTATGCATGTTTCAGTGATCTCATTTATCCTATTTTTAATTCATTGCTTTCTTAAAGAAGCTATTATTCCAAGGAAAGGTGCATAAGTTATAGCTCTTAAAGAGCACAGTTCCATGATTGTTAGAGATGTTAGAGTGGCTGTTAGTGTGAGCAACATTCTTCTCAAGTATCATTCAAGTCCATAATAAAATAGGATCAGTCTTATTGTAGTACAAAGGAAAGTGCAGTTGGAAATGAAAACCACCACCTGTCAGAATGATTGGCAACCTGTTTCTGTAAAATAGACTAATTGATCCTCTGAAAGCAAGCAAAAGCCTTCACTTGTAGTCTGGTTTTATTATTTCTTCCTCTATTGTATGATAAGCTTTTTTGAGAGGAAAAAAAATGCAGTGTCCAAATCCAGACTCAGGAAGATGAATTTTTCTGACAGTTGGTCTACCTTTCTTATCTAATACACAATCTAGCTGGAAAAATTAAAGAAATTTTCAAATGGAACACTACTTCATGACTTTACACTACTATGAATCACAAAAGGTTAAGAAATTTCTCTGAGAGGTATACAATACATCAATAATTTATGAATTTATTTATGTTCATTTCACTGAAAATCTGATCTATAATCATGGTTAGACTATGAAAAATGATTGTTCATAAAGGGTATGTTTGTTATGTGATTTCATAAATAAGAATTAAAGAATGTCTCAAAATCTAGTGAATTTAACATCAGATCATGTAAAAAAAAGTGGCTATAGCCAAAGACATAATGCTGTAAATTTTAATGTTTACATGTAATTATTTTGCTTCATTCCAAGCAATTCTCACACCACAGGACCCTGTCTTGAGGCAGAAACATCAACTTGATTTCCACAGTGACACTTTCCAGATGTCAGCTTTGTATTATGTTCAGTTATCCCCTAATAAGTCCTTTCTGGCAAGGGGACTTGAGAAGTGTAGTTTTCCCCAGTTGAAAAGAGATTGAAGGAAGCTATCTATAGAAGCTGAGAACCTAGATTAGAAGAAAATGTGGGACCAACGGATTACAAAATTCAAAGTTTTCATCAGCCTAAGGTCTTCTCCATCTGTGATACTTCACTTCCTCCCAGCTGTTTGCCCCTGTATTTGGGAACTAAGAAGAGAGGGGCAGCTAGGTGGCATAGTTAAAACAACAGCTCTGGAGTCAGGAGTACCTGGGTTCAAATCTGGCCTCAGACACTTAATAATTACCTGTGTGGCCTTGGGCAAGTCACTTAACTCCATCTGCCTTGCAAAAAAAAAACAAAAAGAAAACAAGAAAACAAGAAGAAGCAGGCTGAACAGGAGATGGGAAGGATGTTAGATTGTGTAAAGACAAAGAGAGGTAGGTCAAGGATAGTTGTCTGAAGTCTGTTAGTCATTTGGAGCCTTCACTTCACTTCTATTTCCATATTTCTCAGTCTATTCTTTTTTTTTCTATCACACAGGTACCACCTTAAGCTAAATTTCCTGCCATCCTTTATATAAAGGTTTTAGCTGTCTCTCTGTGTAGCTTACATGGTGGGGCATAGGTCATAGGAGAAACTGGGAAATTGGATGCTAAAAGGAACATTGATATTAATATTGAAAACTCCAAAAATATAAAGGTAGAAAAAAAAACTTCACCAGGGACTAAACATTCTGAAGGAGAATGTCCCATAATTCAATAGAGAAAATTATTTGAATAGTGATGAGTGATAAGTATGGATAGAATGAACCTCAAATGAAGGTAGAAAGTCTGAAAGTGGCAATGGGCAACAAGATGTATTCTAACTCCTCATCCATGACAAGGAAATCAGGGGAATATATGAAGGCATGACCAGTTAATTAGATAAGGGTGACCAGGGAATTTGTGTCATCAAGAGGAAGTCACGTCTCAGCACAGGATGGAAGGAGTCATAAAGGAAATGGTTTAATTTGAAAGCATTTTTGTTCCCTAAGGAACAGGCCTTACAGAAACTGAAGTGGGAGATGTGGGTAGAATTGAGGACTTTTCCTTTTTTGGGAAATAGGTTGGTGCAATGACAGTCAGGGCTAACAGTTATTACAGCTTTAAGATGCAGTAAAAATGCTGGAAGAATTGGTAATGACAAGCGAAAAACTGTTTTTAACATGAAGCATTCATCCCTGAAGAATACAAGTGTGTTTATCAGCAGCCCATGAGGATCTATGAAGAATTTGAAGATGTCTCTGACTTTTTGTGGTAATCTACTATGGAAAGAGATGATTCAAACTGTTAACTTAAGAGAAGATGCAGAAATATTTCTTGTCATTATTCCAATGATGCTCAAGAAAAGACATCTTTTCTTAGAAAACTTTTTAATATTTTTATAGAGGATTTAAGAAAAATTAATATTTCGAGAGCACTGAAGGGAGTAATTCTGGATTTCTGAGTGAAGGTAAATTCCAGTACTTTAAGAGTCTGAGATGACCTTAATGGTAATACAGGTAATAAAGTATAGCATGTGAGAGAAGGAACACAGTGATTAGACCGCTAGCCCTGAAGTCAGGAAGAGTTCAAATTTGGCCTCATACTTACTTGTGTGACCTTGGGCAAGTCACTTAAACCTGATTGCCTCACATCCAGGACCATCTCCAGTCATCCCGATTCATATCTGGCCACTAGACCCAGATGATTCTGGAGAAGAGTAAGGCCAGTGACTTAGCACAGCCCTCCCCTCAAATCTAATTCACCTGCACATCCTAGTCTTCTTCAAGAATTAAGGACAAATATTATTAGGTGTATATATGTGTATCTGTTTATGCTGTATATAGGTTAATTCTACCCACATACACATAAATATGCTTATTATTGTTCTCATTTGCATTATACATGTTTAGTATTTTACTTCAATATAAAAATGATTGTTAATGAGAAGCACAATGATTGAGACTCAGGAGCTAGAGAAGCAGAAGTATAGCTTTCCCTAAGGCTTCCCATGAAAGTTGTTATAGTAGCACCCTCACATCTTCAGGAGAATGAGGTTAAGGGACCTGATACACAAATTAGATCGGGTTGCTATCTATTCAACAGAGTAAATTTATCAACAAAGTGGGTGAGCAGACCATTCAAGCACAGCATTTAGGACTTTCATGTTATACTTGTGAACAAATTGGAGATATATGGACTGGATGATAAAATGATGGGAGATCTGTGAGGTCATGCCCCAGAGATTCATTCTTATTCTTGGATGTTTAAATTTTATATTGAGAAGATATGCTCAGAGACCCATAGCATCTAGATTGCTCATTGGTAGAAGGGATTCAACTTCAATGCATCTGTTTAGACCTTTCCAACTGCCAGTATATAAAACAGTCAGAAGGCTGAACTGATTGATGCTACAAATCCAGTAATATATATGCTTGTGTTTACAATTTACCAGGTTTTAAAATAAGATACAGGTCACCCAAGGTTTACAAGACATATGAAAGAAAAAACAAAATGCTTTTTGTTCATTTTGTGTATATATATATATATATATATATATATATATATATAAAAGTGTATTTTAATTCTTGTCAAAAGCAACTTCAAAGATTATACATGATTTCAAAATGATGATGTCCGAACATGATCCTGGAGTCATCCATTTTACTCCTTCTCTTTTACGTAGTCGCTCAGAAATATGATATTTTCTGTAGGGAATCCAAAGATAAAATAGTTATTTTCAGAATTCTTTACCCTTTCATTCCTCTTATTCAGTAGTCTATCCATGATAGCCATCATTTACAAAGTACTATAATGTGTGCACTTTATATAGTCTGTCAAATGGCCTCATAACCCACACTATGAGGCAAAGACTCTTAAGTATTATCATCTCCATTTTACAAACAAGGAAACAAGGCCCAAACATTAACTGACCTATCCAAGATAACACATCTAGTAATAGCCAGAAGCAGGATTCAAATTCAGGTCTTTCTGATCCCAGGTCTATCATTCTATCCATCACATACACTTTCATATATATTTGATTGATCAGTAATTGTTGCTATGGTGTTATTCATCTTCAAAAACGTTTAAAATTGTTGAAACTACCTTGCTGTCTTTAAACAGTAGTTACAATCAAAAGAAAAAGCATGGAGAGTTGATGCTTTATCAGTCTTTTAAAAAGAATATCTAGTATGTGAAGGGGAGATACAAATCCTACACCTCAAGCTAAAAAGTAAAAGCAAACTCCAGGGACTAGAAGCCTATTTCAGTCTGATTGGAACAGATTGGGAAAAGGTATTGTCACAGAAGGGGTATCACCACACCATTTTAAAGAATTAGTTTTTTGAGACAGCCTTAGACAAAGAGTAAAGCTATAAAGTCAGGTTAAGGACCAAGAGTAGTCCTGAAAAATATACTAAAAAAAAGATGATCCTCCTCTAGCAAAAGAGGCAGTAAAGGACCAGAAGGAGAGAATTTTGCAAACACTGTCACACACAATCTACTACCTTAAATATTTCTATGTCACAGGGAAAAGTGGAACAAGGGGAAATGACTGGTGTAAAAACAAGTCATCAATATAGCTTAAAGAAATAAAAAAAGCCACGATAGAACTTTTTTTAACTTAAAGAGAAGGGGGTGTGGCCTAATTTTTAGTTCTCACTATCAGAAGTGTAAATCACACTGCCTCCATTAGAAAATTCTCTGGAGTAAAGTAAGATCATAGTAGAAGAAAAGGAGGCAAGTCCAGGGAACAGAGTTCTTGAAATCTTGGACCTGAAACTAGGAAGTCAGATTTAAGACTGAAATAATCTGGACATATGGTAGACTCCCAACTTGAATAAAAAATAGACAATGCATAGCCAGCAAGTATAGAGGACAGCAAACCCTCAAAGCATTTATTCTCATTATTTTTCTGTATATAAATGAACAAAGTATAGATAATATAGAGAACTAAAAACTCTAATGTCTCTGAAAAGGCCTTCCTTATTCAAAAGAAATTTTTTTAATAAGTATAATTATGAAGAGAAAAAAAGGAAAGCTGAGACCAATATGGATCCACAGCAAAATTATCCATAAACTTGGAAAGACACCTAGAGAACTAAAAGCAATTAAAAATAACTGGAAATTCAAGAGTTGTTTGATACTACAGGAATTACGTCAAAAACATTAACATCCAAATGATCTGAGATTGGTGATAAATACTGAAAATGGCAAAAAGATTTTTTAAAATCCATCCTTGGTGGCAAAGAAGGACTAGGAAAAATACTTGGGTGGATGAGATGATGATAATGGATAACTGTGAGGAGACTGTTTTCTTTATTTTCTCTACCAAAGGGAATAACTGAGAAAGACCAAACAAAAATAAGTGAATATAAATGAACAAACTCTCAGGTGGCAATCTAGCTGCTCTAACAGTCACAAAGCCCCAAAAAATTCCTAAAACAACTAGCAAATATGTTTTTGGAGATCTTATAGGTCTATAGCTCTTTAAATCTTGAAAATAAGTTAAGTACTTGCCCAAGAAGTAAAGGACAATTGTCTCCCCAATTTCACTTAGCACTAGAGTTTTGGGAATGTACTGATCAGTTTTGAAGGTTTTAAAAAACTTATATGGGGATAGCTCTCTGGGAGTATAGAGGGGAGGGCATAAGGAATACAGGAGGAAATTTAGACAATGTATAAACCAAAAATATCAATGATTTTTGTCTTGAAAAGTTTTCAAGTAGAATTTGGATGAGAACTTGTGGAAAATGATGTAAAAGAGATTCTGAGTCAGGTATGAGTTAAAAGTTTTCATATGCTGTACAGAGTTGGCTGTGAGTCAACAAAGCCTGGTTTTAAGCTGCAATTCAATACATACTGGCTCTATGATCCCAGGTAAATCACATTCAGGTTTTCAGGGTAACTCTAAGATTGCACTGCAGATTATTCTTACTCAATTTTACAGATGGGAAACCGAGGCTAAGACTAATGACTTAGTCATTTGTTAAAGATCTTACTGTTATTGAATATCAGAACCAAGAACTAAACTTAGTTCTCTAGACTCTAAGACTTCCTAATATATCACATTGCCTCTAATTTTCCAGAACTCTTGGTAAATGTGTAAATTCCTCGGGCAGCTAGGTGGCACAGTGGATAGAGCACCTACACTGGAGTCAGGAATACCTGAGTTCAAATCTGGCCTCAGACACTTAATAATTACCTAGCTGTGTGGCCTTGGGCAAGCCACTTAACCCCATTTGCCTTGCAAAAAAAAAAATTGTAAATTCCTCAACGAACATACATTTAAAATTCTTCTGGCCTGCATTTCAAGTCATTTAGTATTTGAGTGTCTCATGAAAATACCACTATGCTTTCAATTCCAAATCCCACACAACATGCTCTAGCCTTGACAAAAGACAAAAGAGGGATAATGATAAAAACTATCTTTCTTCCCCAAAAGATAAACTTTTGAAGAAATAAATTTCTTACCAGCTATGATTGTTGTGGCTTGTCGTCTCACATTGTTTTTATCCACATATTCACCATAGTCTATTTTCCCTTCCACAAATACTCGAGCCCTGATGCAAACAAAATTTAAACAAGTAAGTGAAACAGCTGATGCATCCCAACATGTGCTTCATATTAGAATCTGATTTGAGGGTTAAACACAATACAAATGAGAAAATCTAACATATCTAACTACACTGAAGTGGCAAATTTTGAAGCTCAGAATGAGTACAAAAAAATTTGACTTCTCAAGAAAATTATCCTCCCTATCATCCCCCACTGTCTTTCATCTTGAATCTCTCCCTATCTACTGACTCTTCCCCTAATGCCTACAAATATTTCCATGTTTCCCTCATTTTCAAAACACCTTTACTTGATCCAATCATCCCCACTAGTTATCAACTTTGTGTTCTCTTCACAAATACTTTTTGAGAAAGTTGTCCATACTCATTGAATTTATTCTTCTCCTGTCTTCTAAATCCTTTGCAATCTGGCTTGCAACATCACTATTCAGTTGCTTGCTTCAATCAATTTAATTAACATTTATTAAGTACCTGGCTACACCTTCACTCATTCCCCTCAACTCATTGGTAGAGGCAAGGGAGATGGAATACTACTTTCAACCCAACCACTGTCACTTCCAGGTTCTCACTGTACCACTACATCTTACAATGACCTCTCTTCTTTTGTGGTTCATGTACCCACAAGTGGGGCAGCCAGATGACTGAGTGAATAGAAGGCCAGGCTGCAGGTTAGGAAGATTCATCTTCCTGAGTTCAAGTCTGGCCTCAGGTATTTATTAGTTATATGACTCTGAGCAAGGCACTTAATCCTGTTTACCTCAGTTTCCTCATCTATAAAATGACCTGAATAAGGAAATGCCAAACCACTCCAGTTTTTCTATTTAAAAAGTCCAAATGGGGTCACAAAAAGTCAGATACAAGTGAAAATGACTAAACCACAAAAATTAAAATTCTAATGACCTCCAGGTCACTCCTCTTCCTTCCTCAGCAAGTTCAATACATGACTTAGAAATTTTCTTTCCAACTTCTGCCCTCATACTAGGAGACTTTCAACGTATTTACTGACTCTCCCTTACACATCTTAATTATTCAGATTCTTAATCTATTTACTTTCCATGAACTCCTCCTCCATATCACCCGAGGCACATAGAAATAAATGTACCACTTCCACTGTCAGAAAACTCCTGATCAGGGGTGGCTAAGTGGCGCAGTGGATAAAGCACCGGCCCTGGAGTCAGGAGTACCTGGGTTCAAATCTGGTCTCAGACACTTAATAATTACCTAGCTGTGTGGCCTTGGGCAAGCCACTTAACCCCATTTGCCTTGCAAAAACCTAAAAAAATAAAAAATAAAAAAATCAATATACACTTCTAGGGGTGGCTAGGTGGCGTAGTGGATAAAGCACTGGCCTTGGAGTCAGGAGTACCTGGGTTCAAATCCGGTCTCAGACACTTAATAATTACCTAGCTGTGTGGCCTTGGGCAAGCCACTTAACTCCATTGCCTTGCAAAAAAAAAAGTATACCATAGAAACAATGTAAAGACTAACAGAATGCCTTCTGTGGAGGTGGGGGTAAGGGAAGCAATAATGGGGGGGGGGGGGAATTGTAAAACTCAAAATAAATAAAATCTTTCCTAAAAAAAAAAAAAAAAGAAAACTTCTGATCATAATAGACTGGCTGTACCACTGACCTCAAATCTCCCAAACTCTCAATGTTCTTCTGTTCATCTCTCCTACACTAGCCACTCTCTTCTCTTTTTTATCCATCTTGACCTCTTAGTGAATCAATTCAACTCTACACTGTTCTCTCCTGACTCCCTGGTTGTACTCCCTTTATCATAACAATTATACCCAACCAATGAAGCCACTGAAACAAAGGTGGAAAATTCATGCAACTCTTCTGACAAATTTATGTTCTATAAACTCTACTGGGTCCTCCCTACTAGACAGTATTACTATACCTCCTTTATCAACTCATTAATCCTACTATCCACAACGGTTGTTCTGAACCTTTTCATCCCTGCCCATACCTCCCATGGTCCCCCCTCTCGCCTTTCACTCAACTGAGAGTCTTGCCTTATATTTTCCAGAAAAGCCTCAGGCCATTTCCCTTAAGCTACAACTTCTCCCCACTTTATTATTGCGAAACACTCATATCTAAATCTTGCTTCATCTCTGTCATCCCCACTCTATAACTTATTTTCAATTTCTTCTTGACTACTGGTTCATTCCATATTGCCCACAAACAAGCCTACTTCTCCCCCAACGTGGAAAAAAAAAAACCTCACTTCTTTTATCCATCATCTTTTATCCTATATCATTTTTGCCTTTTATGGTTGAAGTCTTTGAAAAGGCTGTGTATAAGAGGTGCTTCTACTATCTCTCATCTTAGTTTCTTTGTAACCTTTACAACTCAGTTTCCAACTTCATAATTCTGCCAAAACTGCCAAAAAAATTCTAATTGTTAATGATCTCTTGCTAACAAATCCCAAGGCCTTTTCTCAATCCTCATTCTCCTTGACCTCTCTGCAGCCTTTGAAATGGTGATCATTCTTTTCTCTTTTATATTCTCTTCTCTCTAGGTTTTCAGGATAGCACCCTCTCTTAGTTCTTCTACTTTTCAAAACATTCTTTCCCTATTTCATTTGATGGATCCTCATCCAGATCACACCCTCTAACTAAAAATATCTCAGAGGGTTCTGTCCTGGACCTCTTCTCTTCTCTTCTACTTCATGTGATGATCTCAGCAGCTACCATGTATTTAATTATTACCACCTAATGCCTTTCCTGGATTCCTTCAAGTCTCAATGAAAAAATCTATACAAAGCTTTTCCTTAATTCTAGTGACTTCTCTAATTTTCCTATTTATTCTGTATTTAGTTCATTTGTACATATTTGTTTCCTTATAAACTCCTTGAAGGCAGGGACTGTATTTTGCCTCTTTCTCTATACCTAGCACTTAAGACAGTGCCTGAATAATAGCAGGTATGTAATAAAAGTGTATTGTTTGACTGGCTAACAGTTATGTAGCCTTATTGATCCTCACTGAAATTAATCTACTGATACTTAAAATGAACCCTATCAATATTAAATATGTGACTTGAAATCTTCTCTTGGGTTTCAATGTAATATATAATAAACTAAATTAGTTGACCTAAAAATTGCCTTATGAATCTAAATTCTGTGACTAGGATTATAAGGGAACAAAAGAGCAAATTGACTATTTCAATTTAGTTGATAAGTCATCACCTAATTATAAGTCCTGCTCACTTAAATCCTAACATTAGATAAAGTGATACAATAAGCTCAGGCGGACAATGTTTATTAATTCTTTTGCTAAAATTCCTTACTCACATTTATATGCAAATCAAATCCATCAAATACAAATAAGAATTTCACAAGTTATTAAAAACAGAGATAACACACAACTATGAAGATGAGTATTAGACTATAGTCTCTCTCATGTTCCTAGAAAATCTAAATATGCATAAATTGCTAAATATGAAAGTAACTCATGAACATTAATAAAAATATATCTGACTATCCATTACAATGCAAACTCCTTACAGATAAGAACTATCTTATCATTGGACTTTTATCCCCAGAACCTAGCACAGGTCTTGACCTTAGAGGGTACTTAAGATATACTTGTTCTTTAATCAGATTGTTTAAGTAAAGTGCAAATGCATACTACTCCTGCTATGAAACTGGAAGTTCCCTCTTAAAAAGGAGTTTGCCTAGTATAAAAAAATTATCTATTCTTGAGATTTTAGCAAAGAAATATTCACTCAAATATAATTATGCTTCATTTTCCCTCTTTTTTTTCTTTCCAGATCCATGACCTCCCTTGTACTATTTCTGAATTCCTTAATGCACAGTATGTTCTATGTCCCCAATTCCAATTTTCCCACAAGGAAAGATTAACTTGTTCAGCTTTGTACCTCTCTTAACACATAGCACAGACACTCAGGTATTGGTTGAAAAAAACACTTCCCATCTTGTCATAGATATAAAGTTTTCAAAACAAGAAATTCAAATCATCAGCAATCATATGAAAAATTCTCTATATCATCAGTCAGAGAAATGAAAACAACAACTGCCAGGTATCACTTTATAATTATCTAGTTTTCAAAGATGATTGGGGTTGTTGGGAATGGCAGTGGAGTTAAACTGACTTCGCTGGTAAAGGGGTACCCCTAGGGGAGGCTAGGTGGTGCAGTGGATAGAGCACTGGCTCTGAAGTCAGGAGTACCTGAGTTCAAATCCAGCCTCAGACACTTAATAATTACTTAGCTGTGTGGCCTTGGGCAAGCCACTTAATCCCGTTTGCCTTGCAAAAACCTTTAAAAGGGGGGGGGGGGGTACCACTAGTAACACTCTCCACTGATGCAGATTAGCAGTTCAAGCAAATCGATAGCTTGGAGATTCCCTGAGCCCTAAAAAGTTCCATGATTTGACCACTTTCACTTTTGTGTCAGAGGTAGGTCCTGAATCCAGATCTTGCTGACTCAAAACTCAACAAGAACACACAAAGTCTTTGCTAAAGGAACTGTGGGAAAAGTTTATCAGTACATTACTGTTTCAGCTGCACGTTGGTCCAACTATTCTGGAAAACAATTTAGAATTGTATCAGAATCAATTAAACTTTACATACCTGGGATCTGATGGTCCCAATATTAGTTGCCACGGAGGTCAATGGCACTAACAAGTGTCCCTTGGATACCAACATATTCATGATAGCATTATTTATAGTTACAAAAAATCTGGAATATATTAATAAATTTCCCCTACAAATGGGAAATGGTTGAGCCATGGCATGAATATATGTACATATGAATATAGCTCTGTTGAGTCCCTTTCTGAACTCCCTCAATCTTTCCCCAGGCAAGTGTTGGAGGGGCAGGAGACAAGGAAGTTAAGTTCTCCCTTTGTACACCAAGGTCTCCATTTATTCATCAAAACACAAGTGTTTAAATATCTCTCCCCTTCTCTAATCCATTGCCACTCCCATGGCACTTGTGTGTAAAACAAGGCTCTGGTGCTCAAGGACACCAGGTAAAGATAATTTACAGTGCCCCCACACATAACAATCCCTAACAAAGATCCACACATACACAAATGGGATGACAGTAGAATGTGAAGAACTCAAAGAGAAACATGAAAGACAATGAAAACAGAAGTGAACTGATGCAAAGAGAAGAAAGCAGAACCAAAATAATATACACAATGACAAGGCATATAAAGGGAGACAACACTAAAAGACAAGAGAATTCAAGTCAAAAATATAGTTTTGGTTCCGTTCCAAGATAAATATACTTTTTTCTATGAAAAGACAAATTATAGGAGTAAAAAACAAAATGAAAAGTTACATCACTAGGCAGTTTTCCTTAGCTTTAGTATGGGAAGCTACAATGAATGCACTTACTAGGATATGATTTATACCTCAAAATGAGATACATCAATAACAAATTATGGAATGATCTCATCCTTGAAAATTCTAAACTTTCCCGAACTACATGATTCCTACAATCTCTTTGGAGTAAGATGTTTTTGCACTTCACTCTAGAAAGCATTTAATCCTTCCCACACCTCTTTTCTTCACTTACCCTTTTTTTACATATTGATAGGCCAGATCCCTCAGGCCGGGCCTGAAGACTGATATCCTGTGCCATGTGGTCCTTTGGCTGACATCACCTAAATTACAATGAGGGATAGAAATATTAGAAGACACCACACGAAGTAGAATCACTACAATTATTTCTAAAAGAACAAACCAGATAAGGTGTTTTTTAGATCCTGCTCCCTAGGATGATAGCACAGACTGAGTCCAAATTCCTGAGTTTTATTAGTAATGTGCCACAAGTACAGATAAAATTATTTAATTTAATAAGCTTTCAAGATGCTCAAATGAGTGGTATCGATAAAGGACTATTTATTAAAAGGCAAGCAACTAACATAAGCTAATGAAAAACAATTTAAATTTTTAAAAAATACGTTTCTGTCTTGATTCAATAATTCAAGGACCAATTTTTCTCTTTATAATGAGCCCTCCAGCAAGCTGCACAAAATTTCTCTTAGCAGACAGTTGTCATAAACTGCTTCGGCCAAAGAAATGATTACCTTGTGGTAAACTGTATAAGTTTCTCTGAACCTAAAAAAACTGTTCTCAGTTGTATTTACATTATTTAAATTCATACTACCATCAATTTTTAGAAGCTTATATGTATTTTCATTCATAAACTATGTACATATAACTCCTGTATTAATGTCTGTATATTGAAAAATATGTGGAAAATAAACATTTTAAAAGATAAAGCTGGGGGCAGGGCAGCTAGGTGGCAAAATGGATAGAGCACTGGCCCTGGAGTCAGAAGTACTAGAGTTCAAATCCGGCCTCAGACACTTAATAATTGCTCAGCTGTGTGACCTTGGGCAAGTCATTTAATCCCACTGACTTAAATAAAAATTTTTTAAAGATAAAGCTGAAATATTTTTAAATTTTATTTTCCTTTTTAATACTACAAAAAAACCTTTTTCTCTACAAAAAAGATTTCAGTGATATTGTTTTTAATCTTGAGCTAACACTCTGTGATTAAAATGATTCAAAAAAAAATCTATGAGAGATTTACTTCTTTATTTATTGTCTATCATAGTGAAACTCAAAAAATAAGGAGATCCAAGTAAGTACAACATTGGCCAGGTTTCCAAAATCATGCTATATATATTTTTCAATTCCATCCATCCAATTATGCAAAGGTTTATTGAAACTGGGTTACTTTTTAAAAGTTTTCACTTTTTTTAATAAAGAGAAATTAATCATCTCTCCCTTCTATTCCTCATTGAAAAAAATAGAAAAATAAAATCCTTTTAATGTGTGTTTTCTTCATTTGCTTCCAACAGTTTTATTGGTGGCTTTAGAATAGACATGGAGACAACCTCTGAAATATGAAAACAGATCAGAAACAATTCTGAAAGCCTCAAACCCACTGCCAGCTTCTGATTGTTGTTACTGCTGCTGCTGCTTGTTCCAACTTCTGCTAAGAATCTGAGCCCCTCATTGATGGGGAGGTGGGTAAGATTTTAACAGCTGGGCAGCAGGAATTCATGTGTTAGGACATTGTCCATATAAGATGGGAGGTGCTGCAGCAACAAGGGGATAAGAAGGTCAACCATGGAATGACTAACCATGGAGAAACTAACCATGCCTTCATGGAGAGAAAGGAGGAAAGAGGAAGAAGCTAGGTCAGATCAAGGATGGACTGCCTGACCACTAACCAGGGGAAGAACAAGTACAACAGACCATCCTAGGCAGGAGCCCACTATGTGCTTAAGCAGAGGGAAAAAGTAGCAAAGTCAAGCAGCTTGCTAAATCACTGGACTACACACCTGAGTTCTCATCCTTTCTTTGTAATCCCAATAGATCATAC
Organism: Macrotis lagotis; assembly: GCF_037893015.1. Classification (NCBI taxonomy): domain Eukaryota; kingdom Metazoa; phylum Chordata; class Mammalia; order Peramelemorphia; family Peramelidae; genus Macrotis; species Macrotis lagotis. The sequence goes on from NC_133664.1 coordinate 106,828,489, forward strand.
AACTTTGAAATCAAGGTCTTAGAGCAAGGGTGGGGAATGTTCCATCTTATAAAGTCTGAGAAATCATTTGGTCTGTTGCTGGCAGGACTCAGAATTCAATAAATAACTTTTTAAAAGTGAATTAATTAAAAATATGACCAAATATGATAGGCTAATTTTTAAGGTGATAATTTTGCATGGTCCATGAATGATGTTATAAATTTCAAAATGATCCTTGGCAGAAAAAAGTTTCCTCACCCCTGCCTTAGAGGAGGTTAACAAAGAAATCATTGAGGTCCCTGAGGCATCTTTTTAAAAAATATACAGAAGGCAACAAAAGGCCAGAAATAAGCAAAGGCAAACAGGACAACTTTAAACACAATAGGTTGAACTTTATTAAAAAGAAAAGCAAGCAGTATATAAAAGATATTTAATGTATAACCCTCTCTTTTTGTTTTTCTAGATATATGGATGCTCATTTAATATGTCTTGATTCAATTCAGAATAAAAAAAAAAATGGAGCAGCTAGGTGCAGTAGATAGAGTACAAGCCCGGAAGTCAGGAAGACCTGTGTTCAAATTTGACCTCAAACACTTCATAATTACCTAACCGTGATCTTGGGCAAGTCACTTAACCTTATTGTCTTTGAAAGACCCCCCCAAACAAAAGTCACTGTAAAAAAAATGGTATAAATTTAGTGTCCCTTTGAAAAGAAGGCAGAGCTTTACATACAAAAGATTATAAAATATGTACAGGAAGAAGGGTGTCTTTCACTCATATAAATGAGATGTAAACTTCCATAAAAATCCTATCATCAAATATCCACTGCTACCAAATTAATAAATATATTCATTTCAATTCTTTAAAACTTACTCTGCTGAGATGTTTCACTTTCCCCTGATCGCCACATTTCATTTGTGGCCATAGAAAAAATTGTAACTGGATTTTTTCCTTCTGACTGTCTCAGAACAGGATCTTGACCCACTCTTCCAAGTAACTGGACACGATTAAGAGCTGAAATAAAAAAACAAAGATAAATGTACAATTGAAAAAGGGAAAGTTTAAGCTAAGAGAAACACTCCAAAGAAAAACAGATTAAGTCTCACCATACTTTAATAGGTGAGACAGGAAAGGAACCATATACAAGGCACACACTATTCTGATCCCCATTTTATAGTTAAAAGTAATGGAAGAAGACAGAGGCTAAGACTTGTCCAGGGTGTCTAAAGCCACAACTCGAGCCCAAGTCTTACTGATTCCAGGAATTCCAGGTTTCCAGAGGGCCGAGACCTCTATCCATTTCAGTAGGTCAGATCAAAGTATGGGGGGGGGGGGGGAGAGTGCAGAGTAGATTCTAATGTCAGAAGAACAATGATTATCTTGATCAGAATAAAGCCTCAGAGGCATCTCATTAGCTACAAAATGGACCCCAAAGTGAAGGAATAAACTAAAGAAAATAATTATTTACACATGATTCAATTTTGCAGAACTGCAACATTACATCAGCCAGATCAAACTGCAACTGAGTAGTTTATTTCAGTGAGAAAAAGAGAAAGTGGATTGTTGCTGATTACATAAAAAACAAAATACAATTTTTTAAAAAGCATCATTTCTAGGATACATTCTGGGTACATATTGAGCTTGTTACCCTACATCTTCCAAACCTATAAAAATAACAAGTCCACAATGAGTCTTTAATTAAAAAGTAACCATTATTTAATAAGGCAAAAAAATTTAGGTAACTATAAAAGCATGCTGGATATAAAGGGATTTCTATATTTCTTTTCTTCTCCTACTTGCCATGTTTCTATAAGATTCAGAGAAGCCAGAAAGAACCAGAGCAGTCATCTAATCCAATTTCTTCCTTTTACAAATGAGGAAACAGAATCAGACTGAAGTTAAATTCTTGCCTATGATGACACAAGTATTAAGTGGTTAAAACAGGATTTGTACCCAGGGCTACTGATTCCAAATCTAATCAACTCTTCTTTCATCATTCCATCACTAATAATAGTTAGAAATTTGGGGAACATAAGGAAAAATTTCTGAAAGTCTGCCCTACTTCTACAAAGCAATCTCTTATTCCACAAGCCAAGAAAGTGAAGGAAAAGAATAGCAGGAACCCAAATATGACCAGGGAAAATTGATTAATGATAGGCTCCAAGGAGACATTTGAAATGTTATTGATGTCACCACTGAGACCAAGTGGAATGAAATCAAAGGATGTCTTATCAGCCTACACTCCCTCAGCACAGGTTCTACAGGACTTTAGCTACAAGAAACCTCATGATTGGCCCAAGCACTGGGGAGAATTGCAATGAGGGGCTCATATTGGAAAATATAAGGAGAGAAAAGATAAGACATTCAACTTAATGAGAATATGTTCCCTTTTTTCCTGAAAATGCTAGGAAAAGGCATGTACATGCCCCAAAGCTTCCAATCATCCAATCATAAACTGGGCCTCAGTCTACTTCCCTGGAGCTATCTGTTACAAATGTTAAGAATTTCAGGGAGAATGACATGTGGATGAACATTCTTCTTCTTCTTCTTCCACCTCCTCATTCTCCCATCCTAAAGATCCTAAAGCTTCCTAGAAGCTATAGTCCAATGACTGACAATTGATTACGATCAAGTTTGCCCTGTTGAAAATCCCTGGTTAAAGTTAAGTTCAACACCTTAAGGAAATGGCTAATTTACAGGCCAAGTAAGAAGCTAATGTCTGAAATATTCTTCCAGCACCAATAAGTCTCAAAGACGACCTTCATCTTTTCCTTCATCCCCCTCTCCTACTCTTTCACTTGTGCAGAAGATGATGAAAGAGTGGATCTCCTCTTCCAGGTATGTTCAGTTTTATAGACCCCTTCTCCTCTTCCTCTCCTCGAGGCCCAACTTTTCAGGGAACTTGATCTCTAAATTGATCACACTTAATAGAGTAGAAAGTTGTTTAGCAGGGGGAAAAAAAGCAAGATTTCAGAAATGTTAGCTGAGGAGGTCCATTCTACCCTAATTAATAACAAAACAGTTGAGAGTCAATGCCTAGATTTGGAAGCAAAGGTTCTGGGCTTAATCTCAGTTTTGCCTCTTACTCTTGTGCCATGCTCAGCAAAGGCATTTCACTTTGTTCCTCATCTACAAAACTCTCTAAGGACTGTACTGGCTAGAAATCTATTCCCCAAAGGATGGGATTATTGATTTAGACAAAAACCTAAGATAATTAAAGAGTTCATAGGTCATCTGTCACAGATAAATTAACAGGTAAATTTAAGAATATATCTATGTGTGCACACATCCATACACATACAAGTTACACATTACATATATCAAGTATATTACTTAAGTTAAGCTTATGTTTATGTTTGCAACTTATAACCTTGGCTATCAGCTACTTACATCGTTCAAGAATTAAACTGGTACTTCCTTCAGAGTAATGTCTTGAAAACTGACAAAATACCTAACAGGGAAAAACAATAGATAGCTTTAATTTCCAGAAAGGACAAACAAAACAAACAGCAAAGAAAAGAGAATATTGTTTTAAACAAACTCAGAAAACAATTGCCTATAAAGTTTAAAGAAAACATTTGTTGGTTGAAAAAATTACTGAGTGGAATTTTCAAAATAATTCATTATGCATTCAAAAGCACCCTCTTCATCACAAAGAAACTAAATCTTCCCTCTTTCAAGGGCATAACAGAGATATCTATCATAAGATCTACTTTTGCACTTATTATATCCCTTAGCATTCAAAAGAGAGCACCAGAATAAGACAATCCATGTCTCTAACCAGAATTCTTTTTGTATTTCCAGAATTCTTTTTGTATTTCCATACAGTCAGTCTCATGGTTAAACTAATCATTGGCACAGCATGCAGGGTAGAAACATCATAGTAGCTTCATATACAAACTATTCTCCAGCTTCATCAATTGGCAGGAAAAATGCATATGAAGCAGTCCCAAGAGAGATGGACACTGTTCATACTTGAATACAAAGTACTTTAATTAGATACACAGCCCTTCCTGTTAAGTGCTTTACAACACATGAAGGGGAAGGGGAGAAGACAGGGAAAGCAGCAGAAATTTAGAAAAGGTAGGAGAGGGACAGTTGGGTGGCACAGTGGATCCAGCACCAGCCCTAGAGCCAGGAAAAGCTCAGGAGAAAACCATTTAGTCAGTCAGAAGACAACACAAAGACACTTACAGCCTGGACAGCTGGTGGCACAATTGAGCACTGGGCCTAGAGTTGGGAAGACTTGGGTTCAAACCCAGAATCAGACATTTAGTACCTTTGAACCGAGGCAAGTCTTTTAACTTCTGTTTGTCTCTTAAATGTAAAATGGGGATAATAGCAGCACCTACTGCATAGAACTATTGTGAGGTTCAAATGAGAGAATAATTGTAAAAAATGCTTAGTACCATGGCCAGTACAGAACTTAATATTTGTTTTCCCTCATCCAAGGTAAGGGGGCAGGCAACAAAGACAAACTGCAATTTTGCTCCAGGCCACTCCAGAAAAAACACTGTTGTAAAAGGCCTGGGGCTGAAGTATCAGGTCTAGTTAAGATGGCCACAAAAACCAGTTTCACATAATTCAAATCTATAACCAATCCACTTCCAATAGACAATGCTCCTCCCTCCTTCACTATTACCATCATCTGTCCTTATTTTGCACAGAATACAAAGCACTAGAGCTGATACAAAATTTAGATTAAAAAATCCCCTGTACTTAATATGCTGAGCTCAGGCTTTATGCCAGCATTGGAATTGCTTTATTTCCAAGCTATTAGAATATATCCCACTTAATGCTTAAGGTGCATTCTTACCAACACAACAAAACAAAAACTCAAATCCTATACCAAAAAAAGGCTATTGATGGATGATATGGTGGATAATATATTGGGTCAAAAGTTAAAAAACATATGCACAATGCTTGAATTCTCCAAAGTCTAATTTTCAAATAACTACAGTCTTCAAAAGTTCTCAGGCATTCTGCCAGCAGATCCAAAATCCAAATCACCCTTTTCTATCAAAACAAGTGAGGCTGTTTTTGTTTTTAATTAATTTTCCACTTCAGAACTGACTAAGCAAAAGACAACTGGCTTTTTTTTTGTTTTTATAGGTTTTTGCAAGGCAAATGGAGTTAAGTGGCTTGCCTAAGGCCACACAGCTAGGTAATTATTAAGTATCTGAGACTGGATTTGAACCCAGGTATTCTTGACTCTAAGGCTGGTGCTTTATCCACCCAGCAGCACCAACAACTGGCTGTTTTTAAGTAGAACAACAGTGATCTGGCAAAAGTCTAAGACTTTTAGGGTCCTCAGCAAGTATGAACATTAAGAGAAATAATATGAGGCAGAACTATATAGACTGAAACAGAGACATAGACTGCTTTGGTGAAGACTGAAAGGGAGAAAAAGAAAGATACCTCATCACATCTGTACATGCATGATTTATGATTAAAGAGTGCAAAACTAAATGAGAAATCATAAAATATATGCAGATAAAGATATGACTGATATGAAGAACTGTTAACTTGGGAAGTAGTGACTTTTTCAGTAAAAGTCAGGAGGCCCTCAATTAAGATACTTAGTATAATGAATGAGAGGGCAACAGCGGCAGGTGAAAGAAAGTTCCACAAGGGGGGGCTGAGAGATTCAGATGGAGCCTGGAACAGTTAGCAGAGAAGCTTCCACTCGTGACTGACCAGTGAGAACTGATGTCCAGAACAGACACTGCCCTTCAGCCCTCCTGGACAGAGTAAAGCTTTCCTGGGGCCTTCGCTCTCCAGTGCCCTATGGCTAGAGAAGGAAAAGTAGTAAGGTTCTTGGGGGGGGGGGGGGGTGATATTCAGACTGTGGGTTTAAGAAGGAATCTAAACTGTGTTGGAACTGTGTGAGCCAAGCTTTGACTGCATAGCATAGTATCCAGGTCCTGCATGGGCAGGTCTATATAGCCTGGAGGTGGGAACTTTAAAGAACTTTGTATTTGATTGTCTTAAAGAGAAATACTATTCACGTGCAAAGTTAGCCCTGACCAAGGGTTAACTGAAGTTTGCCAAGGCTGTTTTCAAGTCAAGGCTGGAAGTTCATGAGCAGAAAAGCAGTTACAAGTAATACAAACATCCCCAATGGGTCTAAGACACTGAAGCCTGTAGCAAAGTTGCACTAATCACTTGTTCCTTTCCCTGACATATTTCTCTTTTAGGCTGCAGTATGTGGTGTAAGAGTGTGATCTGATAATAAGATTTCTTTTGCCTTATCATTAAACAACAGGCTATGTTTTGGATCTCCAAGTACCCTTATTGTAGAAGGCTGTATAGATAGAAAACATTGGAATGGAGCTCAAGAGTTAAGAGTAGTGAGGAACAGTGTGATTATAATGGTGGTCCTGTCTTTGGTAATTTAGATCAGATACTCTGACTGCTGGTTGCAGAGAAGTGGAGTCTTTTACACAATCAGGTGAAAAATGGGAAACCCCAAGTCATGCACAATGCACATAAAATCTATATTCCCCTGTTAGCACCCAATTTGTCTTATTATAGAGGACATTGGTAGAGATTACAGATTACTCCTTAATTGTCACTATATTTCTTGTTCTCTGGACCTCACATTAAAAACACCTGGTCTAAGGGGGAATTTTTGCCCCACTATACTGATGGTTCATAAAAGTGCTCACACTTTTGAGATATTTCAGATAGCAAATAATCCCATTACAAAGATGGAAAGAAAGTTACCTGTAAAACAGGTCTTCGAAACATGGTTTTTCTTTTCTTTACTCCTTAGTTGGTTTGGAGTTTCTTCCTGAAGAATAGAACTTTTGAGTTATATGCTGCTCTCTATGCCAACTAAAATAGCTTTTAAAGTCTATAGCTTTAAAGTCTGACTTCCAGATGATATATGTGTATTCAAGTTGACCCCCAAAAGTCTTTTTAAATAGGGCAAAGGGCTAATGATTTGAATTTTAAACCAAAAAAAAAAAAAAGTTTAAGGCTTCAGGAATTATTTCATGCTGTAAACAACCTCACTATAAGTATGATGGCTCTGAGGGGCGGCTAGGTGGCATAGTGGATAAAGCACTGGCCCTGATGATAAAGCACTGGCCCTGGAGTCAGGAGTACCTGGGTTCAAACCCTCAGACACTTAATAATTACCTAGCTGTGTGGCCTTGGGCAAGCCACTTAACTCTGTTTGCCTAGAAAAACCTAAAAAACAAAATTATGGCTCTGGAGAAGTTAGGTGGCACTGTGAATTGGAGGAGGACCTGAGTTCAAATCTGGACTCAGACACTTGATACTTACTCAGCTGTGTGACCTTTGGCAAGTCACATAACCCCATTGCCTTGCAAAAAAAAAAAAAAATTATGATTCTGATATATGGACATTCTGTCCACACAGGTTATCCTAACCCTACTCTTATCAAGCTATAAAAGGACTAGAATAGCCCCAATGCCTTTACCAACCTGTCATCCACTCACTTCTAAACCCCGTGCAAATTGTTTTGTGGTTTCACTTAAGTCAAATTGCTCTCTACTAGCAATTGCTTAACAACTAATTCCAACAACCTTTCCTCTGTATTCATCCTCTTAGACTTCTCTGTAGTTTAGGACTTGTGGAGCAGAGGGGGGAAAAAGACAAAAGTGAAATGGTCTCTGCCCTTAAGGACTGTACATTCTAATAGAGGAAGACAAGTATATTTAGGGTACATATTAAAAGAATTTAGGGTAGTGTGGGAAGGGTGTATATTTTGAGTGGAGAAGAGATCAAAAAACTCTTATTCTGTGACACTGCTCTCTTCTGGTCTGTCTTTTCATTATTCTTTTTTACTGGACTGTTCATTTTCTTTCCTTAATTGTCAGTTCAATTAAGCAGAAGACTCCCAAATTAGTAATGAAAGGAATGGGAGACAAACACAATGATCATTTTCAAATATTAAAGGGCTAAAATATAAAAAGTGTATGGATTTTTTGTTGTCAGTGTTTATCCTCAAATGGCAGAAAGCAAAGAGATAAATTTGGGGATCTGGGAAGACTTTTAAGAGTTATCCAAAAATGGAATGGGTTGGGGAGTAGGGATAAGAGTTTATTCCTGCTCAATGGAGGTCTTCAAGCAAGTTATGTATCTAACACACAGCAGATCCTGAATTGGCAAATTAAATTGTACCTATATATCCAGTCATTAAACCCTCTCTTGAATTACATTATGTTGCCAACTGTCTACTCATCTATACAATGGTATCTTTTTTTTTAAGGTTTTCCCAAGGCAATGGGGTCAAGTGGCTTGCCCAAGCCCACACAGCAGGTAATTATTAGGTGAACTCAGGTCTTCCTAACTCCAAGGCCGGTGCTCTATCCATTGTGCCACCTAGCCGCCCCTTTACAGTGGTATCTTAGTCAAAATGCCTAAAATAAAACGGATGTCCTTAAACAAGCTATTCCCTCAAGCTCCCTAGTTTTATTCTTATATCCTTGATTCTATTCTCTATAGAATACGATACCCAATAAGCTAACAGAGTTTGTGTATTTTTCCTCCATCTTAACCTTACCCTCTCTCCACTCCCAACAACCATAATCCTAGTTCAAACTTCCTCTATTTTACTCTTTTAATAGGTCTCCCCGGTTCTATTCCTTCTTCTCCAATTCCTCCCTACAAATCTGGCCGTTACGGCTGTGCTCGTCTCCAGGATATGCTCATCTTCACCTCTTCCCTTCCCGGCTTGGCTCCGGTCACCCTGGCTCAGGCTCTCCCCACCCGGGCATTGCCCATCCCCAAGCCGTCCCGAACCCTTCTTTCTTCCTTCAGTTAGTTCCCGGCCCAGGGACCAAGTCCGCCAAGGATAAGGTCCCGCAGGCTACGTTCATCTTTTGCCTTTTCGAAGCTAACAGCTAGTTCAGTGATAGAATGGGTGTGAAAATGTTGTTTTTTTACAGTAAGACTAAGGCCTGGGGTGGGGGGAAGACAGGAGGATAATCATTACATCATCGTTCATCCGGGGAATCCGGTGGGGGAGGGAGGGACAAAGCAGACCCGCGGGCGGGGGCAGGGTCTGGGTTCGAGGCCGGCCGCTCTACTTTACCGACGAGGAGGGCGTGCCTCGGCTGGGGCTCACACCCGGGGCCCCTTCTGAACATGGGGGCCTGGGGCAGGGTCATTCCTCAGTGTCCTCATCGGCAAATTCGGGGCGGCGTAGAGCCCGCGGCTTAAGGGCCACTCAATCGACGGCGCGGGAAACGATTCGTCATGTGACCGGAAGAAAGGGCGCTTCCCCTCCCCCTGCGTCACTTTCCCCGCACGTGGCGGGAAGGCCGCCGGCCCTAGCTTGCCCGGCCACACGCGCGCGCGCGCGCTCTGCCGATGTGCGGGCCCGCGGAGGGGCTGAGGGTAGGCAGCGCGAGAAGCCGTCTCGGGCCGCCACCCTCCCTCGCCCCTCGCGCGGCGACTCGCTCCCTTCCTCCTTCCCTCCCGGGATTTACCTAACGCGGAGGGCCGCGAGCCGCGCCGAGCCCCACAAAGGTGATCCGGGAACTGGAGCGCGCCGGAAGCGGAAGAGGCGCCGCCGCCGCGGGGTTACGGAAGCGCCCCCGCCCCGCTGTGGCCGGGAGGTCCCGGCGCAGTGCTTCTGCGCATGCTCTGCCCGCAGAGGCCGGAAGCGAGGCTTCTCTCCTCCTTCCCGCCTGTTCTGCTCCCTTTAGGCCTTGTCGGCCCTCCAGGCCAGGCCTTGGCCTTTCCTTCTCATCCTCCCCCATATTTATTTATGGTTACTGAGGGCCGGGTTTTTCGTAAAAGCTATTAAAGAAAAGATAGTAAGGGGCGACCAGGTAGAGCGTGGGCCCTGCAGTCAGGAGGACCTGAATTCAAATGCAGCCTCAGACACTTAATAATTACCCATCTGTGAGGCCTTGGGCAAGCCACGTAACCCCATTGCCTTGCAAAAAAAACCCAAAAGATAGTTCCTGTCCTCTGGAAGCTTATATTCTAATGGAAAAGACAATCCATGGAGTGGGGGAGAGGGAAAGGACCTCCGGACTGGCTCCTATCATTCTCTTCTATACCTGACATTCGGTGTTTGCCAGATGGCAGCCTTGTATTTTTTTCCTTTCCTGGATTTTCAAAACCAAATAATCAGATTTTACATGAAGCAATATTAAATGTCATTGTATTTGACCTGTCATTCTAGTCTTCCAGGATCTGCTGGGTCCCTGACTACCTGCCTTCCTACAAGCTAGTCCTTCCTCTTGGCTCTGTATAACCTCAAAATTTGATGCCTATCTCAGAACCCTGGAGATCACCCTCTACACTGTGCCAATCAATCGGTGGCATTCAGCTAGCTGTGAATTCACCTAATCATTCTTTTTAACTCCCATTTTCCCCTCTGGGTGCTATTTCGTCAAGGGTCAGAATCATAAAATGGTTTGGAATGATATCAAATTAACCAGGTTTTCTAGCAATTTGGAAGATGGGATTCTTCTTCCCAAGACAGGACAAGGAGAAAATAAGAGAGCACCAAGACAATATGAATAATTTCACCGTCCCTGGGCGCAAAGGGAATTTTTAGGTCATTTGAAAAAAAAAAAGCCAAGAACCAGAGTTGTAAGAAACAAAGACATCTTCTCAATTTCTCCATAAAAGGGGGAGGAGGGAGAGGGAAGGATGAATCTTGGAAACTTTGTACAGATTAGTGTGATTTCACTCCTTAAAAAAATTCTAGGACATATTAAATAGATGCTTTGAACTCATTTACAAAAGAATGCAGTGATAGGATCTTTTTCTAGAATCTACTCTTCTACTTTATGGGTTTCTGCATACTGTTCCAATGCTTCACCACAAGATGGCTCCCTTATTTGGCAGGGAAAATCTAAAAGCCAAATCTCCAGTTATGTAGCTAATTTACTATTAGAAAAATATGATTATTCATAAAATTGAATTATAAAAGATAGAATATTAGACATGGAAGGAACTATAGAGATCATCTAGTCCAACCTCCTTCATTTTGCTGATGAGGAAACTCATTAATCAGTCCTTACCCACGCATTATTTGTTTATTCAGAAACTTCATTAAGAATTCAAGCACTAAAGGTAATATATTGTGCTAGATTTCATGAGAAAAAGAAAGAAGACATATTACTTACTCTCAAGGAGTTTACAGTGTAGTAGGAGAGATAGAGGACAGCTAGGCATTACAGTCAGGCCTGAGGTCAAAAAGACTCCTGTTCCTGAATTCAAATATGCCTGATACTTGTTAGTTGTGTGACCCTAGGCAAGTCATTTAACCTTGTTTGCCTCAATTCCTTCATCTGTTACCAGTGCAGGAGAAAGAAATGATAAATCTCTCCAGTATTTTTGCCAAAACCCCAAATAAGATCAGGAAGAGAACGGCTACGTAGGTGGCAAGGTAGATAAAGCACCAGCCCTGGAGTCAGGAGTACCTGGATTCAAATCTGGTTTCAGACACTTAATAATTACCTAGCTGTGTGGCCTTGGGCAAGCCACTTAACCCCATTTGCCTTGCAAAAACCTAAAAAAGAAAAAAATAAGATCAGGAAGAAACAGATAAGACTAAACAACAGGACAGATAAATGTTTCCCAAATAACCATATTAAAAAACCAAATGTGAACATACAATAAAGCCTACAGAGGAATTGTTGTATGGTTAATATACAAACTATGAGAAAAAAATCCTAATTAACTGTAGCATGATATAGAAGATCATAAAATTTATATACAAAAATCACTTGACTCCCTTTTAAATGTTTCACACTTAGCCTTGCAGAAATGAGACAAAAACTCTTTTGCAGAATTGGTCTATATAAAAATCCATCACAGATTCACTCTTCAAGTAAACAGAACTTCACCTAAGGCAGAGCAAGATATGGTTACACCAGACATCTAAATAACTGTAATACCTATTTTCACCTCCTATTTTCACCCTTGACTGCTATCTTAGTGGGTCATTGAATTAAAAACATATAAAAGTATTTATGTAAGTAAAGGCATCCCTGGATACACTCCCTAAGCATCTATACTCTTTCCCCAGCCTAAAGGTTTACTTGGGTCAGTTCATCTCCCCACCAATAAACCAGATTCCAGTGGAATACATCCTTAAGAACTGAGAGATGTAGTCTAAACTAGTAGAGACAAACTAGGAAGTGAAAGTGCAACACTGAATCATACCTGTCTTCTTCCTTGTCTCCTGGTGGTTGTGATATTCTTCTAGATATTAGATGTCTGCCTTTAGGTTCTTAATTAAGTCCATTCAATTTTTCTATCAATACAGTCCCCCTCCCATCTTGTTTTTATAGACATCAAAAAGTTTTCTCTGGTTATTTTCCTAGAGCTTCAGATTGTGCTAGGGGCTGAAACTGAGCCCCTTCTGTGCTTCTGAGATAAACTAAAAGTATTCAGCTGCTGCTTGCTCCTAAATCTACTTCCTCTCTATACAACCTCGAGTCCACAAGTACTCCTTACCCTGGCACACTACCCTTGGCATCAGATACCCTCCTCAGTCTGCCGAAGCCTCTGACAAAGTTGCTAATTGATGCTTATCCCTGAAACCTGAACAAGGATGGGATCTTATTTTAGGAGGATGTTTCTAGCCAGACCTTGTCCTCGGTGTTGAAAGACCTATTTCCTTAGACCAACTAGGTTAGAAAAAGACCCACTGTGATTTTTTTTTTGGTATTAGTCAATCAGTACTCAACCTGGTGGCTTTCTAGATCTGATTAGAATTGTGGGGAGCAGCTCAGCTGTATTTCTTCCTGCTACTCAGCCATATTGGCTCTACCTATCTACCAATACTTAAGTGATGGTATCTCTAGCACCAAAAACACCATTTTTATGACCTGGTGACACATTTATTAAAGAATAGACTATCCAGATTGAGGAAATGGTGTGTGTATTCCCTAGTTTAGGACAGTAGTTCCTTTTTGTATAGGAAAACTCCCATCTGATTTGTGAGAGAAATGATACTTTGTGTTCAGTGAGTTCAGGATGGTCATTGGTAGGATATGAGAGGCTATAATACCTCAATTTTCAGACCCATTTTGAGGGATCTTTTTCTATAATAAATGGTTGAGCATAAAAAGAGTATGAGATGAGAATATTTTCCAATTTACTCAAGGTTAGCTAGGAGGAAGCTTGTAGAGGGTCTTATTTATGAAGGCCATTGGCCCACATGGACATTTATCTAGTTTTTATTGGGAAAAACAAATTTAGGAGAGAAAGCAAAAGGGAATAAGAAATAATGAACATATTCAGGGTACTAGCCAAATGATAGGGGCATGACTCTTCCCAGCTAGTTCTGATTCTTAAATTGCCTGACCTGTGCCAGTTGTTATTTCAAGAAGGAAACCAATGACCCTATAAGGTAATATCAATTCATAAATATTCCTCACATTAAGAAAGGATATTACTTGCATTTACAAAGTTTTAAAATGCAAATATGTCCTTTTATGCCTAATAATAGTCATAGAAATGAGAAGCCAGTCACTCTGAAATGAATCATAGCAGTCATAGTTTTAATAGGCTCTATAGCTGCCTACTTATGACGGTTCTGTCTCCAAAGATAAGGAATTCTACCAAAAGGTAATATAACTGCAGCCAGTATTTCATCCATTCCTGAAGTTATCATGCCTACTTCTCCTTAAATACAACCAACTAATTGTCACCTTTGCACGACCAGAAAGGTATTACAGTTATTTAGGAACATAGTTATACTCCCAGGAGCTCCCCTGGGTTTCCCTAATTACTTTGCTAATGCAGTTTATATTTCACTTCCTTCTTTCCAATTATTACAACTCTCCATCAATTACAGATACATTCCCAGAAGCATCCCTGAAGCTTGTAGTCAACCAGGTGCTATTTTAGCTTTTTGTCTACTAAAGTCAAGAGAAGCTACACTGATACTAATCACAAATTAATTTGTTTTATACCTATTTACATTCCTGTCATCTTCTCTACCATATGGTGTATGAAACTTGATGGCAAATAGTATTCCTAATTCAGTTCTTGTCCTAAACAGAATACACTGTATTAAGAGCTTTTAATTTGTACAATTATCCTATTTAACCATTCAAGCCTGACTTCACAACAAAACAGCAAGTGTCAAACTTCCCTTACCTATTCTTCCTTCCAAGTGAAATTCAAAAGAATGTAAAAACTTTTCAGCCATCCTCTCATCATATTTCTGCCTGACTTACTCTTTTTTGTTAGTTTTTAGAAAGTTCCCTTTTATTATTATTATTTATTTTTCCAATTATATGTAGATAATTTTAAACATTTATTTTTGTAAAGTTTTTCTCTCTCCCCCACCCTAGGATAGAAAGCAATCTGATATAGGTTTTACATATATACATATATATATATATATATACATACATACATATACATATACACATTATATATGTACAATAGTGTTACACTTATTTCTATATTGGTCATGCTGTGAAAGAAGAATAATAACAAAAAGGAAAAAACCACAAGAAGGAAAAAGGCAAAAACAAATTTAAAAAGGTGAAAATTGTATGCTTTGATCTGCATTAATAGTTCTTTCTCTGAATATGGACAATATTTTCCATCTCAGGTCTTTTAGAATTGTCCTTGATCATGCTATGCTGTGTAGAGCTAAGTCTATCAAAGTTGATCACTGCACAATGTTGTTTTTAAAGTGTACAATGTTCTCCTGGTTCTGCTCAATTCACTCAGCATCAGTTCATGTAAGCCCTGGTTTTTCTGAAAGTAGCCTGTTCATCATTTCTTATAGAGCAATTAAATTACATTATGTTTATATAACACAATTTGTTCAGTCATCCCCCAATTGATGGGTATCCCCTCAGTTTCCAATTCTTTGCCTCCATAAAAAGAGTTGTATGAATATTCTTGTACATGAGTCTTTTTCCCTTCTTTGTTATCTATTTGGGATACAGACATAGGAATGGTATTGCTGGATCAAAGGGTATGCATGCTTTTATTGCCTTTTGGGCATAGTTTCAAACTGCTCTCCAGAATGGATGGATCAGTTCACAACTCCAACAACAGTGAATTAAACTGATCTTTTCCAAAGTACCAATGATCCATCCTCTTATTGCAATATCCAATGGCATATTTTTAAGCCTTTTCCTTAAGGGAGAATACTGAACTTGGAATCAGGAAAATCTAATTTGAATCTTACTTAAGTGTATAACCCTAGGGAAGGCATTTAACAATCCAGTCTCAATTTACTTATTTGTAAAATGGGGCTAATAGTACCAGTCTCCAAGGATTTTTATTCTCAAATGTGAAGTTTATTATTACTCTTAATCCTTATTATTAGCAGCAGCACTATTTTTAGTAATCTCTAAAGTTCTGCCACTGTTTGGATTCTGATCTCTCAGAATAAGTGTAAATAGCCATTATTTCTATTTTGGTCAGAAACTCTGAGGATCTTTCCCTCCCAGATCAGATTGATTTTTTTTTGACTAGGTAAGTCATTCTTGCCTCTTTCTAATCTAGCTGTTTTATTTTTTGTTTTTTTAGAATTTTGCAAGGCAATGGGGTTAAGTGGCTTGCCCAAGGCCACAAATTATTAAGAGTCTAAAGTCAGATTTGAATTTAAGTACTACAGACTCCAGGGCTAGTGCTCTATTCACTGCCCCACCTAGCTGCCCTTCTAATCTAGCTTTAATCATTAAATGGGTATTATTATCAGACAATTGAGACCTGAGAAAGACCTTAGTCCAAAAAGATCAAGACCTCCCACTGCATGGGGGCCATTTCTGGTTGTCCTAAACTATATCTTGCCACTATACCCAAAAGATTGTGGAGGAGTGAGGCTGGTGACTTTACAGTATCCTTGCTCACTTAAATCCAATTCACTTGCAAGTCATGATATCCTTCCCCATATCATGGTCTTCTTCAAGAACAAAGAATAACAACACTTTTAGTGGGGATGTTCCCTTCTTTTTTAACTTTCATAGCACTTTATTTTTAACATTACTACAATAGTCATGTTGAAAAATAAATATAACCCTCCACACACAAAATAAAGAGAAACTTCAAGAAAAAATAAAGTGAAAAGAAAAAAGCAAACTTCAGTTTGTATTCAGACACCATCAGTTCTATCTTTGGGAAGGATAGCATTCTTTATCATAAATCCTTCAGAGTTCTCTTGAGTCATAGCATTGCTGAAAAAATGGTAGGTCATTTACAGTTGAACATCCTACAACATTCCTGCTACTTTGTACAAGGTACATTTCCCATTGCATCTGCTCTTGTAAGTTTTTCACTGAGAGCATCCTGTTTCCCATAATAGAACAGCATTCCATCTCAATCACATACCACAATTTGTTCAATCATTCCCCAACCTTTAGGGTATCCCCTCAATCTCCACCTCCCTACCACCAGAAAAGGGTTGTTATAAATCTGTGTGTGTGTGTGTGTGTGTGTGTGTGTGTGTGTGTGTGCGTGTGCGTGTGCGTGTGCGTGGTAAGGGTCTCTAGGTTAAAGGGTATTACTAGCTAAATAGTTTTTTAAGCATAGATCTAAGTTGCTTTTCAAAATAACTATACATTATTGTAACTTTTCCCCACCTCTTTTTGCCTATCTGATGGGTGTGAAGTGGAACCTCAGAGTTGTTTTAATTTATATTTCTATAACTAGTAACAAAACTTTTCTTCATATGGCTATTCATTCTTTCTCTGAAAACTGCCTATTTCTATCCTTTGACCATTTATCAATTGAGGAAGTTTCTTATTTTTATATATTTGAATGAAGTACATATCTTGGGAATGAGACCTTTTATTAGCAATGTGGCAAAGAATTTTTCACATCTATCTGCTTCTCTTTTAATTATAGCTGAATTGATTTTCTTTATGCAAACATTTCAGTTTTATGTAACCAAAACTATTCATTTTTTGTCTTCATAGGTCTGACAAGTATAGCCTTGCTCCTTTAATTTGTTGATGATGCTTTTTATGTCATGTAGAAATTTGGAGCTCATCTTTGTTAACAGGATAAGATAGTGGTCTCTATCCAGTTTCTTCCAGAATGCTTTCCAGTTTCCCCAACTTTTGTTGAAGGGTGAGATCTTGGACCCATCTCTATTCAGCATAATTTAGATACTTCTTGAGTAGTTGTTATGAAACACAATGAAAATTTTTCCTCATCTGGTTTTGGTGATAAAAGCCATTTTAAATATCTTTTTTAATATCTTATAAATATCTTTTTTAAAACATAACTTATTGTAAAATATATAAACCATATGAAACTTTTTGAATTATTGTTCATTAATTTCTTTAAAATTCCAAATCAAGGAAGGTAGTAGATCAAAACAGAAATTAGAGCAATATATGAGATAAAAATATATAGTTGACTGATTCCTAATCCTTCCTTACCTCTTGAGACTAATCAATGGAAAGCAGTAGTTTTTTTCTCTTAATTTAACCTTTTTCATCAAAGGTAAACATATTGACTTCTATGCTAACTTAACTTCTTAAAGGAAGAATTAAGTTGCAGCATTTTTTTTTTTAGGTTTTTGCTAGACAATGGGGTTAAGTGGCTTGCCCAAGGCCACACAGATAGGTAATTAGTGTTTGAATTCAGGTACTCCTGACTCCATTTCTTAATTATTGAGACATTTCTATATTCTTATCTGGATGCTTAGGCTTCTAGTTGTGAAACTCACTTCCTAGATTCCTCTGGCTGAAACAGAAAGGACAATTTATTTTAGAAAGACACTACTAAAATGTTGAAAATCTTCACCTCCCTAAAAAATGAATATAAATTTAAGTATTGAACAGAGTAGTTATAGAAATGCATCTTTAAAAAGATGTTTTTAGTAGTAGTAATAATAATAAATATTGTAGCAGAAGTTGTGATATTATAGAAAGGACTGTCTATAACACTAGATTTAGACTCAGAAAACCTGGGTGCAATAAAACGTAAGACTGAAGCCATATCACATCTCTCTGATCAGTGTCTTCATTGATATAATAAGGGATGAAATAAATAATCCCCAAGCTTCCTTCCAATTCGGAAAAACCCATGATTTCCCATAAGACAGAGGAAGTTATCTTTCAAATGAGTGGCATTGTGAAAGACACAATGAATGGGAGAAAAGAAAGTCATCTTTTTGTACTCTGACAGTAGTGTTATATTTTTCAAGATGATGGTTTCTGAATCTGCATTTCCTATCTTTCCTTTAAAGAGAGTCAAAATTTAAATAGGAATATAGACAGAACACCTTCAAATCCTCCAGGAAATTAGGAAACTTTTTGATTGGTTCTTGCTACAATGAACTCAACTGATTGTCACCAGAAGAAGGCAGCTTATGGTGAGCATGGCAAATTAAAAATATTTTCTATGATGTTTTCTAGCTATGTGACCTTGGGTAAGTTACTTCAACATCATTAGCTGGTGACTTTCAAGTGTGTACCAGATTTGAGGAACACATAAACATAAATAGGTATTTATCAGTTTTGGGGGTCATATATGTCCTTAGTAGTTTATCAAATTTGGGGAAAACCCATCATTGCCAAATTATACCACTAAAATCCTTATTACAGAAAATTTACTATTGTCATAAAATGGAGTCTTAAAATAAAATGGAAATGCTTATCCTACTTTATTCCCACAACACATACCCAGCAATTCATCCAAGTAAGAATTTAAAAAACAGTAATACATAAAACAACAAAATTTCTTTAAAAATCTAAATATATCAAACATTACAAATAATGTTCCACACATGTAATCTCCTATCATTTTTTTAAGAGGTAAATTTTCTCATTTCTTTAGGAAGAATATTGGGGGTCCAGGATTTTTTCCAAGGCAGTCTCTAACTTGAGTAAAAAGAATGAAAATAGGAAAGAACATAACATTGTCTTTGCACAGAATATGTACTTAAGTATTTGTTGAACTGAGTTACCCAGTCCAGGAAGGAATTAAAGATGATAGTTTAATTTAAAACCATAGTGTAAAGTTGCCAATAAAATTCCAATCATAAAGATAAGGAGAGCCTTGAAGCATAGCACATAATCCCCACAAAGAATTATTTTAGACTTTCTTTATATATGTGCAATCCCCCATGGTGGAGGCAGCATTCTGATTCAATTCTATGCAAAGCAACTAAACTGAACAGTTAAAATAAGTCAAGGACAGGAAGTATCGTACTGGCTGTGGACATGTATAATTGCAGTCATTAATAACGAAACATTGGAAAACAAATAGTCTTTTTTGTTTTCTTCAAATTTCTTGATATTAAAACTATCACATGGGGCTAAAGGAATTTTGTTTTATTTTTTCTTCATTTTGTCCCTAGAGTAAATGATTGGGAAATCTTTAGTCTTTATGGTATGAACTCCTACTTGCCAAATTTGTGTTTGATTTAACACCACCTTTGTGCTGGATAAATCCTTTACCTGAATTGTTCTCTGTCCTCATTCCTGTCTCTTGCCTTCATCCCAGAATGAGTTAAACTCATACCTTTGGAGAAGACCTTCTCCAGTTCCATCAGCTACCCTTGCCTTCCCTCTGAGATTACATTCTATCTATTCCTATCTCTATCTGCCTATCTCCTCTAAAAGATTGTAGGTAGGAACTATTTCTGCCTAAGTAACTCCAGTGCTTAATACAGGACCTGGCACTTAGTTTGTAATAAATGATTGTTGATTGACTTTAAATCCATTTTAAGATCAAATGACTCACTAAAAGAACATCTTCCTTTTTCTTGACTCCTGCAAGTCATTTTGCCAGAGTTTTCAAGTTATGTTTCTTTAGGTATGTTGTAGCTTTTCTGTGAACATATTTTCTAGAGTCCCAAATCTTCCTTTCATCTCAGCATATTCTTGGCACTTAATGAATATATGTCACCAGTCAATTCAGGTAATTGCCAAAAGAAAGATGGAAAGTTTAATAATTTCTGTCTCTCAAGTTTCTAAGTTCTCCAGTCAAAACAAGTCTTCAGGAATAGCTCTTCTGAGACTAGATGTTTGAGTCTCTCAAACCCAAACACACACTTAATTTTTATAGGTGACCCACAAGTTGTTACCAAATTTGTTCTATCAATTTGAAATCATTTCCTGTTTAACATAATTTCAATTGATCAAGAAGTTTTCCCACATAGTATAAAGTCTATGGTTGATTGACTGAAAAGTACTATTCTTACCCTGGAAAGGTATCAAGCATCTAAAGGCTCAGCATCTTAATACTTTAAATGAGACGAGCCATTTACTTAGCTCCCTTTAAAGAACAATTTGAGAATGGTTCTAAGTTTTATTTTAATATTTAGTTTGAATGGCTCTCAGAGTTAAGAGATTCCACAAAGCTATAAAGATCCAAATGGAAATGTAGTAATTAATATATATATATATATATATATATACACATACACACACATACACACACATATATATATATTTAGGTTTTTGCAAGGCAAATGGGGTTAAGTGGCTTGCCCAAGGCCACACAGCTAGGTAATTATTAGGTGTCTGAGACCAAATTTGAACTCAGGTACTCCTGACTCCAGGGCCGGTGCTTTATCCACTGTGCCACCTAGCCTCCCCTTAATTATACTTTCTTAAAGACAATAGTCACTTTTCAATCCATCCATCAATTACACAAAGTTTTGTTAAAATTTGACTAAAATATTTTCATCTCCACCAATGTCAGTCAGTTGTTCTTGCAAAATAATTGGAAGGGATTACATTTTCAAAGTTCTAACAAATGGGTTCAAGATTCACCAATTCTTCATTTGTAAAAAAAAAAAATTCAAAATGTGTTTAGAAAATTTTATTTCTGAGTTCATCTTTAAAGATGTATAATTCTGTAAATAGTATTTACATGATTTTGATAATATAAGCAGGTTTTAAAATATCTTTTTAATTATGATGGCTTCATACTATCAACTAATCTCAAAAGGATAGCATATTTGTAGAGACTCATCATTGATAGTGAATATAACATATAATTGAGATTTCAGTCAACTTCTGTCAAGTCAATAATTGTTTTTAACCTCATAATCTATCTGAATAAGAGCTCATATCATTATTATTATTATTATTAGGTTTTTGCAAGGCAAATGGCATTAAGTGGCTTGCCCAAGGCCACACAGCTAGGTAATTATTAAGTGTCTGAGACCAGATTTGAACCTAGGTACTCCTGACTCCAGGGCCTGTGCTTTATCCACTGCGCCACTTAGCCACCCCAACAGCTCATATTATTAACTCAAAAGGTATCAGCTCTGGCATTTTACTACTTATTGTACTTACTTTAGAAGTATCTTTTAACTATAGTTTCTTTGTAGGAATTTATCTTGTCAGATTTGGTTAAGACTAAATAATGTGATCTATAAATGTACTTAATTGTATCTATATATCACAATAAGTCACAACATACCATAAACAAATAAGTAACAGAGTTATTATCAATCCTCCTATATGTGGACCTCCCACTCTGCCCCTCAAGATACTCTGTATACCTTGATAATGTATCTAAATTGCATATCAAATTGGAGCGGGGGGGGGGGGGGGGGGGGGGGGGGGGGGGGGGGGGGGGGGGGGGGGGGGGGGACACTAGTCAGTGTGTGTGTGTGTGTGTGTGTGTGTATATTCATGTTCTATATTAGTAAAGCTGATTTCTCACTTAAGATAAAAACAAGTGGTGGAGGTCAGATTTGAACTTAGGAAGATGAATATTCCTGACTCCAGGCCTGGCACTATAGCTACAGCAGCACTCAGCTATTATACCCCCTATTCTTGCCCAGGGGAAAATTCTAACTTTATACTGCCTGCAACTCCTGATTTCAAAGTTGGTGGTGGTTCCTTGACCAATGACATCAGAAGAATGTGATCCTATGTTGAAGGAAATGAAGGATTTTGGGGGATTTAGAAGAGGAGTGAATTCACAGCTTATGCACCGTGACTCAGGTTATTAAGTACTGTAATACTTTTTTTTTTTGCAAGGCAATGGGGTAAAGTGACTTGCCCAAGGCCACACAGCTAGGTAGTTATAAAGTATCTGAGGCTGGATTTGAACTCAGTTCCTCCTGACTCCAGGGCTGGTGCTCTATCCACTGTACCACCTAGCTGCCCTTATAATACTTACTGATTTTATGTTAAAAACTTTACTATTCCTTAGGGAACCAACTCCATTAGACTAAAGTGAAATGACTATAACATTCATTGAAATATAGGACACTTTAAAAATGCAGTAGGTAGGATGGGGGCTCAGAGCTAGTTTTGACTGGTAGATTCATAGATTCATATAACTTTTCCACAAGTGTGCTTTGAAACAAAGTATGCAAAATTCATTGGAACGAGGGAAGAAAAATATTAGTTAACAATTGTTCTTATCTTAAGTGAGAAATCAGCTTTACTAATATAGAATATATATACACACACACACTGACTAGTGCCACCACCCCCCCCTCCCCACTCCAATTTGATATGCAATTTAGATACATTATCAAGGTATACAGAGTATCTTGAGGGGCAGAGTGGGAGGTCCACATATAGGAGGATTTGACAATAGCTCTGTTACTTATTTGTTTATGGTATGTTGTGACTTATTGTGATATATAGATACAATTAAGTACATTTATAGATCACATTATTTAGTCTTATCCAAATCTGACAAAATAGACAAATTCCTACAAAGAAACTATAGTTAAAAGATACTTCTAAAGTAAGTACAATAAGTAATAAAATGCCAGAGCTGATACCTTTTGAGCTAATAATATGAGCTGTTGGGGTGGCTAAGTGGCGCAGTGGATAAAGCACGGGCCCTGGAGTGGAGTACCTAGGTTCAAATCTGGTCTCAGACACTTAATAATTACCTAGCTGTGTGGCCTTGGGCAACCCACTTAACCCCATTTGCCTTGCAAAAACCTAAATATATGTGTGTGTGTGTGTGTGTGTGTGTGTGTGTGTGTGTGTGTGTGTACTAATTATTACATTTCCATTTGGATCTTTATAGCTTTGTGGAATCTCGTTTAACTCTGAGAGCCATTCAAACTAAATATTAAAATAAAACTCAGAACCACTCTCAAACTGTTCTTTAAAGGGAGTTGACTAAGTAAATGGCCTGTCTCACTTAAAGTATTAAGATGCTGAGCCTTTAGATGCTTGATACCTTTCTAGAGTGAGAATAGTACTTTTCAGTCAATCAACCACAGACTTTATACTATGTGGGAAAACTTCTTGATCAATTGAAATTATGTTAAACAGGAAACGATTTCAAATTGATAGAACTGATAGAACAATTTTGCCCTGTTTGCCTCAGTTGCCTCATCTGTAAAATAAGGTGGAGAAGAAAATAGTAACCATAAAGAATCATATGTGACTGAACAACAATGACCACATAGGATATTTGACTCACATTTCCCAGAAGACTGGTCAGTAGGAGCTCTGAAATTATCTGCTCATTGGAGCCACAGAAGCTAATGTTCAAGATCCAGTGGATCCCAAGAAGTTTGATACTCTAAGCTAGGTTGGTTTCTGACCTCATCTGAACACAGGTCACCCATAACACAAAAGGGAGAACAGAATCAAATCAAATCTGGCAAGGAGCTTCAACCCAACCTGTCCCTGCAGGCTTCCCTTTCTCTTTGAACTTTCTAACAACTTCTAAAAATCTGCTGAACAGCATCATTTCCTCTTAGTCTTCTATTCCAAAGTTCCTGCTGTTGTTCCTCACAGTAAAGGGAAAGGAAGGAACAGAGAGTTGGAAAGCTGGGGACACTGCAGCTAATTACAATGCATATATTTAGCATTTACTTATGGGGCATCAATTTGGGCATCCACTAATGTAATATAGGAAGTTTACGGGTAGGGAATGTTTTCTTGTCCAGCACAGAATTGGAATGTTAGAAAGGACTTCAGCAATTCATTCCATACAAGAAATACCCTAAACATACTTGACAAGTCATCATTCAGTCTCTGCTTGAAGACTTCCAATGAGAGAATACCCTATGCTTCTTTTAGCAGACCGTTTCACTTTGGGACAGCTCAAACTGTTGGGAAACCTTTTGCTTGACAGCAATCCAAAAATCATCTCTTGCAAACTTCCAACCCCTGCTGTTTAGCTCTGGGGCAAAAGGGCAAATCTAATCTCTGATAGCCTTTCAATATGTGAAGATAGCTATCCAGTCCCTCCTGATTTTCCCTTCTTGGGTTAAACATCCTCAGTTCTGATATCCCCAGCAAGTACATAGCTGGGGCCCCATAAATATTTGACAATTGAATGAAGTCTGTCATCACAGGATGGACTGACAGAGTTCCTCAGTGTACCTAGTTTATTGTTGGAACAGGTTTGCATATACTCTTACTAAGGACAAAGAGTGTAATGTGATGGAATTCTAGTTTAGTTTAAGGAAGACTGGTTTCAAATTGTGCCTCTAGCATTCAGTGCTGATCTTTGAACAAGAGATCACACACTGATCGATGGGCAAATCATTTAAGTCTATGCAATTCAGACAATTACCAAGTCACATATGAGAAGAATGATAATTCCCCCTTGCCTAGAGGATTACAGATCTTTTGTTTATTCCCAAACTCATTACTAAGAGCAATAAGACAAAAGATATAATCAGGGCCTCTTGTGCATTGTATATATTACTTCTGCTTCTATCCTTAATTCTGTTGTATAGCAAAGATATTGGCTAAATTATTTGGATATGAATAAAAGGAAAATAACTGGGGTAGTTGAAAAAAAAACAAGACATACCAAAGAATGGTGAGATAAGAGTGAAATCCCAAAAAATATTCAATAAGTAGGGTTTTTTTTTTTACCTTTAGCAGCAAATTTTAAAAAGAAATAAATTCCAGTTCTTCTGGATCATTAGAAGGGGTACCAAGCCTCATTTTTTTTTTATCATGTTACTTTCTGAAAATGGGAATAAGTATAAGAAAAAGGAAAGTCAGTGAGGTGATGATATAGTGGATAGAGCACCAGACCTGGAGTCAGGAAGACCCAAGTTTAAATCCAGCCTCAGACATGTAGTGGCTGTATGACTCTGGGTAAGTCACTTAATACACATTTGACTCAGTTTCTCATCTTTAAAATGAGGATATACTGGAGAAGCAAAGGGCAAATCAGGCCTGCATCTTTGCCAAGAAAGCCCCAGAGGGGTCACATACAAACACAACTGAATAATGAACAACAAAAATAAGAAAAAGGGTGGTTATATTCAAATAAAGTAAAACATTTTAGACAATTAACAGCTGTTTTCCTTAGAACTGGAGATATTCCAAATTGACTCTGTCAAATGTTCAGGTAGATATAGTAATACATAGAGAAGCCAAGTAGTCTGCTTGTTAGAAGATAAAATGTTGTAAATACTATTCATTATCAGTTTCTTGAACTCTTATCCAAATCAATATAAAGTGATTTTTGTGGAGGATTTTTCAAGTTACCAAGTGTTCTCTCCAAAATAAGAGAATTTTCGCATATTTGGCTTTGGAAAAATAAAACCTTTATTTACTTATGTTCTTTCACTTAAAAAAGATGAAAAGGGGAAAACACTTAATAAAATTAATATCTTTAAAAATCACTAGAAACAAAGCCAAATTCAAGTTTTAAAATCAAAAGAAACTAGTGATTCCTAGGGGGGAAAATTAAAGCCAGTCATACAGTCACCAGAAGGAAAAGGGTAAGACTGTGAGAAGAGAGCAAAATCAGATTCCTCTTCCAATGTTTCATCAGAGTTTCTTGGCAACCTCATAAGTGTCCCTATTTGTAAATATAACTTCCCATTATAACTATGGCTAGACTATTATGTAACTACAGAAAGAACAGAGAATGATCTCTCCCTCCAGAAAATGTATTAGAAGAATCACCAGTTCCAAACCCATCAGGAATTCTCTATTAGGAGAAGGTATTACTAAAGTCTGTTTGCCTTATTTCCAAAGTTGAGGACAAGATCCCACCCCCCACCCCAGACAAAATGATATCTTTTTGAGGATTTTTTTGAATGTAATAACAACAACCTCCTCAGCCTGGCAAGTCACTCGACCATCTTACCATTTATCAATCTCTTAGAACCCCAAAACTTTTGTCTCTGTGTTCAAATGCACTAGGGGTGTGATGGTAGGCAGAGAGAAATGCCTACCAATTAGTATTATTTTTTTCAAGTCTATATCCAGTTGAAAAATCAATAAATTTAGAGAACTGTTAGACCTAAGCTACAAAACCCAGAAAGAGAACTTGAAGTGGAAAGTTGCAGTTATTCCCATTGGTCTTTTTTCCATTTTAAAGCAGCAGTAATTTGTGTCAAGGTCTAAATTGGAGGAGCCACCAAATGTTTCTAGTCATATTTTCAAAGTGGGGCCAGTGGGCATGAAAGGGAGCTCTTCCAGGGGTTGTATGGAAGGGGAGTAGGACCAGGTTTACTCTGATTTCCCAAAGGTGAAACTGTGTGACCTTTTGGTTTTCCCTCCCACCAATCTACTGGCTCCATTTGACACATTTTTGGCAATGAACTCAAGGGATCCGGGAGAGCCTTGACTAGTATTTTCTTCATGGCTCTGGGCAAGATGAACTTCTTTCAGTTCCCTAAGAACAAAATAAAACAAGAAAGTTTGTTTCACTTTATCCCATTAGTTAATGACAACAGTAAATATGACTTCAAGTTATAACATGAATGTTCCTTAACTAGATTCTTTATTGTCTCCAATACTCAGAACCCACCTCTCCAACTCAGCTGTCTTGGACTTTTCTCTGTCCAGTGCCTTCTGAAGCTTTGAAGTTATACTCAAAGAGGGTCTGAGGACTGTGTTCCTAACTAAAGCTGCTGCTGTTGGTCTCTCCTCTGGTTTAGGATGGATCATAAACTTTGAAAGGAAATAAAGTATTAGTGCCTTAAATGTGGTCCTGTTTGGAGATTGCATTAACATTTTCTCCATTCCTTTAAATCTGGACAGTTAAAGAGAATAAATCAAGCCCTGATTTGTAGAATTTGGCAGTTTTCAAGGAGCAAATATTAACAATGAAAATTTAACAGTTGACTCTCCTGAATCTGTAAGAGATGGTAGCATACTTCTGTCTTTGTTCCCCTTGACACTAGTGACTATTTGGTCTTCCTTGTGAAATGCCATTCTTTCCATAGTCTTTTTTGCTCTTATTGTTTAATTGGTCCTCCTTTTTATCTTTTTTTTTAATTTATTTGATTTTTTCCCCCACTTAAATGAAGAGATAATTTTCAATATTCGTCTTTTTGCAAATTTGTGAGTTCCACATTTTTCTACTATATAGGCTACACATGTACAGTCATGTTTAACATATTTCCATAGTAGTCATATTTTGAAAGAATTAGAACTAAGAGGTAAAAACCATAAGAAAGAAAAAAACACAAAGTTCAGACACTATAGTTTTTTTCATTGGATATGAATGGCATTTTCCATATGTGTATCTTTTTTCTTCTTCTTCCTCTTAACTGGAATAATTTCTGAGGGATCAGTCATCTGCTTCTGTATCTTTCTAAGCTTGCCTAGTCTTATTGCTTCCATTATTGTCTCTGTATGGGTGACTCCATAGACTTTGTGGCTGCTTTAACTTTTCCACCTGAGCTCCAGTCTCATATGTACCACTTATTAGACCTTTCTAATTAGATGTCTAATCACCACAATCTCAACAGGTATAAATTGAATATTTTTTCAACTTGCATAAAAATGCTTATTTTTTAGACATCTCTTATTTTTTCATGAAGACACTACTGCCTCTCTAGTCCAAGAGCTAGGGAATATTTAATGCTTTTCTTCACCTTCTGCCTGGGATGGCTCTACTGAAAAGGAAAGGAAGAAGAAAAATAGGGAAGTAGAGAAGTAAAAACTAAATTTATTTTTAAAGGGAAAGGATAGAGAAAAATTCTTTTGTATTTTTCTTCTCTCTACCATCCAACCTTAGCATAATAGTTGAGTAAACACTTGAACTGTAAATGCCTTTTTTTCTAAAAGTACAAAAGATAGGTGACCTTTTTAAAGTATTATAAAAATTGAGCAGCTAGGTGGTACAGTGGTTAGAGCACCAACCCTAGTCAGAGGACCTGAGTTCAAATCTGGCCTCAGACACTTAATAATTACCTAGATGAGTAATCTTGGACAAGTCACTTAACCCCACTGCCTTGCAAAAGCTAAGAATAAATAAACAAAGAAATTATTATAAAAATTAAGAAGGACCTAAACAATAAGAGAGCAGTTTTTAACCATTCCCTCTTACATTCCAAGTTCAAATCTGTGTAGCTTCAAGACCCTGATCCTGCCTTGATGTCTTCCCCTCTTTGCTCTCCCCTTTGGATTATGCTTTTAAATCTTTCCACTTCCTTCCACTCTAACTCCACCAATATACTTTATTCTTCTCACCCAGTTTCTATCCCTACCTCCCAAATGCCAACCTGATGTTATAAGAGATACCACCTTAAGCAAGTTGTAAAAGTTTTCAGAGAGCTTCTGTGGAAGAACTGGAAGGTTGCCTCGACGGATATGATGCCAAGGCTCACCATTGCTTGGTAATGACTTTGCCCCTGCAGCCACAGCGATTGTCAATCCAAGGGCAAACACATCTGCTTTGGGGAGGTATCGATAGTCCTTAAAAAAAAAAAAAAACCAAGTGAGGAGTCTACCAATGGTAATGAGACAGGGCACATCATTCCTAAGAGAAACTCCAGTTATTCTCTTATATACACTCATGAGTATAAATAGATACATTTCGAACTTTTAGGTTACTTTCTTTGTTCCTGGATGGAAGGAAAAAAATGTAAAGAAAAAAAGTTCATACTTGGCTCATGAGCACTTGTGAATTTGGAGATATCTGATGGAATCATGATATGCTCAGGAAGAAGATTTTAAAAAAGAAGCTAGTATACCTAACTACCCAGGAAAGAAGGTTCTTTCTCTTCCCCCATTATCAAAGTCATGAAGGGCTTGCCATGTTACACTATATTTCACAAAGTATATCTTCAAAGATAGAAGATTCCTAAGGCTAAAGCAATTACAAGGGGCAGTCAGTACTACCACAAGCATTGATGAGGAAAAAGAGGAATGAAGGCTTAATAGGAGCTTAGCAGGAAGAGAAGAGTTGAATTTATCTGACCTATTGATATTTTATCTCAAACCAACAAGAAAACTTCTCTACAAGCACGTAAAGTCCTTGAGGGCTAGCCCTATTTTTTTTAACCTTTTGTCTTTATGTCACCTAGCACATAGCAGGCACTTAATAAAAACTTAACCTGCACTGATCCATAATGAATGAAGAGATTCATGCATGCAAGGCAGTAGTTTTCAAACTGTCTGGTCTTAGGTTCCTTTTTATATTTTTAAAATTGAGGACCCCCAAAGATGATGGAGTAAGCAATAAATCGCCATGACCATCCTATATTCACCTACCAAAAACACCACAAAATAGCACCAAAAACAGTGGGGTCAGCTAGGTGGTACAGTAGATAGAACACTGGCTCTGAAGTCAGAAGAACCTGGGTTCAAATCCAACCTTAGACACTTAATAATTACCTAACTATGTGACTGCAGTGTGACCTTGGGCAAGTCACTTGTAAAAAACCAAGAAACTTGGAAGGTCAGCAAGAAGGATTTATGCAGGACAGGAAGTGTCTCAGCAAACCAGCAGCAAGCCCCATCTCAGCAAACCCAGTCAAATACCAGTATCAGGACACCCCTAGTGTCTCAGCATAGCCAAGGGGAATTGGGAAGACTCCAAGAACCATCTCATGCTTCAGCACAGTTGGGGTAAACAAGCATCCTCCAGCAACCAGATCTCCAAGTGCTTCAGCTTAGCTCCAGGCACCTATGGGTGTGCAAACAGGCAGCCTCCAATGGCTGGATCTCCATGTGCTTCTGCACTGACAAGGGAAATGCAGAAACATCCTAATACTAGGACCCATCCTAATACTAGGACCCCTGCTGAGTATCATGTATGTTAATAGACCTCTACGGCACCGTCCCACCCCTTACCCCACATCACAGTGCAGAACCAGACTCAAGGGTCTTCTGGGAGACTCAGGGCAACATCAGTGTATCAGGTAAACATCCAAGACCTGCAGCCCCTGGCACAAGAAGCCTGACAAGAAGCCTAAGATAGTGCTCCTTCCACCCCTGTAGCAGAGTTCAAATTTAAAAGAAAGGAAAATGCCAAAATAAAAACAAAAAATAGATGTGCAAAAAAACAGAAAAAAAAAAAGAATCTGACCATAGAAAGTTATTATAGTAACAGAGAAGGTCAAGACACAAATACAGAAGAGGACAATGATGTCAAAATACCTATGGGCAAAACACCAAAGAAAAATAGGAAATAGTGTCTCAAGTCTTTCTCATAAAAGGTTAGAAAGGAACTTGAAAATCATATAAGAGAGGTAGAAGAAAAATTAGAAAAAGAAATGAGTGATGTAAAGGAATTATGAAAAAAGAGTCAACAGTAAAAAGAAAACAATTCCTTATAAAATAGAACCAGCCAAATGGAAAAGGAGATACTAAAATCCACAGAAGAAAACAACTCCTTAAAAAGTACAAGTGTAAAATGGGAAAGCTAAGGAAAACAAATCCTTAAAAAGAATTGAGCAAGTAGAAGCTAATGACTCTATAAAACATCAAGAATCAAACAAATTAAAAAGAATAAAAAATATAAGAAAATGTAAAATGCTTCAATGGAAAAACAACTGACCTGACAATATCAGAAGCATTGGACTCATCTGAATCATCTGAAAGTTATAATCAAAAGGAAGGCCTGAACAGCATCTTTCAAAAAATTATCAAAAAACTGCCTTGATATTCTAGAACCAGAGAATAAAATAGATATTGAAAGAACCCATCAATCACTAGAGGAAAGAGATCCCAAAATAAAAACTCTAAGGAACATTATAACCAAATATAGATATCAGGTCAAGAGAAAAAAAATATTGCAAATGGCTAGAAAGAAACAATTATAATATTGAGGAGTTACAGGATTACACAGGACTTAGTAGCTGCAACATTAAAGGTTTAGAGATCATGGAATGTGACAGTTTGTGACAGGTAAAAGAGTTACGACTACAACCAAGAAGCTAACCAGCAGGATTACACATAACACTTCAAGAAAAAAAAAAGTCATTTAATGAAACAGGATTCCAGGCTTTCATAAGGAGAAGACCAGAATTGGGGAAAAAAAATCAATCTCTAGTATCAAGACCCACAAGAAGTCTAAAAAGGTAAAAAGAGAAAGAAAAATTAGGTATTCTATGAAACTGAACTATTTATAGCCTTTATACTGGAAGATGATCATAAATCTTAAAAATCATGCCATCAATGGTAGATCTAGAAAGACTGTACATAGAAAAAGGGTATGGATCTAAGAATTTTGAGGGAATGATATAAAATAATTAAGGGATGAGAATGAATTACAGAAGAGAGGTAGAATGAGGAAAATTATTTCACATGAAGCAGCATGAAAAACCTATTACAGTAGAGAGAAGATGAAAGGATAGGCAATGAGCATTGCTCAAATCTTACTCACAAACAGTTGTAGAAGAACAGATTAAGAAAAGGGGTGGGGGATTCTAATAGAAGAGAGGGCAGATGAGGCAAGGTGGAAAACAAATACAAAATACTGTTGAGTGGGGAAAGGGTGAAAGAAAGGAAAAAATAGGATGGAGGGAAATACACAGTATCCAAAACTGGAAATGTGAATAGGATGAGAAGATAGAGTAGATCAAAAACCAAAATTCCACAATGTTGTTTACAAGAAACATACTTGAAGAAAAAAAAAAAACACACACAAACTAAAGGTAAGAGGCTAGAACAGAATCTATTATGTTTCAACTGAAGCAAAGAAAGCAAGGGCAGTAATCTTTTTTTTAAGGGTTTTTTTTTTGCAAGGCAATGGGGTTAAGTGGCTTGCCCAAGGTCACACAGCTAGGTAATTATTAAGTGTCTGAGGCTGGATTTGAACCCAGGTACTCCTGACTCCAGGGCCGGTGCTCTATCCACTGCACCACTTAGCCGCCCCCAAGGGTAATAATCTTAATATCAGACAAAGCAAAAATAAACCTAATTAAAAGAGATAAAGAAGGAAACTACATCTTACTAAAAGGTACCATAGACAATGAAATAATATCAATATTAAACATATAGGTGGAGTAGTTAGGTGGCACAAAGAATAGAGCACAATCCTGGAGTCAGGAGGACCTGAGTTCAAATCTGATCTCAGACATTTAATACAAGTCACATAACCACATTGCTTTGCAAAAAAAAAAAACCCAAAACAAAACAAAAAGACAGCATTTAGTTCAAATACTAAATATATTTGTACCAAATGGTATAAGCATGCAGATTCTTAAAGGAAATACAGGTTCATGACCAAAAAAAAAAAGAAAGCATCACAAAATATAAAAGAGATAATTTTGATTATATTAAATTAAAAAGGTTTTGCATAAACAAAATCAATGAAACTAAAAGTAGAAGGAAAGCAGAAAGCTAGGAAACAATCTTTATGGCAAGTATCTCTAATAAAAGACTCATCTCTCAAGAACTAACTCAAATTTCTAAGAATACAAACCATTACCCAACTGATAAATGGTCAAAGGATAAGAACCGGTAGTTTTCAGATGAAGCAATCAAACTAAAAGCATATGAAGATGTATTCTAAATCACTATTGATTGGAGAAATGCAAATTTAAAAAAATTCTGAAACATAACCTCACACCTATCAGACTGGCTTATATGCAAAAAATGGAAAATAAAAAATATTGGAGAGGATGTGGGAAAAATTTGGGACACTAATGCAGTGTTGGTGGAATTATGAATGAATCCAGCCATTCTAGAGAGTAATTTGGAACTATGTCCAAGGGCAACCAAACTGCATAGCTTTTGATACAGCAATTCTACTACTAAGTCAGTGTTGCAGAGAGATCATTAAAAAAAATGGGGGGGAGGGAGGAAAAAGTAGCTACATAAGCAAAAATATTTATAGCAGCTCTTTTTTGAGGTGGCAAAGAATTGGAATTTGAGGGGTTGTCCATCAATTGGGGAATGACTGAACAAGCTGTGGTATATGACTAATGGAATATTATTATGCATTAAGAAATAATGAATAGGCAGATTTCAAAAAAACCTGAAAAGAAATACATGAACTGATGCAAAGTGAAAAGAGCTGAAACAGGAAAACATTGTACCCAGTATCAGTAACATTGTGTGATGATCAACTATGCATTCTTAGCTCTTCTGAGTAAAACAGGGATCCAAGACAAATACAAAGGTCACATGAAGGAAAATCCTATCCACATCCAGATAAAGAACTGATAAACTCTGAATGCAGATAGAAGCAAACTTTTCCCCCCTACCTACTTTATTCTTTTTCATGGTTCTTTTCCTTTTGACCTGTTTCTTCTTTTTTTTTGAACCATTTCTTCTTTCACAACTATGACTAATATGGAAATAATGTTTTACATGATAGCACATGTAAAAGCTTTAACAAATTTATCAAATTTAGGAAGCGAGGAAGGAAGGAGAAAAAATTTCAACTCAAAAATATTGTAAAAATGAATGCTAAATTGGGGAAGCTGGGTAGAGTAGTGGATAGAGAACGGGCCCTGGAGGCAGGAGGACCAGAGTTCAAATGTGACCTCAGACACTTAATGCTTACTTAGCTGTTGGACCTTGGACATGTCACTTAGCTCTATTGCCTTGCAAAAAAAAAATAAATGCTAAAAACTGTCTTGACAAGTAATTGGGGAAAAAATAAAATACTATTTTTTTTTAAAAAAAAAGCAAAAATATTAAGCCCCCCAAAAGCTTTTGATCATGAGGATTCTAACTATATATGTGTATATATATATACTATATTAGAAATTAAAATGTGTTATTATTCTGAAAGTTTTGATCTTTCAGACTACTTGAAAAAGTCTCAAGCAATCCCAGGGGTCCCATACTTTGGGAGCCACTAATCTAGGAAAATATTTATTTGTCATTTCTCTCCTACATCTGGGCTGACAAAGAGATTTTATATGAATATAGGGATATTTTTACATTTCCTAAATATCTGAATGTCAGCAGATTCAGCATCTGTTAGTATATACCATCCCCAACTACCTCCCTGATTTTACAGTTGTACCTCTTGTAAAATCTCATTGGCCAAGAAGCGACTATCTCCCTCCTCTACTTGGGGATTCTGGATTGAAGTCACAAAGCCCAGATCACCTAAGAGAAAGAATGAAAGAATCACTTTAGAGGAGTTCTCTCCTAGAAAGTGTTAAAACAGGAAAGGATTTAAGTATAGATTTCAACTGATCACAATCAAATGTTATAGAGAGAAAGCAGCCTCACCAATTTTATACATCACATTAGCAGAAAGGAACCAGTCATCTTCTTCATTCTCCATATCTTCGGAGACATAAGGGACATCAATTTCTTGCTTTTTACAGATGAAGATGTTACCTGTACAGAATTGGATTTTATTAGTTAATGTTTCTTCTCCCCAGAGCAGAAAAAAAATTGAAAAATATTTAATTTTGAATAAAGGCTCCTAAAATTACCCATGACTACATCTTTGAGAACTCTTTTCCTGCCTCAAATCCCCTTCCTTTTTTGTCCTTGCAGTTAAGGCTGAAATTTTCTCTCATCTTTAACATGATGCAATTCAACTGGATAAGATATGGATTATGGATTAAGACTAAAATTTGTCATCTGTTTCTCATGAAGGAAGATTTTCTCCATTTTCATCTGACCATCTTTTTCAATTGCTAAGTTACCTAACAAGAATAAATGAACACTCATACAAATGGCATTTATGGGTCCTTGAGAACTTTTCTAGGTGTACCTCCATCAACATTTAACATAGTGCTTAGCATATTTGTTTAAATTTATTTATTTTTGCTTTGCATACTTGTTGTTCAGTTATATGGGACTCCATATGACTCAACTGCCTTGGTCCATGGGGCTTTTTTTGCAGAGACAATGGAATAGTTTGCCATTTTCTTCTCCAGTGTGACAGCTCTTTTACAGAGGAACAAAAGCAAATGTGGGTTAAGTAACTTGTCCAGGATCAGGCAGTTAGTCAGTTCTGAAACCCAAACTGAACTGAACTCAGATGTTCTTGACTCCAGGCCTGATGTTCTATCCACTGTACCACCTGGCTGTCCCTTGAGTCCTTAGAGGTTAAGGCACTTAACTATAGCTGCCCAGCTTTGCATATAGTAGGCACTTAGTAAATACTTTCACTTTTCCCAAAATGGCAAATATCTTGATTAATATAAAACATACACTACCATTCTTTTTTTTTAAATCTGCTGCTTTTATATAATCCTGTAAGTTCACAAAATATTTTATATTTATCATCTTATTTGATCCTGCCAATCCTATAAGGTTGGTTCAATAGGTACCATTATTCCCATTAACAGACAAATAAAGTGAGCCTCAAAGCAATTAAGTCACTTGCAAATCATACTGCCATTCTTTCCTTACAAGTCCTAAAAAGCAAGAAAATATACATAGGGTCAACTCCCGATGTTCCACTTATGAACTTATGACTGCTCAGTTAATTCAAGATCTTAAAAACAACACTACTGGATTTTTATCCCAGTTATTACTAGATGCAGAAGAAACAGGTATACAAATCTACTCAATGTGCAGATTTTTACTAACAGTTGGAGAACTGTTTCCTTTTCCCTTCTCAGGTGAAAAGTGGATGTAGCTTTGTTTTCCCCAACACACATTACACTATAACTTTTCCCCCCTTTTATCCCCTCATACTGAGGAAGGAAGAATTATATCCGATGTTATGCCAATGAACAGAAATGTTTGTTTTAATACACCCATGTATTCTGATATCAGAATATATTGGAAGAAGTACAAGAGTACAGCAGTAGTAGCAAGAGGAAGAAAGTAAAGATATACTGACTGGGCTTGATATCCAGGTGTACGAGGCCCATTTGATGGATATACTTCAACCCCATGGAGATTTGCAGGAGCATATTCTTGAGTTCTGGCTCTTGGAAGAAATGACCAAGTTTCTCACTTTCAGTCACAGCAACCTGCAAGCTTCCACCTAGAAGAGAACAACACAATGAATGGTAAAGCATATAAGCCAATCTGCTAGAGAACAAACCCATGAGGACTTCTGGGGCACAGCACAAAGCTAACATGCTTCCATAGCTTTTCCCTAACAAAGATAAATGAAGCCTCTACTCTGACATTCAAGCTACAAATCCCATCAAGAAAAAGAGAAGTTTCAAAGAAGTTTTCAATGGTAGTCATCATGGAGGATCTTCAATGAAGATCTGTCTCTTTGGGGGGAAAAGGGGAAGTAAAGTCCAGGAGGCAGGAGAACAGGAAAATCAACTGGAGGATTTTAGCCACAGCTTGACAACTGAAGAAGTCCTATCAGCTAGATAGCAAGCCATCAGGGAGGATCCCAACCCCAAACAAAGTCTGAACCCTAGGAATACTGGGGTAAAAAGACAGGAGTAGGGATAAACCACTGCTAAGTCAGAACCTGGATGTAAATGAAGGAATAAACCTCTGCAAAGGCAAGGCCTGGGCTGCACAGGCAACATCTTGGCCAAAGATAAGCCAGGAATCAAAGCCCAGTCCCAGCAAAAAAAAAAGCTTGGATCTATACTCCCTATACCTCAGGAGCAGAGCTAAAACAACAAAGATGAGCAAAAAAGCTAAGAGTGCTCACTATAGAAAACTACTTTAGAAAGATGATAATATGTCTGAAGAAGATGTCAGTAAAAAAATCATTCACAGGGAAATTCTCAAAACAGTCTATAGATTGAATTCAAATACAAAAACTCATCAAAAAGCATAAAAAAGAATTTAAAAGCCAAAGAAGAGAAGAGAAAGAAAAATGAAAAAAAGAAATAAGAATCATGCAGGAAAATGATGAAAAATTGACCAGAGAATTCAATACCTTTAAAAAGGAAACAAAAGGTAATTGAAGAAAATAAAACTCTAAAAATTAGAATTGAACAAATAAAAACCAATGAATCTACAAGACAGGATTCATCAAACAAAATAAAAACTGAAAAAATTGAAGAAAATATAAAGCACCTTTTAGGGAAAACAAATGGCCTGGAATATAGATCCAGGTGAGACAATATACGAATTATCTGACTACTAGAAAGTCTAGATCAAAAAAGAACCTGGAAAACATCATGCAGGAAATTATTAGGGAAAAACTACACAAATCTGTTAGAACAAGAAGATAATATAACCATTGAAAAAATACACAGATGGGCAGCTAGGTGGTATAGTGGATAAAGCTCTGGCCCTGGAGTAAGGAGTACCTGGGTTCAAATCCGGCCTCAGACACTTAATAATTACCTAGCTGTGTGGCCTTGGGCAAGCCACTTAACCCCATTTGCCTTGCAAAAACCTAAAAAAAATACACAGAACCCCTCCAGAGAGAGACCCAGGATAAAAACTCCAAGGGCTGTTATAGCCAAATTCCAGTCCTCTCAAATAAGTGAGAGAATATTGCAAGCAGCAAAAAGAAAACAATTCAAATACAAACAAAATACAGACTCACACAAGACATATCAACCTCAGCAATGAAGGATTGGAAGACCTAGAATCCCATATATCAGGAGGGCAAAGGACTTGATATTACAACCCAGAAGGTACTGCCCTGCAAAATTCAGCATATACTGTTAGAGAAAAGATGGGCATTCAACAAGATAGAGGATTTCCATAATTTCCTGACACAAAGACCATATGTTAAAAGAGAATGCAATTGCCAAATATATGATTCAAGTACTGCATAAAAAGGTAAATGAAAAGAGGAAGGAAAAAACAAAACAAAACAAATGTTGGTCAAGACCATCAAATTGTATGCCCCCTAAAGGGGAAGATAGAACACTTCTAATTTTTGAGAACTTTTTTCCTCTTAGAATAATTAAAGGGTAGAACATAATTGAAAAAACTGGACTTGAAGGGATTTGGGTATAGTTGGGTCTTGTGTCTCCATTGTAGAGGTCCTAGATGACATTACTGCACTTGAGATAAAAAGTCCTGATAAAAGCAGGGGTGTTAATTTTTAAATTTAAGTGTCTCATTATCCTTTGGCCCACTTTAATTCTATTGTGCTTAGCACCTGGTCTAATGAGGGCATCATAAAATTTGAGGTCCTGAGTCTGTGTCTCTGTAACTTACATTCATTTGTAAAGTTCTCAGTGCAAACTCCAGAACCTCCCAGTACTTAGAGACATTTAAGGTTCTTGTAGTTAATTATATCAGGGTTTGACTTAAATCTTGCTTCACTTAACAAGGGGTCAAGGACTGGGGGTAAAGTGGGAGGGAAAATAGGCCTGGGGGGAGGGGTACAAATAGATCAAGAAATGGTTTGGCCTTGGATGATACCTTGGCTCATGAGGAGGACTGGTGTGTCCTTGTGAAGATACTTGATAAGATGGTAAGGTAAAAAAATGATTGTAATTATAATTTGATGTAATTTGAGACAATACTGCTTATCAAGCAATCTGTGATGATCTTTTGATAGTAACATGAACTTCTCAAGCAATCAAATAATCAAACTGTGAAATGAAATAACTTAATCTTAAATAATGGGTGGATCAAAAAGTAAATAATAGAAATAATAATTATATCCAAGAAAATAATACTAATGAGACCATACCAAAATTTATGGGGTGCAGCCAAGGCCGTTTTGAGGAGAAACTTTATATCACTAAATTCCTATATGAATAAAATAGAGAAAGAAGAGATCAATGCAACCAAAAAAGTAGAAAAAGAGCCAATTTAAGATCCCCAATTACATACAAAATTAGAAATTCTGAAAATCAAGGGAGATCTTAATAAAACTGAAAGCAAGAAAATGATTGATCTCAAATAAAACTAAGAGTTGGTTTTATGAAAAAAAAAAACAATAAAAACAGACAAACTTTTACTAATCTGATTTAAAAAGAGAAAGAAGATAACCAAATTACCAGTATCAAAAACAAAAAGGGCCTGATAAAAGCAGGGGTGTTAATTTTTAAATTTAAGTGTAATAAAAACAGACAAACTTTTACTAATCTGATTTAAAAAAAGAAAGAAGATAACCAAATTACCAGTATCAAAAACAAAAAGGGCCTGATAAAAGCAGGGGTGTTAATTTTTAAATTTAAGTGTAATAAAAACAGACAAACTTTTACTAATCTGATTTAAAAAAAGAAAGAAGATAACCAAATTACCAGTATCAAAAACAAAAAGGGCCTGATAAAAGCAGGGGTGTTAATTTTTAAATTTAAGTGTAATAAAAACAGACAAACTTTTACTAATCTGATTTAAAAAAAGAAAGAAGATAACCAAATTACCAGTATCAAAAACAAAAAGGGACGACTAACCACCAATGAGGAGGAAATTACAGAGATAATTTGGAGGTTCTTTGCCAAATTGTATGCCAATAAATTGGATAACCTGAGTGAAATGGATGAATATTTACAAAATACAAACTACCCAGATTAACAGAAGAGGAAATAAAATACTTAACCCCATGTTTCAGAAAAAAAGAAGAAAAAACTATTAATAAACTCTCTAAGGAAAAAAAGTATTCAGGTCCAGATGGATTTACATGTGAATTCTACCAAACATTTAAAGAATAATTAATTCCTATTCTACAAAAACTATTTTTAAAAATTGTAGAAGTTCTGCCAAATTCCTTTTATGACACCAACATAGTACTGATACATAAACCAGGAAGAATCAAAACAAAGAAAATTATAGATCACTCTCCCTAATGAATATTTTTTTTTAGGTTTTTTGCAAGGCAAATGGGGTTAAGTGGCTTGCCCAAGGCCACACAGCTAGGTCATTATTAAGTGTCTGAGACCAGATTTGAACCCAGGTACTCCTGACTCCAGGGCCAGAGCTTTATCCACTATGCCACCTAGCTGCCCCTCCCTAATGAATATTGATGGAAAAATCATAAATAAAATTTTAGCAATGAGCCTACAGCAAGTTATTACTAGCATAATACACCATGATCAGGTAGGATGTATACCACCAGGTAGGCAGAGATAGTTCAATATTTGGAAAACACTCAACTAATTGACTGCATCAATAGCAAAACCAACAGAAATCATATGATTATATCAATAGATGCTGGAAAAGCCTTTGATAACATCCAACATTCATTCCTATTAAAAACACCAGAAAGTTTAGGAATAAATGGATTTTTCCTTAAAATAATAAAAAGTATCTAAAACCATCAACAAACATATGTAATGGGGATAAACTTGGAGTATTTCCGGTAAAATCAGGGGTGAAACAAGGATGCCTACTATCACCATTCTTGAAACAATCAACAAATTCAGCAAAGCAGCAGGTTATAAAATAAACCCATGTAAATTATCGGTATTTCTATATATAAACAATAAAGCCCAAGACCAAGAGATAGAAAGAGAAATTCCATTTAAAGTAACTATAGACAACATTAAATACTTGGAAATCTACCTCTCGAGACCATCTCAGAAACTGCATGAACACAATTATAAAGCACTTTTCACTCCAAGTCAGATCTAAATAATTGGAAAAATGTCAATTCCTCATGGTTAGATTGAGCTAATATAATAAAATGACAATTCTACCCAAATTATTTATTCAATGCCATACCCATCAAATTACCAAATAACTGTTTTATCAAGTTAGAAAAAATAAAATTTATCAGGAGCAACAAAAGGTCAAGAAATAACAGGGAACTGAAGAAAATAATGTAAAGGAAGGTAACCTAGCTCTACCTGATCTAAAACTATACTATAAAGCAGCAGTTATCAAAACTGCCTGGTACTGGTTAAGAAATAGAGTAATGAATCAGTGAATGAGGATAGGTTCAAAAGATACCACAATAAATGACTATAGCAATCTACTGTATGACAAACACAAAGACATCAGCTTCTGGAATAAGAACTCACTATTTGACAAAAATTGTTGGGAAAACTGGAAAATAATATGGCAAAAAACTAGGCATAGACGCACATCTCAAACCCCATACCAAAATAAGGTCAAAATTTAGACATAAAGAGTGATACCATAGATAAATTAGTAGACCAATAAATACTCTATCTATGGAAAGGGGACAAATTTATGACCAAACATGAATAGAGTACATTATAAACTGGAAAATGAATGATTTTGACTATATTAAATTAAAAAGTTTTTGCACTAATAAAATCAATACTGATAAAATTAGAAGGAAATCATCAAGCTGGGAAACAATCTTCACAAATAGGAGTTCTGATAACGGTCTCATTTTTAAAATATACAGAGAATTGCATCAGATTTATAAGGTTGCAAGTCATTCCCCAAATGATAAATGGTCAAAGGCTATGGATAGACAGTTTTCAAATGAAGAAATTAAAGCTATATACACACGTGTGTGTATATACATATATATAATATATATATATGTGTATACACATATACATATCATATGAAAAAATGCTCCAAATCATTATTGATTAGAGAAATGCAAATTAAAACTACCATGAGTTATCACTTCACACCTATCAGATTGGTCAAGATGAGAAAAAGGGAAAATGATCAATGTTGGAGAGGTTATGGAGTATTGGGACATTGATGCATTACTGGTGGAGTTATGAATGGATCCAACCATTCTGGGGAGCAATATGGAATTACACCCAAAGAGCAATAAAAATTTCATTCCCTTTGAACCAGCAATTCCAATTCTAGGACTTTTGTGCAAAAGAGAAATCTTCTGGGGGAAGCATGAAAAGAAAGCAAAGACTTCAGAAAAGAAAAAAGAAAAAAAGAGGCTGAAGGAATGACTTTCTAATATCCTCCATGGTACTGAAATGCCTCTGTACTGTTCTCACTATGTTAAATCACTGCATGTTCTTTACAAATGACTTTGGGCCATGGCTCTCCTTTAGCTGATATCAATGAACAATTCTGGAGTGGAATTATTATTGTTTATAATACCTATCTTCTGAGGTAGTATTTTGATTAAAGAAATGCAAATTAAAACAAACTCTGAGGTATCACCTCACACCTATCATATTGGCCAAGGAT
Source organism: Macrotis lagotis (assembly GCF_037893015.1). NCBI lineage: Eukaryota > Metazoa > Chordata > Mammalia > Peramelemorphia > Peramelidae > Macrotis > Macrotis lagotis. The sequence goes on from NC_133664.1 coordinate 106,870,428, forward strand.
GAGAAAAAGGGAAGATGATCAATATTAGAAATGTGGGAAGATTGGGACATTGATGCATTGCTGGTAGAATTGTGAACAATATGGAACTATACCCACAGAGCAATAAAAATGATCATTCCTTTTAACCCAGCACTTCTAATTCTAGGTCTATATGCAGAAGAAATCAAAGCAACAGAAAACAGGAACTTTTCCATAAGCTTTAAGTCACTCAAGTGACCACATCCTATTTGGAAGATGAGGGCAAAGACAGTGAAAGAGGAGGAAATTCTCTATGTGGATTTCATGTTCTTTGGAGTCTCATTGGTCTGATTCTAGGAGATAAATTGGAAAGCATAACTTCCTAGAAAGAAGAGGAAGCACAACTTGAAGTTTCAGGCAGGGAGATGAGGGCAATTATAGATTTTAATTCCTCAAGAGGAAAAAGAGTCAGTCTGCCTTTCTAAAATCCCCCCCCCCACCAGTAAATTACTAGATTATAGAAATGAATTCTGGTTTGTTTTAGTATTCCAAGGAACACACTATGACTAGTACAATGTCTGACCTAGAAAAGGCTTAAGACTTCTTATTGTATTGACCTAACATGGAACTCTAATAGAACTTGGTAGCCTCAAGTGAAATATTTCTCTTTTTTAAAGAGCTTAGGCTTTTAACATGTAGAAGGCCCAGTCAAGATGATGATGATGATGATGATAGTAATTATGTAGCACTTTAGTTTTCCAGTTCTTTATATATTTTCTCATTTTATCCTCACAAACTGACACATAAAGAGGCTGACACTTGACAAGGACAGATGACTAGCAAAGCATTTGACCTCAGGTGTTTCTGAATCCAGGTCTTATATTTATCTACTGGGCCATCAGGTAGACTGTACTTTGGATAACTCAGGGTAACCTAAGTGGCCAATAGGCAAGCAAGGTTTTTAGAGCATTTCCAACACCAAAACAGTCAACCATTTGAACACTTGAGAACTTGGGCTTCTTTTCAAAAGTTCAAAAAGTAAATAAAAACCAAAAATCAGACTTTTTTGGTAGTCCATACCTGTAGATTTGTTGGCATAAGGCATTCATTCCAAAAACAAGTCTGGAAACTCCCCTGGGTTCCCTTTTCAAAGCTGTATCTGTAATTTAAAGTTCCCTGGGGACACATCAGTCAACTAGCTAGTATATGTGAGAGGGAGAATTTGAACTCTGGTTTTCCTGACTCCAAAATTGGCCTTCTACCTCAATATGCCACAGATCTTCTCTAAATAACGTTAGAATAATCAAACAGAGAACATGGGGCTCTAGGAAGAGCACTAGAGAGAGAATCTGGTTTCAAATCATGGATCCTGTGAGCTCATAGGCAAGTCATTTCATTTTCTGGTACTAAGTTTTTTCCAATTTACAAAATGAGTGAAGGGAAGAGGGGGAGATGAGGATGTTAGATAACCTAAAATTCTTTCTAATTCTAAATCCTATAATCCCAGATTAGCTAAAAGGTACTTAGGTGGTTTCCTTAAATCATGCTACAAGCTTATTACACAGCTATAGAAAAAGTAAATGTGAATAGTGAGATGACTTGCTACTCTTGACTAGTTAGACCTAAAGAGAATTTTACTGCACTCAAAACCCAAGGCTCTAAAGCTAGGTTACAATTAGTCTGAATAATGAATCTCCTAAAGTAGTTGAAAGTATTTGAATTGGAACTCTTTGAAGTTATAATTATGCAAAATATGTTTACTGGTTCCAGCCCAATTCATAAACAAAGTATGAATTTGAATAATGAAATTACTTTAGGAGAAATCATGAGTCATACTAATTAGGACCCAGCTATATAGCTTATCTGATATTGCTACCAGAATTGCAATAGCACTCTACAGAAGATACAACCAGCTTTTTTTTTTGATGGTGGCAAGATAGGAGGTGAGCCAGCACAGAGGGATGAAGGTGGAGCAAGATGGCCATCACCACTAAGTCCCATGACCTTTTGAGAAAAATCTCATTTAAGCCCAAGCAGATCAAGTCAATGCAATGTCATCTGAAGGATCTTAGGAATTTCAAAACCAATCCATATCCCACAGAGATCTTCTAGTCCTCCAAGTTCAGCCTTCTCTAGACCTATATAACAGGTAAAGATGCAAACATCTTTTGAGTTGATTCCAATTAGAAGCCTTTAATTCTCAATCTTTTTTTTTCATCATAGATTCCCGTTTGGTGAAGTCTATGGATCCCTTCTCAGAATAATATTTTAAACATGTAAAATATATAGGATTATAAAGGAAATCAATTATATTGAAATACAGCTATCAGAGAGAATATAAAGAAAAGTTTATGGACTCCAGATTAAGAATCCCCCATCCTGGAACAGTTAGGCAGTGCAGTGGATAGAGCATCAGCCCTGGAATTAGGAGAATCTGGGTTCAAATTTGGCCTCAGACACTTAATAATTACCTGGCTATGTGACCATGAGCAAGTCACTTAATCCCATTGTCTTGTAAAAAAAAAAAAAAAGGAATCCCTATCATTTTATCTGAATTTTATAAACATCTGACAAGTTGTTTAACAATAAGTTTATGATTTAAAGAAAAGCAACTATCAAACTTGAATTATATGGTAACACATAAACATAAATCAGAAGGGATCAATAAATAAACATTTGCCAGATTTAGCCATGGTTGAAATCACGGAGTAGAAAATGGATTTGCAAAGTTCATGTACTTCATTCCTCTACACCTGAGCAAGAGTACCATTGAGACCATCCCATAGATATGCTGTCCCTGTAGTAGACAATCATTTTTGTAAGTTAGCAGCAGCTACTATAACATGAGGTACCATCGATGGAAGACAGTTCCTGAAGACCTTGGATTTCATTTCATTCCCCAAAGATCAGAATCCCCAGACTTACCATTGCAGTATTCGTTCTGAATGATCATATGGCCATCCTCTGCCCATGCAGAATAGTAACGGACGACATGGGGATGTTGTCCAAGCACTGCATGTGCATAAACTTCTCTCAGAGCTGAGGGTCTTAGAGACCAAAGGATATAACAAAATGAGAACACATACGTTTGTAAACATTCACACATATAAGAGTATATGACCACATGGGGCTAGCCTTAAGAGTGAGCAATAGAAAAATGAGAAATACATGGAACAGGAGAGTATAATACTGGGTCAATCTCAGCTTGAATGCCAAGACCATATTTTGAACTCACATCTTTAAAATTCTGTATTACTAATTTTTTCTTATTCCATCCCAACAAGATTGTAAAAGTCATCGTTAACTTAATTCATATGACTAACTTACATGAAAAGAATGAGCAACATCAGTATTTTTATACTCCAAGCTAATTAATGTTTTGTACTTCTTCACACAAGAATGTTATCTGACTATCAACCTGATACTAAATGCAGTTTCATTTCACAATGCCCAATTGTTCAGTTCTAGGACAAGAAATAGCAGGCAAAGTTGCTAATTTTTCTCATTCATTAATTAGGATTTTGAATTCTTCAATCATTTGTACAAAAGTTAAAAGAAAACTGCTTAAAGCCAACATGAATGTTCTATGGGCAGAATTCCTGAACCATTGGATTCAAGAAGGATTCTTTCAAACATAGTAAGAACTAATTTATGCAAAGTTAAACAACAACAAAGAACTATGTACAAATTATGCTGACTACAAAGCATCATCAAGTTATTCTCTAAGATTTAAACCCTGCTTCTGAACCCGAAGTCTTAGGAATGTCTCAAAAAAACTAATGATAATAACATTTATGCTAAACACTTGATAAACATTGTCTCATTTGATTCTCACAGCAGCCCTGGGAGATATAGGGAGAAAACTGAGGCAGATATCAGTTAAGTTACAAAACTAGTGAGTGCTTGAGAATGGAATTTAATTCAGATCTCTCCGAGAGCTAAAACTCTATTCATAGTACCATTTAGCTACCCCAATGTTATGGTCACAAGGACATTGGGAAAAAAGCAAGAAAATTTTATAAGGCATTTCAAACTGGATTTCAATTAAATATCTAAGGATATATTGAAATATTACCATCTTATGAGGTTGTGATAGAAATCTTGAATATTCTGGATGAATTCTTCTACTCCAAAGTAATACATTTTAAACTTACTCATTTGAGGATTCTTCCAAACGTCTTGTTGAACGTTTAATAGCATAAATACATCCATCCAGCCTCTTGACACATTTGTAGACAGAGCCAAATGCTCCTACCCCAATTTTTTCTAACTCCAGGAATTCTTTTTCATAGCGGGAAACCATGTTGATTTCTCTAATGACACATCTCTGAGGAGATTGAAGGAAGGGAGGATGGAATGAAATGGGCTAGGAAGGACATAGAAAGGAATTTTAGTCATCTTGCTTTCCTAAACTGTTCTAAGGTCATCAGCAATCTTTTAATCAAATCCAAGGGATTGTCCTCCTTAACCTTTGACACAAATTACACTGGTGACTCTCACCTTAATTTTTTTTTTTTTTGCAAGGCAATGGGGTTAAGCAGCTTGCCCAAAGCCACACAGCTAGGTAATTATCAAGTTTCTGAGACTGGATTTGAACCCAGGTACTCCTGACTCCAAGGCCGGTGCTCTATTCACTGCGCCACCTAGCCGCCCCTCACCTTAATTTTTAATAAACTTATATTCTACCAATTTCTTCTGATACTGAACTTTCTTTTCTTCTTATCCCATACAGAGGTTTGTTCCCCCAAGCTTAATCCTAGGTGTTCTGTTCTTCCTCTGTCATCTTTTTAAAGAGCTTAAACTACCCATACACAAAGGACTCCCAACTGTAGTTGACTTTTGCAACTTCAAAGTCAAACCAATCTTTTTTTTTTAGGTTTTTTTTTTTGCAAGGCAAATGGGGTTAAGTGGTTTGCCCAAGGCCACACAGCTAGGTAATTATTAAGTGTCTGAGACCAGATTTGAACCCAGGTACTCCTGACTCCAAGGCCGGTGCTTTATCTACTATGCCACCTAGCCGCCCCCAAACCAATCTTTAATAACACAGAATTGGGGAATAGAATGGCAGTAACACCACTTGTACAATGGAGGAACTGAGAAGTAAGATATCTAAGAATAAAGATAACTTTGACTTGCATGTCCTCAATTCCCAAAATTTCATATCATTAACAAGTCTTGCTAGCTCATCTTCTGCAAGATCAATTATATTCCTTTTTATATGCTTTTAGATACAAGCTATTCTAAAGTGATTTGCTCTAGGGCCTAGACTATTTATGTCTTCCCAAGTGTCTTTCCCATCTCCAGAACTGCCCTTCAATATGTTCTAAATATGATGGTAAGAATGATTTTCTTATGGAAAAACCGAAGAAAATCTTTGCAGCAAATTTTCTGATAAGGGTCACATTTCTAAGATATATAGAAAACTGATTAAAATTTATAATAAAGGCCATTCTGAAAAATTATATGGTTAAAGGAAATAAAATGACAGTTTTCAGAGGATGAAAAAAAGAATGCTTTTCTTAAAACTTTATAAAAAGTATTTCTATAAAAGACATAGAAATTGAGATACCTCTAGTTGCAATCAAATATTCTCACTTGAAATTTAAGTTCTATAGAAGATTTGAGACCCTGTCTCTACCAGCTACTTCTTCTATTTAGAGGTCCAGAGACAGTGTGGACAAAGCACTGGACTTGGGAGTCAGTGAGACATGGGCAGCTAGATGTTCCAGTGGATAGAGTCCTAGGCTTGATATTAGGGTAACTCCATTTTCCCAAAATCATATCTGACTTCAGAACTAGTTGTATGACCTTGTACAAATCTCTCTCTACCCTGTTTGCCTCAATTTCCTCATCTGTAAAATGGTATGGAGAAATAAAGGGCAAACTAATTCATTATTTCTGGCCCAAATGGGGACATGAAAAATCAGTTACAACTGAAAAATGACTCAACAAAACTTATTCACATTGAGCTATTCAAAAGTGATGTGGGATCCTTGGGGAGATAATAGGATCCTTCTAAATAAAAGTCTTCAAATCTAGTCTGATGACTAATTGTTCGATTTTGAAAAGGAGGTACAGGTTGGACCAAATAGCCTCATCAAGTTGAAAACAGAGTAGGGGAAATTTAAGTTACCAGTTTATTTGGTAGTTTCTGGAAATTCAAATTTGCATTACTAATCTTGCCAATTACTTTAAATTGAATTCCAGATCACCTCCCCACCCCCCTTCAAGAGTCTTGAAATACATATAATTTTTGTAAATTAGCTTTTTCCAATTCCTACACTATTTAAAAACTATTCATGGGACAGCTAGATGGTATACTGGATCGAGCACTGGCCCCTGGACTCAGGAGGTACTGAGTTCAAATCAGACCTCAAATAATAATTACCTAGCTGTGTGACCACGGGTAAGTCACTTAACCCCAACACTCAGCAAAAACAATAAATAAAATAAAAAAAAAAACAATTCAGGGATTCCATGAGCAGCCTAGATTCTCAATTCTAGTTTTTTTAACTCAAAGGTCTGCCTACATTTATCTAACTGGAATATATATTACATCTTTCTAAACTTCCAATTCTTTACCTCCATCCTTCCTTACTTCTTCCTAATGTCAATCAGGGGCAGCAGCCATTGCATTTGGAAAAATACAAGAGCTAAAGAAATTATAGGTTATAAAGATAAAAATGTTAACATAACAGTAATAAGATGCAGGATTAAAGTCCAAACAGATCTAGGCACTGTGTGGTATTACAAACAGATGGCAAATCTCATGAAATTCTCATGCTCATGTTAGAGTAAAGACACCAGGTTCTAGAAAATCTCACTCACCTTGGCAGGCAACCCTTGCTCTCCACTGTCTTCAGAGAAGTAGGATCCCTCACTAAAAAACAAAAAACAAACTAAAAACCAAACAGAACAATAACCCATGTAAGAAAGCTGTGCCATACCCCTCAACTCTATGGTTAAATGAACTACTCAATCCTTTATCAGGTGAGAAACTCTAGATTTACAGAATTAATAGTGTAAATAATTTCTAGAGACCTATATTAAATCAAAGGTATAAAGGAGGAAGAGTGCTATAACTAGTTATAGAGAATCAGATATGCTAGGTGGGTAGGTAGCACTGTGACTGAAAGCCAGATTGGAATCTGACTTTTGATAATTGGCTAGCCCAGTGGTAGTAGAATAACTCTAAGCAAAACCTTTGAGAGAGAATCCCCAAGACATAGGGAAAAGAGTCTATCTTCACCTTTCATCCCTCTCTCTCGATCTTAAAAAAAACAAAACAAACAAAACTCTCTCTCCATTTATTCTTTCCAGTCATGGTAGCAGTAGACATACTAATCACGTTTACTACCATCTACACTGTTTTTGGATTCCTTTAAACCTCTTTATCTTCCTTACACAGAAAAACTCGTATTTGGGAAATCTTTTTCTGTAAGATTGAAAGTACTTGGTATTCTAATCTCATCAGTACCTTCAACCCTATGGATTCCAGGGATTCTATTTAAGGAGATATCTCAGTACAGTCTTTACCATATTTGCCACATAGCTTTTGGACTTTTGGGGACTTCTCCATGATGCTTGTTTTGCACAGAACCCTCTCTTCTCCCCTTCCTTCCACCTTCAACATCCCTTGCCTTTTTTTTTAAGTTTTTGCAAGGCAATGGGGCTAAGTGGCTTGCCTAAGGCCACACAGCTAGGTCATTATTAAGTGTCTGAGGCTGGATTTGAACTCAGGTACTCTTGACTTCAGGGCCGGTGCTCTATCCACTGCACAACCTGGCTTCCCCTTCCCTTGCTTTTTATGTGTTGTCTTCCCTCAGTAGGTTGCAAGCTCCTTGAGGATAGGGGTTGTCTTTGTTTTTCCATGTGTTTTCACCCCTAGAACTTTACAAAGTATCTGGCACATAGTTGGCATTTTATCAGTTTATTGATTGACAGAAGGATAGGCAGCCTCAGAACTCTACTAGGGTGCTTCCTCTCTAAGTTCAATGGGAGCTCATCTAAGGTATATTTCATGAGAACTACATGAAGGGGAAAAAGGGACTTCTCTTTAACCAAAAGCTGTGAGTTACCTCTTTGCCCCTTGGGAATATTTTTACTAACTGTTTTTATATTGAATTATTAAATAACTAAAAGCTAATTAACTCTAGTTGGCTGACAATTAATGGGGAATACACTCTTAAGATAAAAAGTTGGAAGAAATGGTATTAGAAATTAGAAATTACCTAGCTGTGTGACTTTTGGCAAGTCACTTAACCCCACTGCCTTGCAAAAAAAAAAAAATAAAAATAAAAAAGAAATCCACCCAACTCCTCAGGGTTATGAAGTCATAGGTGAGTAGTAACTTTGGAAACCCAATCTACCTATGGAAGGAGAGTGCCATACTCTCTACTTCTCACTATACTGGTGGAAACAAACCTGGATAACCATTTATTGTGATTCATAATTTGGGTAAGAATTAGACTGACTTTTTGAGATCCTTTTCAACTTGGAGTCTAAAATAAGTAAACTTATCATGGATGAAATATACTAAGTTTCTTATAAGACAAGTTTAGTATAAGATAAAATCAGGTTCAACAATGATAAAAATTGCTTTCTTAATCAGGAAAATAAAACTGTTTCTAGAGCTGACAGCTTTAGGACTTGCTGCCATCTGGCAATTTCCTATTTAACTAGCAGCTCTTGTTAAATGTTAAATTCGCTTGTGTTTACATGTAACTGAAGGACTTTGATCATCAATTCATTCTAAAATTCATCAGAGGTGGGGAGTGGAGATATAAACCTGTTCTACCCTAACTTTTAGACAATTTCAATGCCTTAACCTTCTGAGGGTCTATTTTTTCTGACCAGGATGGCAAAAAACCAATAAGACATGATTCACTTAAATATCAGTGTCTTTACTTGATCACCTGTGAGTGAAACTTGCAAGCATATTCACAAGTGTGAGTTATATGTGTTTCATTGAAGCAAATCTCCTTTTCAAAGTCCATAGATTTAACACTGGCCAGAAAATTCATCACCTTGAAGGAAGTTTACATTGTCACTTCTACCTCGTAGTGAGTAGTATACATTTATACAAAGGTTAAATTTCAAAGAGAAGCTTCCACTATAATAATTGATACCAGAAGGAAGTTAATAACATAATTTGTGCAGAAGTTCTATTTACTGAAGATTCTGGTGATATAATCCAGGGAATCTACACTGGTCAACACAATAGACCTAGCCACAAAGGAAATAAGACATAAGCATAAGGAATATCTCTTAACATAAGAGATTCTTCGGTCATTAAGTTTCATTTCCCTGAACTTCAGGGAAAAAATACTATTAAAACAATGAGACTATACTGAAACACAGAGCCCCACCCCCCAACTATTTTTTAGGGTGATTCATTTCAGCTATTTAACTACCTAGCTCCCACAGGATTCCCAATTATCAATGAATACCTCAAACCTTTTCCCTATAGCCCCCCATAGAATAAATAAAAACTAGGCAAGATAGCAAAGCTCACATTATGAAGGTAAGTTGGTTCCTCAACCATTCACCTTAAAAAAAAAATCAGCAAACATTTACAAAGCCACTAGGTGTCTGATTATGGGAAGGTAAAGAATCAAACAACCTATGATGTACTAAAGGAGTTTACATTCTATTGGGGAGAACTGTAAAAAAAAAAAAAATCGTATTTGCACATATATATAAACCCAAACAAGGATTATCATATTTTTATTCACTATCAATAGCTCTGTTTCCTTTGCAAATGCAATGCATTTTAGCTAAAATGGTCATAGTTTCATATGTTCATGGGAGTACTATAATAAATTTTAAATTGACTTCAATTGAAATTCTATTTTACTTCTTGAAAATCCTTCGATCTCATTGGGAGAAAATTGTAAAATTCAAAGTAAATAAAATCTTTCTTTTATGAACAAAAAAAAATCCTTCCATCTCTCTCAAGTTGTGCTAGTTAACTATTCTTAAAAAAGTCAGGCATGAGCATGAATAACCAATGGGGTAATCTTCCTTACAGCTAAACAAATGTTTGCATATGAATTTAATTGAATATTATTATACCAAACAAAGCTCTCACAGATTGTCAGAAAGGAAACTGAGGCCAACTAAAAAGAGTGAAGCAAAACAAATTATATATTGAAAATACAATGGGGCGGCTAGGTGGTGCAGTGGATAAAGCACTGGCCCTGGAGGCAGGAGTACCTGAGTTCAAATCCAGCCTCAGACACTTAATAATTACCTAGCTGCCTAGCTGTGTGGCCTTGGGTAAGCCATTTAACACCATTTGCCTTGCAAAATCCTAAAAATATATATATACTGGTGTGAAAATAAACTCTCTTAAATGCAATGACAACCCACAAATTTTAGAAGTCTGAAGTTAAAATATGTTCCTTCTCTCAGAGAGATGAAGTTAACTGCAGAAAGACATTTATATTTTAAGTATGACCAATGTAGGAATCTGTTTGCCTGAACTATGCATGGATGTTATTCACTTTTATCAATTTTTTTTTATTTTTCATTATTCAGTGCAGGGAGAGATTGTAAATGCACAGAAGACAAATTAAAAGAGAAAGGTATGATGACACTCACGGTTCTCTCATTTTCCTCTTGCCACTGCATTGAGAGATCATCGTCCTATAGGATTCTGGAGTAAAGGGGTTCACATTGACTAAAGCAGATGAAGACATCTGTAATGTGCTAATGGCAGGCATAAATCGGGAGTGCTTACAACTTCTTGAAGATGGTTTTCCAGAAGAATATATATTACCTGTTAGCAGAGTCTGATTTGAGAACAAGAATAAAATTAAATTTCAAAGGTATGTAAGGATCGGACTAATAATTTTTTTTAGGAACCTATAACTTCAAGGGAGCTCATGGGGATACAGTCTGGGCTCTGAGTAACTAACCAGTGTGAGGCAGAGGCAAGACCTGAATTCAGGTCTTCCTAATTACTAGGTCAGCATAAGTTCATGCTCTCTCCTCCTTGAGTCCTGTCTCTCCTTTCTTTCCACCCCTCCCCCATTGACTTTCTAATACACCTCTCAGTCACTATTCCACATTAGATAAATAAAGGTCACCATGTAGGACATTCAGCAGCTGGAAACCCTTAAGACACTCATAGTCTCATCTCATATCATATCACAGTCTATGTTCTCATATGCAATGATAACCCCTTTTAAAAAAAGGGACAAGTTGTTGATTTTTCAAAGTGCATGCTTCCCTGTGTGTTGGGGAAAATGGGGCAGGGAAAAGCAGAATAAAAGATCTCCAACCTAATAAGGTCCCCATAATGACTTGGTATCTATGCCCTCCAAAAGTTAAATCCTTCATTCTACACTTTCCATGATAATACAGGAAAATATAGACACTGATATGCAGGGAATTCTCATCAAGTACCCAGTATATTTGACCCCAAATTCCTCCATGAACTGGATGAAGAACATATTTTCTGCTGGAGAGAGAACCAGTCTCAAAAACTGGACCTCAAATTCCATCTTTGATACCTATTGGTTACATTGTTCTACTGAATAGGAGACTTTCATCTGTTCCCTCTATATGGACTCCCAAGTCTGGGAGGTTTTATCCACTTCATCTCAGATGCTTACTTTAAGATTCAGCTCAAATTCTACCTTTTAAGGGAGGTCATTCTCCCTTAACCCCTCTTTGCTTACTAGCAGAGATGATCTTCATATGCCTTGTATATAGCTTGTATGTTCTTAGATAGTTTCAAGTATATTCTCTCATTGGAGAATGAACTCCTAGAGAACAGAAACTTTTTTGTTGATAATTTTCTCCCTCTTAGCTTTTTTAAATATCCCGAGTCCTTATATAAGTGCTTTCTGATTAACTGGCTGTGTGATCCTAGGTAAGTCAGAATACTGTAGATAACTCTTCAAGACTCTTAACTTGGAAATTTTTCAGCAAGCATCTTTTGTTAAAGGTACCATTTTCAAGGTATGTAAGAAATAGATTCAACTTTACAAGAGTAAGAACCATTCCCCAATTGAGAGTCAAAAACAGAAGTTTCAAAGGAAAAATCCAAAATATTAATAGAGATTTATGGGGGGGAGGGGGAGTTCTGATTTACTAATTGGTAGAGAATTGCAATTCAAGCAGCTCTGAGGTTGTCTCATACCCATCAATTAATAATATCAATGGCGAGGGAGAGGCAGACAGAGATAGATGTTGAGAAAGAGACAGATGAGAGAGACAGACAGAGACAGACAGGTGGAAGGTCCTTTGGGAAAACAGGTACAGTAAAATGCAACAGAACAGTCATTTTGGAAAGAAGTTATTAAATAGTCTTTAACAGAACAATACCACTACTAGTTGTATTAATCAAAGAAGACCCAAAGGAAGAAGAAAGACCCATATACTTTCAAAAACATTTGAGGCAGCTCTTTTGTGTGGTAAAGAACAAAAAAACTAAGGACATACCCATCACATGGGACTAGATGAGCAAGTTACTATCTATGAATATGTTAAAAGAAATGATCAAGGGGGAAAACCTGAAAAGACATGTATGAAATGCTACAGAACAATTTGAGTAGGATTAAGAGAACAATTTATATAGCATCAAGCATTGTAAAGATAAACAACTTTAAAAATCCCAAGAACGCTGATACACAATGACTAAGATTCCATTGATAAAGAATGCTACCCACTTACTGATAGTGATGCACTCACTAGTACAGAATTTTAAACATGGCCAATTCAAAAATTTATTTTGCTTGACTATGTATTATTGTTTTAAGGATTTTTTTAGTGGAGGGGAGATAGATTCTCATTAATTGAAAAGGTAAAATTAATTTTTGAAAAATATGCTAAGTTGGGGCAGCCAGGTGATGCAGTGGATGAAGCACCAGTCAAGAGGACCCGAGTTCAAATCCAGCCTCAGATACTTTATAATTACTTAGCTATGTGACTTTGGGGAAGTCACAAACCCATTGCCTTGCCAAAAAAAAAAACCAAACCCCAAAATAAACTAAGTTCCAGAGAAGGTAAAGATCTACATTGACAGAGGGAATGTTCTCATATCACTGAAATCACAGGTCTGGTCATTATTCCCCATAACTTAATCCATGGGATACTGAGAGGTCTAGAAAGTTAGTAAAGAGAGCTTGGGTCAAGAAGAATCCTTTTTCCGAGTTCAAATCTGGCTTTAGACACTTAATAGCTGTGTGGCCCTAGGCAAGTCACTTCACCCTACTGACCTCAGTTTCCTCTTCTGTAAGATGAACTGCAGAAGGAAATGGTAAACTACTCCAGTATCCTTGCCAAGAAAACTCTAAATGCGGTCAGGAATAGTTGGACATGACTGAACAGATGGGTACAATGGATAGAGTATGGAGGACTGGAGTGTATTTATTTACTTATTTAACCCCAACTGCCTCCAAAAAATACAGTTGAACTGAAATAGCAAGAGAGGGAAGGAAGTGGAGACCAATAAATAGAACTATCATTTAACCTCAAAAAGCAGCTAATGGCTCAGTGAACAGAATACAGGGTTTGGAGTCAGGAAGCCCAGACTTCCAATCCAGCTTTAGAAACTTCCTAGCTGGCAAAACACTTAACCTCTATTTGCCACTGGAGAAGGAAATAGCAAAGCACTTCATTATTTTTAATACTGAAAATCCCATGGACAACTGAATAACATCATTTACTTCAAAAGACTGTTGTGAAAGACCAGATGAAATCTCTTAATCATTTACCAAATACCATACAAAAACCAAAATGACTAAAATACATTTTGGTATCAGTTCACAAACACTGAGCATTTGTAGATTAAATAAAAATCTTTCCTGACCAAAATGTAAAGAGCTTCAGATTTTAGAGAATCAAAAAGAACAGAGCTTGAATTCTGGTTCTGCCACTTTTACTATCTAGATAAACCTGGCCACCTCACATCCAGTTTCCACTTCTGTGTAATGAGGGTTTTGGATTAGATTAGGGGTTTTTAATCTGGGGGCCATGAATTTTTAAAATATTTTGATAACTAATTCAATACAATTGTGTCTTCTGCAATCCTATGTACTCTATGCATTTAAAAAGGTTATTCAGAAAAGGGAATCCCATAGGCATCACCAGATGACCCATGTCATGATAAAAAAAAGGTTAAGAACTACTGGATTAGTTGATTGAAAATCCTTTCCAATTCTAGAAATACTAAGAATTTCTTCCAGTACATCACTTTCCCAAAACCATTTGTGGGATACACAGGCATTTGTTAAAGTTAGTTGCATTGGATTTTGCTACCTAATGGAAACAGCTAGGCTATTGAATTTCATCTCTTTGCAGGTAATTTTAAACCCTTATTCCTTGTCATAAATTATTAAATACCTACAGTATTTTCAGTTTATGTTCAGTAGGGATAGTTTATACACTATCTCCCAACTCTTATTCTATAGAATTGAGAAGACTACTTTTGCTTGACTGCTGTCTGCTATCTTTCAAAGAGAGAAAGAGGGTGAAGAAGTTCTGATGGCAAATGGCAGATGTAAAAAATACAGGATGCATTCTACCAGCTTTCAAGAGGTGAACTTTCAAAAAGCAAACTATTTACTGATGTCAAATATGATAAAGGAAGGGAAGGGTGATTGTTTAGCTGCTTTTCAGTCAAGTCCTACTCTTTGTGACCCCATTTGGGGTTTTCTTGGCAAAGATACTGGAGTGGTTTGCCATTTCCTTCTCCAGCTCATTTTTCAGATGAGGAAACTGAGACAAACAGGGTAAAGTGACTTGCCCAGGAATAAGCATCTGTTATATGCTAGAGACTGTGGTAAGCACTTTTTACAAATATTATCTCATTTGATCCTTCCAACAACCCTTTGAGGTAGGTGCCATTTCCCCCATTTTACATCAAAGTAAAAAAGAAATGATTTGCCCAGGATTACACAGCTAATAAGCATAGTGACCTCAGTTGAGTTCTGGTCTTCCTGACTTCCTTGACTTCTATCCATGGCACCACAGCTGGGAAGGCAGAACAAAAAGCCAACTATAGAAGGCTATGCAGATGAGTAGACAATGAAAACAGATGGCAGAGAATGAAGTCTTGGAGGCTCTTAGAATGAAGGAGGTTCTTATATGAGCTTAAAAAAAAAAAGAAAACTGCCTAAAACAAATAATGAAACAAGCACCCTAGAAGGGTGAGGGGGAAAAAACCCCACCATTATTTACTGAGAATGGCAACTGATCATCAGTTAGAAAGGCTAAAGGAGTCTGTGCCTTCCTATAGATTTATCAACTTTATTTTCAGGTCATTGCTATTCTTTATAAGATCTGAAAATGGAAGGTCTAAATGGTCAAAGGGTAGGACTAAGCATCTCCTCAATAAGATCTGAAAATGGAAGGTCTAAATGGTCAAAGGGTAGGAACAAGCATCTCCTCAGAGAGAAACTATCAATAAGTAGAAAAAATGCTTCAAATTACTAAATAAATTAAAACAACCCTGAGGTTTCCACCTCAGTAAATTAACAAAAATGCCAAAAGAAAGATGCTTTGGAGGAGGTGGTAGAATTTCAGACACACCAAAGCACTGTAGGTTGAGTTGGGAATTCTAACCATTCAGAGAAGCAATTTGAACTTAGATAAAGTGACTAATCCTTTGATGCAGAGATTTTACTTTTAGACATATATACCAAGGGAATCATGGACCAAAAAATAAAAAGTTCCTTTAAATATCAAAATAATCTGAGTAGTACTTTTTGTAGCAAAAAATTGGAAATAAGGTAGATGCCCATCAGCAGGAAATTGGTTGAACATACTATAATACACAAACTATTATTGTGCTAAAGGAAAATTTAAACATAAGGAATACAGAGAAGTCTGCAATGACTGATAGGAACAGATGCAAAATAAATTAAAAACTAGGAAAATAAGGCATTCAAAAATTACAGCGATGTGAATGGAAAGAACAATTAAACAACCTAAATTGAATTTCAGAAATATAATAATCAAGCTTTGCCTCAAAAAAAGGAGGCATAAGAAGGGAATCTGCCCTCCACTAGTGCAAGGATTGGGTTCACAAATATGGAATACTGCAATAGTTAGACTTTTTTCTTTTTAATGCTTTTTTGGTTAATTTTGGAGCAGCTAGATGGTGCAATGGACAGAGCACTAGCCCTAGAATCAAGAGGACCCAAGTACAAATCCTACTATCACTTAACCCCCAATGCCTTGCAAAAAAACACCAAAAACTGTTTTGGTTAGTTTTGCTTAATTTCCTTTCCACCTTTTGTTCACACTCCTCTTTTTAAAGTTTTTTTAAAATTTGTTTTAAGGATTGTCTCCTATAGGAGCAGAACAGATGGAAATGTAGGCACTATGAAAAGAAAGATCAGTAAAAATATATATTTTTTAAAGTACATACTGGAAGGTTTCCATAAGATGGATGCAAATATTATCTCAAGAGTTACCTATCTGAATTCATGGTCTGCCTCCCCCTTATTAGTTCTAATTTATCTTGCATATTATTTGTTTGTATATAATTGTGTTTGCTCAGAGCAGTTTACCTTGTTTCCTCTATGAGTTCCTGGAAAGTAAGGATTTGTCTTTTGCCCTTTTTTGTCTCTCCAGTACAGTTAATAAATGTTTATTGCTAAATAGCACCATATAAAGATTGTAGACCTAGAGTCAAGAAGACTAAATTCAAATCTGACCTCAGGCACTTTCCAGCTGTGTGACCCTGGGCAAGTCATTTAACTCTGTCTCAATTCTTTATTTGTAAAATGAGCTAGAGAAATAAATGAAAAACACTCCAGAGTCTTTGCCAAGAAAACTCTAAGATGGGTTATGGAGAGTTGTACATGACTGAAATGACTCAACAACAAATGTTTATTGACTAATCATTTTAAGAAAAAGATTAAAGTTGTTAAAATTCACAAATAGAAGACCAAATGGAAATATAAAAGTGATTGGACTTCTTCCCCCCCTCAGAAAATAAAGAACACTTTGTGTCTCTGCCTGATACAGAAAGACTTAGGAAATCACCTAACATGCTTACCTTGGGGGTACATGGAGAGTCATAAAGTTGCAAATTTTCCCTAGATGCTACTGGGGTCCTAGAGAGGTCAATTGAAGATCGTGACAAAGGACTATCCAGCAAGGAAACATTTGCCAACTGATTGGGACTAGCTCTGGAATTGCTGTAAGGGGGTGTTGCTTGATTGAAGACCCCCTGGGGCATCCCCTCATAGGCCACATTAGTCAATGGGGACTGAGGCTTAAAGGTCTTCTCTGGGGTCTGAAATGAGAATGTGAGCCAATGGGAAGTTGGAGAAGACTCCGGGGAGAAGCTCTGGGGTACTTCCTGCAATTTCTTATTATTATTTCCTTTCTCCTTTCCTTCTAAATTCCCATCATATTTTTCAGTAGAGGAGGAGACTCTGTATTCCAACTCTAGGCCATCCTTGTTCTTATTTCCTTCCATCTCAGTCAAAAGAGCTTCAAAGTACTGGTCAGTAATCTGCAGCAAAGAGAGAATAAGAAAAGATGTGGTCCTCAGGATTAAATTTCCCTCTATCCAGTACAGAGGTCAAGGTACACCTTTGGTACACCAATTGATGGATCTTAAATATTACCCACCAATTGGAACACCTTAAATATTACCCTCCAAGGGTACATCTTGAATATTACCCACCTCTGCAATCCTCAATTTGTGTTTACAAGACTTGCTTGTATTTGGAATAAAGAAAAATCTCCTTGAGGCGATCTCCTAGAGATATTAAAAACAGTTCCATCCCATAATCCCACCTTCTAGGTTCTCCATTCATTCTCCCCTTACCCCTACGTTTCACATGCTAGCCAAACTTGGATTTCATTTCCAGGATGTAATTTTTTAAAATTCCATTAACCAAGGCTTGGGATGAAGTCCATTCTTGCAGAGAAATAAGGAACCAGTAACCCTAGCAAACACTATAAATACTCACCTGCCGGTGGTTTAAGCTAACAGCTTGTAATTACCATTCAGCTCACCGGTACTTAATCACCATAGCTAAAGAGCCTCACATAGACTTTGGCTTTAGTTCAGGTCCCTAATAAGGCAACTTCTCTGGCTCCTCTAACATATTCAGATCTACATGGGCTGCATCATTTAAGTTTTCAGAGTAAAAAGTGATCAAAGAGCTTTTGGGAAGGATGAAGGGACAGGCAAAAAAATAATCTTAGGCTTTTGGAATTGGAAGGGTCTTTAGGGGTCATCTCTTCTATCAAGTAAGAAACTTAGAAAGGAAGATTAACCGCTCTTAGAAAGTGAATAAAAATCACTCCCAAGAAAACTGCTACTATTACTAAAACTCTATTTTGTATAGTGTATAATGTTTTATAATGTTAAAATATCTTTCACTAGTTTCTCATTTCATTCTCTTTTTTTAATCTCATTCTTATGATATCATGATCATTCTCATGATAACCTTCGAGAAGGAGAGCAAATAGTGCCCCCAAAAGATGAAGGGAAAAAATATGAGAGAGAAAACTGTCACCTAAACTTCTAAAATCAAGCAAGAATACTTACAGGAAAAGTGAATACCTCTCTTCATTAGACTCTCTCCCTGTTTAAGGAAGAGATCCTAAAAATCTTGAGAATAGGAGATAGAAATCTTTCTCTTTCTTCCCTCTCCTTCTTTTGACTCAGCCTCCTATAGAAAACTTCCAAAGGATAAACTTGGAAAGATTTAAAGCAATTAGCACTACGGTATGAATGACTGGTAGGCTTAATTCTTTTAAAGATTTGTATCCTAAACTGTTACCAGTTCTGGATTTTAATCGCAACCCTGCTACTTGCTATATATGACCTTGGGTAATTCACTTCCCCTCATCATTAGGCTCTGTTTTCTCTTGTGTAAAATGAAGTAATAACACTAGAAATTTTTAAAAGCCTTCCCTAGGGGCTGCTAGGTGGTGTAGTGGATAAAGCACCGGCCCTGGAGTCACGAGTACCTTGGCTTCATATCCGGTCTCAGACACTTACTAATTACCTAGCTGTGTGGCCTTAGGCAAGCCACTTAACCCAATTTGCCTTGCAAAAACCTAAAAAAAAAAGCCTTCCCTAGTTTTCTATCAACCAATACTGATCCCAAAGCTCTCTAAATGGAGGAATTGGGGGTGGAGGTGGCATTGCAGTTTTTTTAAACAAATTATCTTGCTTCTGTGCCTTGGCTACTCAGGATGAATTCAGCCAGTCGCTAGGAAAGTCCCGGGTAATAAAATACAAAGAATGAGCTTTGTTTATCAGCAACTAGCTCCACCCCTTCCACCTGCCCTTATTCATTCATCTTTGGAAGCCATACTTGTGCCCCAAATTCTGAAAAAAAACAAGTCACTCACAGGATGAAAATCTTTTCTTTGTGGGTCACATTCATTTCCAGTATGTTAAAAGCAAATGTCTAAGGATAAAATTTTTGTCTTTTTGTTTAAAGATTTGTTTTTAATTGACAATTGCTGTTTAAAATGTCTCTTTTTTTTTTAGTCTCCAAAAGAGAAGGCATAGGGTTGTTACCCATGTACTTCATGAAGTGATAAGGAAAGGAGACCAAGCCCTGCAAAGAACAATATGTGAAACTATATTTTTTTTGATATGTGAAACTATGTGTTTCCTCTATATGTGAAATTGGGAGTGGAGACTGGGAAAAGAAAACTTCTCCAAGGTAGTATTTGGGACCAGGTGATCTGCCTTCTGGGAGTGATATTTCTCTTGGCTCTATTTAATTTGTCGTTTCTGCTTCTCCTTCCTAGGGTATGGCCTGCTCCTAGGGAAAAATAAGATTAAATATGACTCACAGTGGCCCAAGGAAAGTAAAAGATGACTTTGGAGGAGGCAAAGGAAATCTGGACCTGTGATTTTACCACATAAAAGTTCAAATTTATATTACACTTATGTGTCAGTCCCCTGCACTGATCATTTTTTTATTCCTTGATACAAATCACAACCCTGAGAGGTAGGAGCTATTACTTTATCCCTCTTTTCCATTTGAGGAAACTGAGGCAAACAGGTTAAGTGACTTGCCCAAGGTCCCACACCTAGGATCTAAGACTAGATTTGAATTGTTTAGGTAATTCCTTATTAGGGATAAGCCAAAATTCTTGTCTTCTCTGCAATTTATAGTCTCAGAGAATTGCCTGGGACCCTAAGAAATTAATGACTTATGCTGATCACGTAGTCCGTAGGTGCCAGAGGTAGGTTTGGAACCCAGGTCTTCCTAATCCTGAAACCAACTCTACTCCTCTGGGCCATGCTGCCTATTTGACTTGAGGTTGCTTAAAGTAGTCATGCAATTCAGTTTTTCCATTAGTTGCTTTTATTCTACATTAAGCAGTGGAAAGATCACTGGATTTGGAGTCAAAAGGATGTGAATTCAGATGCCATCCTCCTATACCACTACCTGTGTGATCTTGGGAAAGTCATTTATTTTAATGTTTAATGGGATTGGTTTCCTCATGTGTAAAATGAAGGGACTAAATGGATTAGACCAGAGCAATTTAATGTTTTGTATGTGCCATCATGTAAAACATCTCCATATTAATTATGAGGTAAAAAAGGAACAAATCAAAAGTAAAAATGAATACCCAAAGAATGTGAAAATAATGTGATTTGATCTACATTCAGATATATCAGTTCTTTCTCTGAATGTGTATAGCATTTTCCATCTTGAGTCATTGTTGATCATTGTACAATGTTACTCTTATAGTGTTCAATGTTCTTCACTCAGCTTCAGTTGGTGTTAAGTCTTTCCAGGTTTTTCTGGAATCCACCCACTCATCACTTCTAATAGCACAGTAGTATTCCATGACATTCATATACAATCCCCAATTGGTGGACATCCCCTCAATTTCCAATTCTTTGCCACCACAAAAGAGCTGATCCATCTAGATCCTTTCCTCTTTTTTTGTGATCTCTTTGGAAAATAGAAGTAGCAGTGATATTACAATGGATGAAAGGATCTGCACAGTTTGATTGCCCCTTGGCCATAGTTCCAAATTGCTCTCCAGAATGGCTGAAACAATTCACAACTTCAACAATAGTGAGTTAGTGTTCCAGTTTTTCCATATCCCTTCCAACATTTATCATTTTTTGGATATTAGGAAAGATCATTTTAAAATAATAATAGCTAATATTTAGAGAGCATTAATTTGTAAAGTGCTTTATAACTATTAACTCATTTTATCTCCATAACCTCCCTAGTGGATGTTATTATTGTCCCCATTTTCAGATGAGGAAACTAAGGAAGATAGGTTAAGTTATTTGGCCAGGGTCAAATAGTGTCTGAGGGATGATTTGAACTCAGGTCTTCCTTACTCCAGGTCTAGCTCTTGATCCACCTGGATACCTCATTTTCTCAGTAACTTGTTCATGACCACATAGCTAGTAAGTATCAAAGGAAAGAGTAAAAGCCAGATACCTACTGATTCTTAAATTCAGAACTTTATTCACTGCCTACCACTTCTTCAATCTTGAACTGAGGATGCCAATGTGCTGTTAGGATCCTGAGGTGTTTCTTG
Organism: Macrotis lagotis; assembly: GCF_037893015.1. NCBI lineage: Eukaryota > Metazoa > Chordata > Mammalia > Peramelemorphia > Peramelidae > Macrotis > Macrotis lagotis. The sequence goes on from NC_133664.1 coordinate 106,891,893, forward strand.
CCAGACTCACTGTTCTCAGCAGTAAATTTTCCTGAGATGTTTCTGATGGTGATGGCTTTCATCCCAATATTCACATTTCCACATCCTTGTTACTCAGCAACAGCACACCTTAGGACCTGATTGGTTTGCTTTATTCCATTATCATATTTGGTTTTGCTTTACTTTCACTGTGAAAGACCTAAATGGAATGTCTGGTAAAGTATTCATGCCCTGTCTCATGCTTTAGGGAAGCTATGTTCATTTTTATTTCCTTTATGACAGACATATTAAAGAATCTTTGGAATGCCCTTTTTAATCACAGGAACTAAAGAAGTTAATTTATGTGGCTAGGCAGAAATTAAAGTGTTTATTGCATGCTGAAACCAATTTTCTTAGGAAAGGACCCATGTGTTTCACCTCCCCCCAAAAAAGAGGGGCAATCACCTATACTCTAATGATAAAATATGGTTTGCTTGAGAGGAAGAGGAAATGACTAAATTTTTTATAGCTTACTATACTTCAGGAACCAGTACTAAGTACTTGACAAATATTATACCATTTGATCCTCACATCAACCATGAGAAGAATATTCTCATTTTACATTTCAGAAAATTGAGAAAAAAACCAGTTAAATGACTTGTCCAAGGTCACACAGCTAGTGTCAGAGGCAGCACTTGAACTCAGTTCTTTTTGTTTCCAGGTCTGGTACTCTATTCCCTACTATTAAGTTCTCTTCTTGCTCTTATATGCAACGTCCTTATCTAATTTAATTTTGTAATAAAATTATGGTTTCCTTATTGAAAATTTGTATTAATTTGAAGGATGACAAGAATTTAATGGAATACTTCTTAGAAAACATTTACCCATTATGCCCAAAGGGCAATAAAACTGTGAAATCCTTTGATCAGCAATACTACTACCAGATCTGTATCCCAAAGAAATTCTGAAAAAAAGGATAAAAAAAAAACCCATAAGAACAAAAATATTCAGAGCAGCACTTTTCATGGTGGCAGAGAATTAGAAATTGAGGTGATGCTCAGTCATTGGGAAATGACTAAACAAATTCTGATATACAGTATTGTTCTATAAGAAAGGGATAGGACTTCAGAAAAACCTGGAAAGACATACATGAACTGATACTGAGTGAAATGGGATCATGATCCCTTGGAAGAGTCTTGATAAAGTTCAGGAGTTGGGTGATGATATAGGAAAAAAAGAACTTGCCATAGCAATCATGGCGAATCATTTTTTTTTTTTTTTTAGGTTTTTGTAAGGCAATGGGGTTAAGTGGCTTGCCCAAGGCCACACAGCTCTATCCACTGTGCCACCTAGCTGCCAATCATGGTGAATCTTAAACATCAAAATAATATCAAGAAGTAACATGGCATAGAAGATGCTTGATTTTGAAGCCTGAAAGACAAATTCCACCTATGACACACACTGGTCAGGTAATCCTCAACTAATCATTTAACCTCTCTCAGGATTCTAGGCAAGAAAGACTAGATATATCACAGAAAGGTGTCCTTGGGCAAAAATTCATTTATGGAGGGGCAGCTAGGTGGTACAATGGATAGAGCACCAGCCCTGGAGTCAGGAGTACCTGGGTTCAAATCTGACCTCAGACACTTAATAATTGCCTAGCTGTGCAGCCTTGGGCAACCCACTTAATCCCATTGCCTTGAAAAATCTTAAAAAAAACAAAGAATGTAGGTATGTTTTTATTTATGTATTTCGAGTTCCCTTTAGTAATGAAATCCCAAGTCCAGTATCAATTCTTAATAATATCAAGAAATTAAAACTCACCTGGAAGAGGAAGAGGCTTTCAGTTACATTTCTCTGGCTTGCTCCCGGAACTCAGGATTTAGAATCAAATTAGAAAGTTGAGAGATTTGCCAAGATTTAAAAGGGATGAGATGTCATCAGCATTTTGAAAAGACAGACTGCTCTGCTTTCTGAGCTACCATGATAGGGGAAGTAACTTTTACTGAAGTAAGCTCCCTATCCTTCCCTCGCAGGGTTAGAGACCATGGGAGGGGGAGAGAGAGAGAGACAGAGACAGAGACAGAAAGAGAGAGAGAGTGAGAGGAGAGAGAGCTGTCTATGACCACCGACTCTAGCTAGGGTTTGAAGAAGCTGGCAATTCATCTACTTTTCTCACTGAGATATTGACTGCAATATATAGAAGGAAACAAAATACAACATTTTAGAAATATCCTGTGTGAATTAAATGGCAACTTTGTTCTTTCTTTGGAAAGGGATTTCCAGTCACATTAGTTGAACAAATAGGTCATACCAAAAAAACTGCTAAGCCTCCCATTATTGGAATCTAGTATGGCAAAACAATATCCCATTGGTCCAGTTACCCATATGCTGTTGATTTGCTTTATACTCTAAGGGCTTGAAAAGTCATTATCTAAATTGGTGCTAGGTGGGTGACCCTGCTTAGGACACTGCTAAGTTTCTTTTCTTTTCTGTTTGGTTACTCACTTTATTTGACTTGTAGAATAGTGGACGTACTGGAAAGTGAGATTTTTCTCTGGGTTCCCTTTAGGATCTCAGACTCAGAAATTCTCCCCAACAAATGGTAGTTCTTCCCTAATAAAAGCATTGCAGTTCACCTGATTATAGATACTGACTTGAGATCATTGAGGGGAGGGGTCCAGATTTCAGAAACCTGCTGGCTGGTTTGGGAAGTGAAGTTATCATACCAAGTTGTCAATTTATAGTCAGTTTGGGGACCAAGCACAATTCCAGAGGACTCTGGATGAAGCATATTATCCATTTCCTGGTGGGGATGGATTCAATATTTTATTTAATTTTACAACTATATGCTATGGTAGTTTTGACAATCATTTTTTGCAAGGATTTGAGTTTCACAATTTTTTCCTTCCCTCTCCCGGATAGAAAGTAATCTAATTTAGGCTATACATATATAACCTAACACTGGAAAGATCCTTAGAGGTCATCTAGCACAATCTCTTCATTGGGAGGGGCAGGGTGAGGCAATGGATTAAATTACTTGCCCAAGGTCATACAGCTAGTAACAACTGTCTGATTTGAACCCAGGTCCTCCTGACTCCAAGGCCAATGCTCTATCCACTGGCACCTAGCTGCCCCCCCCCACCAGGTCATGGATTCAAAATGAAGAATAAACAATTTAAATAACAGCTAGTATGGGGATTTATTTTGCTTGATTATGCATATTTGTTACTACTGTTGTGTTTTTCTTTTCTTTTCCCACTAGGGGTAGAGAGACATGAAAGGGAGAGAAAATATATACTTGTTAAGTGAAAGTCAAGCTGTTAATGGACCAGATGATGTTGGCTGACTTTTTACCAGAGCAGTGAGCAAATGCTTGATAAATATTTGTTGATTGATTTTTTGCATTTGTATTCCCCATTGTCTAGCACAATACCCATTAATTAATGTCTATTGATTGAATGATAAAGCTTTCCTGGTACTCCTGAAATCACATCATTTTGTCATCCCTGTAAATAAATACTGTACAGCTAAACACAGATGGATATTCTTGGGAAGAATCCAATGCCAGTGAAATTATAATGGGCTTATCCTAAGTAACTGTGTCCCTATTGCCTTAACTTTTCTTTCTATCATCCTGGTGATCCAACTTTCTCAGTCATTGGTAATTGGCCAGAGTTAGTCCTCAGAGTCCATTCTCAGTAGTTTAAATCCCTGATGAATTTCAGGTAAGTAAAAAAGTGAGAAGGGTCATTTGAGCTTGGGAAATTCCTTGCCTCTCTCCCAGTGTCTAAGTTTTACCATTCATAAAAAGAAAACTTTGAAAAATTCTCCCTTTATCTACCTCTCAGGAACCTGGACAGGAAGAATGAGATCTTGTCTATGACTTGTCCAAGGAGTGCTGGTGGTCAACCCCAGACCAGAGAACAGGCAGGAGAGTGGCCAGAGCCTCTCTGAAGACAGGATTCATCATGAGGACAGGAGTTTTGATAGTGATGAGGAGTTGTATGAATTTTATGATGAATTAAACTTGAGTTCATTAACTTTTAGTAATATATATTTTTTTCAATTTTGGGCTGCAAAATTAGGGTGTGTCTTATACCTAGGGAAATATGGTACCTAAATGCTTTTACTTCTTTTTTTTTAATTTTATCTATTTATTTTTTGCAAGGCAATGGGGTTAAGTGGCTTGCCCAAGGTCACACAGCTAGTTAATTATTAAGTGTCTGAGGCTGGATTTGAGCTCAGGTACTCCTGACTCCAGAGCCAGTGCTCTATCCAATGAGCAACCTCCTAAATGCCTTTACTTCTAATCTTTCTTTGCCTTTCCTGATTTATACCAGAAGAGTGGTACTGAACCAGGATAGTGCTTGTGCTTTGCCATGCAGTCTTAACTTAGACAATCAGTCTTGTCAAGAATGGTCTGAAGTAGCAATGATTAAAAAAAAAAGTAATAATTACCATCACCTTTACAGGACCAGTCAACATACAGATCCTGATGGCACTTGATCAGCAACCTATTGTTTGACCACCTGGCATCCTTATAGTCACATGTGTACAGATATAATTTTTCAAAATAATTACACTTGGCTTGTTACACAGAACTCCTGGTTCTGCTCTTTTTACTTTACATTTTCTTGTATTGATCTTTCCAAGTTTCTGTTTGCTCTTTGAGTTTGACCTTCTGTGTGGCCACGTCATCCATGCTGCCTTGCTGGAGTTAACATAGTCTGCTTAGTCATTTTCCAACTTAAGACATTTAGGTTGTTTCCAGTTTTCCTCTATTACATATGGTATAACTGTAAACATCTTTAGACACAAAGGTCTTTGTTTTGTCCTCTTTATTTACTTGGGAGAGATTCCAAAGGATGGGATCATGGGGTTTGACCAGTTTTATGACTGTTGTTACTTGCCATATTGCTTTCCAGAAAGACTGAGCCAATTTTCATAGGGACTGCCACTTATGAAAGGACTGAAGAGTGGTTACTGGGGAGATAGAGGATCTGAATTCAAATTCTATCTCTGATATTTTCTATCTATATGCCCTTGGGCAGATCATTCAACCTACCTGTGCCTCAATTTCCTTATCTGCATAATGAACAAATTAAATTAGATGACCTAAGGTCACTTCTAGTTTAGTCTTAATGTTCCTGGGACCTGTTTCCCCAATTCCTTTATAACATTACATTTTGTCCAATTTCCTCTTCCCTATCTTTTCATATAAACCAAGAAGGGTTCTTTCTAGGAAAAATATTCAAGAAGCAATGTGAATATCTGATATAAGACAATAGATTATTTGCATTACCATTAAAAATGCTTATGACACAGAAGAACTATAGAATCATAGAAGGTTTAAACTGGAAAGGATCTGGATTTTAGTTATTTCATTTTACAGGTGACCTGGAGGTCTCTCTGGAGGAGAGAAGTGATTTACTGAAGAGAAGTAGTAGAGTCTGGGATTTGAACCCAGGTCTCCTGGAATTCTTATTTTGTGCTTTATTTCACACAATGATATTTCCTTCAGGTGAGATTGGACCTCATGACTATTTTAATTTGCATTTCTTTAATTATTAGTGCAATCAAACATATTTCAGGTTTTTAATAATTTTTTGGTTTTCTCTTTGGTGAATTAGATAAATTAAGATTAGGTTTCCCACCCACTGTGCTACAGCTTAGTTCTTTTTCTAATAATCTAGGTAGCATCCTAGGAATTAAGGTTCAAGCTGCATAGCTGTTGAAGCAAATTTCTAGTGGCCTCAGTTTGTATTAAGGGATTCCCCATTCAACTTGGGCCTGCACATTTGGAGTGGAGGCCCTTCTGGACTTGGCAGATTTCCCAAGATTTAGTGAGGCACCACACCCTATCCTGCTGACCTGACCCATTTCCATTTGAAGATTAGGGAGGCTGAGTCTTCCAAAAACTGTTACTTGTTGAATTACTTTTTCAACAAGGCTTAGTAAACCTCTTTTTAACTGAAGAATAATATATTTCAATATCAGGCTTAAACTGCCAGAAGATTAGCTTCTGTGACCTACCCTACCATCTATCTTTTGACTATGCATTGAGAATTGGTCATTATCCTTATAAATTTGTTTAAGTAAATTTTTGGATATTAAGCTTTCATCTGGAAGGTATTTCACAAGTCATTTTTCCAAATGTGACTCCAGGCCCAGTAAGTCACTTTCCACAAGGGGTTTTGGCTTTAAATTTACCAGATAGCTTCATAGGTAGAGAGGCAGGAAGGAGAGTGACTGGGAATCAAGTTCCTCTTTGGCTCAAAACTCCCACACTAAAGTAAGTTGGAAAAATCTTTAAAACAAAGCTTACAGGGTGGCTAGGTGGTGTAGTGGATAGAGCACCAGCCCTGGAGCCATGAGTACCCAGCCTCAGGTACTTAATAATTACCTAGCTGTGTGGCCTTGGGCAAGTCACTTAACCCCATTTGCCTTGCAAAAACCTAAAAACAAAACAAAACAAAACAAAAACAAAACACAAAGCTTATGTAGGATCCACATCTAAGCTCTACCCCTAAGCAGATAAGAGGGTTCTTTCTAGGAAAAGTACTGTGAATATCTGGTATGGGACAATCTATTATTTCTTTCACTATTAAAAATGCTTATGACCAAAACTGTTTGGTATTGGCTAAGAAATCGAGTGGTGGACCAGTGGAATAGACTAGGTGCAATAGCAGGAGACAATTATAGTAATCTGCTGTTTGATAAACCCAAAGAGTCCAGCTATTGGGATAAAAACTCTCTCTTTGATAAAAACTGCCGTGAAAATTGTAAGTTAGTATAGAAGAAACTTAGATTAGACCAACACCTCACACCCTTTACCAAGATAAGATCCAAATGGTTACAGGATTTAGACATAAAAAAAATACTATAAGCAAATTAGAAGATCAAGGACTAGTTTACCTGGCAGATCTATGGAAAGGGGAGCAGTTTATGACTAAGGAAGAGATGGAGAACATTACCAAAAACAAATGATTTTGATTACATTAAATTAAAAAGCTTTTGCACAGATAAAACCACTGTAACTAAGATCAAAAGAAATGTAGTAAACTGGGAAACAATCTTTACAACTAATGATTCTGACCAAAGGACTCATTTCTAATATACAGAGAACTGAGTCATATTTTTAAAACAAAAAGCCATTCCCCAATTGACAAATGGTCAAAGGATATGCAAAGGCAATTTACAGATGAGATAAAAGCAATCCACAGCCAGATGAAAAATTGCTTTAAATCATTAATTATTAGAGAAATGCAAATTAAAGCTTCTCTGAGGTACCACTTCACACCTCTCAGATTGGCCAATATGACCAGAAAGGATAATGATCATTGTTGGAAGGGTTGTGGGAAATCTGGGACACTATTACACTGTTGGTGGAACTATGAACTCATCCAACCTTTCTGGAGAGGAATTTGGAACTATGTCCAAAAGGCAACAAAAATGAGCATACCCTTTGACCCAGCAATACCATTACTGGGTCTATACCCTGAAGAGATGATGAAAAAGGGTAAAAACATCACTTGTACAAAAACATTCATAGCAGCCCTGTTTGTGGTGACAAAGAATTGGAAATCAAGTAAATGTCCTTCAATTGGGGAATGGCTTAGCAAACTGTGGTATATGTATGTCATGGAACACTACTGTTCTATTAGAAACCAGGAAGGACAGGAATTCAGGGAAGCCTGGAGGGATCTGCATGAATTGATGCTGAGTGAGATGAGCAGAACCAGAAAAACACTCTGCACCCTAACAGCAACATGGGGGCGATGATCAACCTTGATGGACTTGCTCATTCCATCAGTGCAACAATCAGGGACAATTTTGGGCTGTCTGCAATGGAGAATATCATCTGTATCCAGATAAAGAACCATGGAGTTTGAACAAAGTTCAAGGACTATTCCCTTTAATTTAGGGGGAAAAAAACCCAGATATCTTATTGTCTGATCTTGTTATCTCTTACATGTTTTGTTTCTTCCTTAAGGATATGATTTCTCTCATCACACTCAAGTTGGATCAATGTACAACATGGAAACAAAGACCAACAAATTTCTTTCTGGGGGGGGGTAGGGGAGGGAAGTAAGTTTGGGGGAAAATTGTAAAACTCAAATAAAATCTTTAAAATAAAATAAAATGAACTCCAAAAAATGCTTATGACATAGAAAAACTAGAAGTATAAATCAACATAAAACTATAATTTATCATATACTATAATATAATCTCCTATTAGATAAAGATAATTTTGTAGGATTGCTAAACAGATATTTAGGATATTTCAGCTTTACCTCAGATTTATACCATCTAAATAATTCCAAGAACAAACTAGTTGCTGCCCAGTTTGGACTTTCTTGTTAGTCCTTCAGTTGCACAAAACAAAAATCCTCCTGGCCGTGGAACTTTTCTCCTTTGAGAAGTATCATAGTGGAAATCATCTCCTTCTGGGCATCCTAGACCTAACTAGGAAACATGGAACTTCTTGAGTTTGTACAATTACTACCAGGGGTAGATTTTTATTTTTATTTTTTAAGGACTGTTGGTGGTCAGATAAGATGTGCTTAGAGAAAGAAAGAGAAAGGCAGAAGAGGGAGCTATGATCTTGAATTCATGGGGATTAAAATTGTCCTACCTACTATAAAAAAGGCTGAGGCAAAGCTCTGAGTCAATGGCACTTTATTAAAGGGTCTACAGTCCCTTCTAATAAAGTGGACTCCAGATCTCCCTCATGATTTGAGATGTCCATTTTTTCCCAGGCCCTTGTATTTATAGAGTTTAATATCTAAATATGCAAAAGAGACATGGTAAAAATGCAGACTCTCATTTGTTGGTATATGCTGCATAAACTAAAACGAGCAAAAATGAAATGTCAGCAGGTTGGGTAAAGCATGGGGCTTCTCCACTGATAAGTGAGTAGTCATAAAATGGCCACTTGCTCTTGTTGGACAAAAAATTGGATTTAGAAGAACAAAAATAAATTGTGTGTGTGTGTGTGTGGGGGGGCTTTCCATGTAATTGAGTCACCTCTACCACACTGGACTTGGTCACTATGACAAGGAAAAACAAGGGTGGAGGGTTGTTAGCTTACTATAATTAAGCAAGTAAACTTAGAATCTGCAGCTCATAGTTCTGGGGGTCTAATACACAGAACTTATAATAATCACTAATTCTATAGAATCATATAAAAATTAATGCTGATTGGAATAGAGTAGGGCATTCAAATGAATTATTTCTCAAGGTTTAATTGAAAGTTTGTCCAGGTAAATACATTCATATTATCATGTGCTTATTACTGCCACTGCCACCTGGGGAGAGAGGGAAAGAAATCTTCCCTTAGCCCTCTACTCCTTCTTAGAAGTCCAAGGGAGAGAAGAATGAAGGCAGGACCCCAAAGAGTCAGAAAACATTCTTCCTTGTTCTTACAGATGACTTTGGATTCAATAGTCAATGTAAACCCAAAATGCTAGAAGCTGCCAAATCATCCCCAAACAATTCTCTTTTCTGGAAGGGACCAAAACATGCCTAGCTCTAAAAGAGTTATCCCCACACCAGCAAATCAGCTATTTATCCTCACTGTCCCTATTACAAGAAAGCTGTGTTTTTATTTTGACACTTTTTATATTTTATTAAAACTGTTATTTTTAGTTATTCAATTGTGTCTGACTCTTCCTGACCTTCTTAGAGGTCTTCTTGGTAAGGACATTGGGATGTTTTCCATTTTCTTCTCCAACTTCTTTTACAGCTGAGTAAACTGAAGCAAACAGGGTTGGGTGATTTGCCCAGGGTGAGACAGCTAGTAAGTTTCTGAGGCCATATTTGAACTCAGGTGTTTCTGACTCCAGCCCTGGCATTCTATCCAATGTCATGCGGAGCAGTAAGGGAAGAAGGGATAAGGGTGGTAGAAAAGGTTTAGAAGAGATACTCTTTCAGGCTCTGTATTTATGGAAGGGAGCAGGGTAAGCATCGCTTTCAAGGGACAATAACTTTGAACAGATGCTTTGCACATAGTAGGTACTCAATCACTGTGCTAGTCTTGAGGAGTAGAATCACCAGGTCTCAGAAAAGAGATGGTTTCTGACTTCTAGGAGCTTTTGATCTAGTAGGGGAGTTAAGACATACTCATTTTTAAAAAGAAAGTAACTTTTACAAATAAATGAAACAATCAAAGAATGAATTGGTTAAAGGAGAAAACTATCACTGTGGTGCACATAGATAATGAGAATTTTATAAAGTTATAGCCTTTTTAAAGACTCACTACTGACCCTCTTCTTTAAAGAAGCCCACTTGCAGGCTGTAGATATCATGTCAACTGCTAAGTCTTTTGGGATAAAGAATTTTCAGCTTTGATCCCTGGCTTTGGTGAATGTAAAGCTTTTAAAGAAAAATTCATGAAATGTCTTTCTGATAATAATTTTGAAAATGCTTCGTGCAGAATTAAATCAAAAGAATATGGTATAAAATGAAGAAGCAATTAATGACTCAAGAATCACTGAAAAATCTGAGATTCAGATCAACTAGATAAAAAATTAAAAGCAGAAATTAAATTCAAATGGAGGGGATACAATTTAATTGTATCTTCCAGGAATTCTCTGTAGTAGGTTAGAAAAGTAAAATAAGATACAATGTAGAATATATTTGTACACAATATCTATTTGTACACAATATCTTTTCTTTAATTGTTTCTACCAACTAAAAGATTTAATTATAATTGACCTTGGTTATTATTAAAATGCTACTTCAGAAAGTTGACTTATTTTAAGAATCCCCCTTTTCAATATCTACCTTTAGGTAACAGGCAAGAAATCAAAACAGTGCTACCATGCATTGTTAATTTCAATTTATGGATGTAGAGTCTGATTTTATTAGGATCCAGAGTTACATTTATCAAGTAAACCTTTCAGGATTACCATTTGGTAAATTATCTTTTTTTAGAAACTCTCCTAAAAATTGGGGTCTTTTGTCATTGCGATTTGAAAGAAATATTTTTATTTGTAAATAGATGGCTTTTATGTTCTGTAAGTATTGATAAATTTTTAGTAGAACACTGAATTTTTCTTCAGAGTTAAAGTTGACTAAATGTCCATAAAGTTGTCTATTATTTATGCAGCTATTAACAGAAAATGAAGTGCTACTCAAAGGCAAAAGGGAAAAAAAGCACCTCTGAGCTCCTCAGAACAGATGCTCCTCTCCTCAAGGTTCTAGGGAGGGAGTACCTGTGGAAAGCTGGGAGTTTCTTTCTAAGGCTACTCCCTTGTAACAAATAGGTATAGCCAATCTAAACAAATATCCACTTTTCCCTTGTCCAAAAAAAATACAGGTCTTATTCTTTGTTTTCAATCTATCACTTTTCTGTCAGGGGATAGGTTGCATAAATCATGCTAAATTCTCTGTAATCACTGAGATCAGTGATTTTGTCCAAGACAATAAATGACAGAAAAGTTGCTTACTGGTAGGGGATAGGTTCTGATTCTGAGATTTCTATACCAATAAAATCATGTGTCTAGTTAAAAAAAATCTTGTTTGACATACACTCATCTTACTTGATCTTATCCAAGTACATTACCTCATCTAATGGATAAGAAAACTGAGGCTCACTGATTAAATGACTTTTCTAAGGTCTCTCAGTTAATAACTGGTAGAGTATGGTCTTCTGACTATAAGCCCAATATTCTTGCCACTGCACCACAGGATCCTTCTCATCAGTTTGGGTGTCAACTTTCATGGTAGTGATAACTGAAATCACAGGAATAAATTAGAAATAAGTATAGATTAGAAAACACTGATCAGGGGACTAAGTCTGGAGTAATCTCCAGTTCCTCCAGGAGTACTAGGTAGAACCAGAGAATATTAAAAAGTAATAACCAGTAAGAAAAACCAAGGCAGTTGAATGATATGGAATCTGATAAAAGATTCAGTTTTAAGATAAAGGTCACAACAGCAGAGACAAATGCCTCAAAGACAATGAGGCTGAGAAAAATCCACCAGATTACTCAGGATGTTTATGGGAGATAGCATATTTTTGAGTGGGGACCATATGTGTGAGGATAAGAGTGAGAAGGTGTGAGCTGTTAGAGGGTTGCTGATTCCTAAGCTTTAGGAACATCTTAAGCCCTGCTCTGAAATTTAGAAGTAGAATTCCCATAAAATAGAAAGGAGAGAGAATGCCTGGAGGGGAAGGGAGATTTTCATGTAGGACCAGAGTCCTTGTAAGCAGTTTCTCATTTGAAAACATTTGAAAAAATGTTGTTAATTAAAATGCTAAAATGTGGTGCATCTGGAAACTAAGTGAAAGAGGAATAGGGGTGGTAATTAAAATTGATGAACAAACATTTATGAAATGCCTACTCTGTTCTGGGAAATGTGGCTAGGGATTCAGAGACAAAAGTTAACACTCCCTGACTTCAAGGGGCCAAGATTCAAGGAGAGAGTACTTGCATGAATCAATTGAAAACGTCAATGCAGTGTTTTCAAAGGTTCATTCAAAGAATGAAAAGCAAACTGTACTGTTAAGATGCTCAATGGGGGAAATCTCAAATGCATAGGTAAATATATACAAAATAAATGCAAATAAATGTAGTTAGGAATTGTGGGCTCAAGCTTTACGAAGAAAGGTTCCAAATAGAGCTATAGATTCAAAAATAGCTAATAGTCAATGGGGAGGATGGGGAGCATTAGCAGCTGGAGGGATTAAGAAAGACTCCATTTAGAAGATGGTCCATCAGATGAGTATAGAAGAAAAGTAGGGATTGAAAAATATGGGGAATGAATTACACTGGCTGCATATTGGTGCAAAGATATGTAGAGCTGGTACAAGAAAACTGTAGGGGCAGCGAGGTGGCGTAGTGAATAGAGCACCGGCCTTGGAGTCAGGAGTACCTGGGTTCAAATCCGACTTCAGACACTTAACAATTACCTAGCCATGTGGCCTTGGGCAAGCCACTTAAACCCATTGCCTTGAAAAATCTATAAATAAAAAAAAACAAAAAAAGATACCTTGATTTGACCTATAGAGGGAACAATAGCTAAGGGAACAATAGCTAAAGTTCTGTGTGAAGCATCCTTTGAGGCACAAGGACTGGTTGCTCAGAGATAAGCTTCAACTTTAGATTCCAAACAATTCACTGTTTCATTATGGTTTGAATGTATGGACTCTTCCAGGGAAAAGTTATATGATAATATAACAAAACCATGTATTCTAATATATAGGTATATACCCATCTATAGTGGGATATATGGAGAGGCCATGTAGTATAGCGAATAGAATCGTCTCAAAGTCAGGAAATCTCCTCCGCGACCCTGGACAAGTACCAAATTCTTTTGATGCCCTAGCGCTAGAAGTTACAGAATCGTTCTATATCTTTGGTGGTGGGATTTTCCACACCTGGAATTTCTTACACCTTCTGAACAAAGAAAAGATGAGATATTTATATAGATGCACAGATAACTGTGTATGCATATATACACATATGCCGTAATAAGGACATATGCCGTGTGTGTAACACAATACATACGCACAATATTATGCAATGCATTTATCATATTTAAATGCATATTTAAACGTATTGCGTTGTTGTATGCACGTGTATTACTATATAAATATAAGATTAGGTAAATATATAAATTATATATATATATAAGTATATGGTATTCATTATGTGATTAAAAGTGAGCATCTCCACGTACCTATATGGTGCATGCACAATGCCCCCAAAGACCCGTCCACATCGCAACGGTCCAATCTATCCGTGTGTGTATTGAGGCGCGCATAGACCAGCAGCCCCCAATCAGAGAAACAAGAGCAAAACTGCAAGAGTTGTTCCCTCCCCACTCCCTGGGAAAGTCGCCCCTGGCCCGAGGTGGGAAGGGGGCCAGCTAGGTGGGGAGCTCAGAGCAGGTGAGCTGGTCCGGAGCTGGGGGGGGGGGGGAGAGGAAGAAAGGGAGGAGGAGGAGGAGGGGAAGGGAGAGGAGGGGAGGAGGAGAGGAGAAAGGGGAGGGAGAGAAGGGGAGGAGGAAGAGGAGGGGAGGGGAGGAGGAGGAGAGGAGGAGGAGGGGAGGGGAGGGGAGGAGGAGGAGAGGAGGAGGAGGGAGGAGGAGGAGAGGAGGAGGAGCACGGGGAAGGAGGCGCAGGAGGCGCAGGAGGCGCAGCAGGCGAGGAGCCCGCGGAGCCCGAGGGGCCCTCCCGCGGGCCCGGGCACCCCCGGCGGCCCGCCCCTGCCCCCGCCCCTCCCCGCCCGCGGCTCCTCCTCGCTTCGCCATGGTGGAGCAGGGAGACGAGGCGCCGCTGCTGCGCTGGGCCGAGGGCCCGGCCGCGTCCCCGCCGCAGGCCCCCGAGCTCCGGGCGGGCGGCCGGGGCAGGGGCGCGGGGGGCGGCGGCGGGGCGCCGGGGCGCGGGGCGGCGGCGCCCGGGAAGGCGGCGGCGGCGGCGGCGGGCCCGGGGGAGCTGGCGCGGCGGCCGTGCGGGCGGCCGGCCCCGGAGGAGGAGGAGGACCAGGTGGTGGCCGTGTTCGTGGTCACGTTCGATCCCCGCACGGGTAAGAGCCGCGGGCCGGGCAGGCCGCGGAGGGGGGCTGCTGCGCGCGCATCGCGCCCCGCACCGGCCCCCCGGGCTCCGGCCGCCCCTCGCCTCCAGCCCCGGAGCGCGGGCGGGCCGAGGGCTCCCGGGCAGCTCACCTGTGCGGGACTGCCCGGAGGAGCGGGCCCGGGGCATCTCCCGCGCCCGGGGCATCTCCCGCGCCCGGGGCATCTCCCGCGCCCGGGGCATCTCCCGCGCCCGGGGGCCTCCTGGGACACAGGCTCTCCCCGGGCCTGGGGGGGAGGGGGCAGAAGTTTCCAGGTGAGCGGGCCTCCCCGGGCACCCCGGGCACCCCGGACCCGGCTGCACAGGACCGCACACAGGCGCGCACATCGGAGGAAATAGGAGATAACGGGAAGGGGAGTCAGTCGGAACTTCGAGGCAGCCCCGGGGGCAAGGGCTTTAGTTGGGGCTTAGATGGGGGGGAGCGCCCTAGAATGAAGAGTGCACGCATGTGGGGCATTGAGCCGAAAGGAGAGCAAAGCCAGAGAAGGTGGTGGGACTCCGATGGCAGTGGCGAGCCCCGGCAGCCCGAGGCTGAACGAAGGCGATGCTGGATGGTGGCGACACTTAAAGCAGATCGACCCACCTGCAGGCTGATTAGAGTAAGAGAAGGCGAGGTGGTGGAGGTGAGCGCCTGAGTGATGGCAGAAAAGGGGCTGTGATTCTGAGAAATGCTGCACAGGTGAGTAGACGACCCTTGGCAACAAGGAGGGTGAGAGCCAATGAGGAGCTGGAAGTGACACTT
The DNA here is from genome assembly GCF_037893015.1 of Macrotis lagotis. Classification (NCBI taxonomy): domain Eukaryota; kingdom Metazoa; phylum Chordata; class Mammalia; order Peramelemorphia; family Peramelidae; genus Macrotis; species Macrotis lagotis. The sequence continues at coordinate 106,907,177 of NC_133664.1, forward strand.
GGGTTTTCGAGAATCAACATAGAGATGGACTCAGATACGGAATACTGACCTAGCTGTAGGACACTAGGCAAGTTACTTGAACCCTATTGTTTTGAAGAAAAAAAAGTTTAAAAAAATTATCATTAAATCCTTGGGAGCTTCTGAAACCACTTATAAAAGAGAAGCATCCCTAGTGCAGAGAGAACCCTGAAGGACACTCCTAGTAAGGTATTATCTCGTTTAATTAGTTGCTTCCAGCTCAAAAGTTGGGTATGTTACCCTTTTTTTCCCTTTCTTAGTCACCACAGCATAACCTTTCAGGTGACAAATCTTGTCATTTATTTCCCCCTCCAAGTGTTTTGCATCCATCTCCTGTTTTCCATTCACACAATTCCTCTCACTTAACTCATCCTGTTCTAAACCATCCCCCACACAACCATCAAAGTGACTTCAATAAAGTGTTGGTCTGATCAAGTCTTTCTTAGCCTCTTTTCCTCATCTCTTATCTAACCTTAATCACTGAATGGGCATTGTCTCTGTCAAACTGTGGCATAGGAAAGACCTAACTTTAAAAAGCCAAGGTCTCCTGCTGTAGCAGTCCTCCTGCTTCAGATGGTTCCAGAGGAGAAAGTGAGTCAATTGGATTGTACAGGATTCCTTCACCTGAATCCAGTTCACTTGCATGTCATAGCATCACCTCCATGATGTTATGGCCTTCTTCAAGAATGAAGGACAAACATCAATAAACAGTGACTTCCCATTATTTCAAGGATCAAGTATAAACAATTTTGGCATTTAAAATCCTCCAGAAATAAACTGCTCTGGTTGATTGTACTATCTTCATTCTAACTATGGTCCATTAGACCAAATTAGACTTACTGCTTTCCAAACACTACACACTGTAGCTTTCCATTGTTGTCTCTGATGTCTTGAATTCCCTTCTGCTTCAATTTGACCTCCTAGAACCCTTCATTTCTCTAGAGGGCCAGTTCAAAAGCCAATTTATTCTTGTAGTCTTTATTAATTGCTCCTGTCCTACAAAATTATCGTGTATTTTTAGAGGCGTTGTGAATAAATAGAAAGCTGGTCTGGGAACCCAGAAGATAGGTGTTTAAGTTTTGGCCTGGCCCATGCTTTCTCTGGTTGAGTCACTTAAATCTCTTAGTGCCCTGGTAACTTCAGACTATAAAATTGTTAAGAAGGTATAAACCCAAATTGGAAAAGGTAGTTTTTTTTATCTGAGATTCTTCAAGCCAGTGAAATCACAGATCCAACCACATCCCTGAAACATATACCCATATTATCTATAAATCAACATATTCATGTTATCTCTCCTAGCCAGTTCATAAGCTCTTGACAGAATAGTCTGCTTCACTCTTGCCATCGTGTCCCCAACGTGAAATATATTGCTTGATTAATGGAAGGTTTCCAAGGCATAAAATTGAGACTGTCTTCTTATTCCAAGATCTCAGACCCGTGATGACCACTCAGCTTAATTGCTGCATTGTTACTTGTTGATGATGATTTATGATATTTGTCCTAAATTATCCAGTGAACATCAGGGAAGTAATGCTATGGCATGCAAATTAATTGGACTTTTTTCATTATTTTTTTTCAAGGCAGTGAGGCTAAATGACCTGCCCAAGGTCACACAGCTAGGTAATTATTATTAAATGTCTGAGGCCAAATATGAACTCAGGTTCTCCTGACACTAGGGCTGGTGCTCTATTCACTGAATCACCTAGCTGGCCCCAAGTAAATCGGATTTAAGGAAGCGGGTGCTGTGCAAAGTCATGAAGTCTCATTTTCTCCTTCAGAACCATCCAAGCGGCCTGATAATGGATCCAGACTACTGGAGATGACCCTCACTATTGGGTGTGCTTGTTGAAAGAGAAAGGATTTGAAGTCCGAAATTCAAATTCTTACAAAGATTCTTATTTGTTGGTTACTCTTGAGCTATTTACTTCTATTGAACCTCAGTTTTCTCCTCAATTGAGATATAACTATTCAGACCTCTTATTGTTGATTGTAAGAGTCTAATGAAATTATGCATATAAAGTGATTGTCTGGTGGGATATGAGTACCTATTATATGTAAGGATAGGATAAACATCCATTATCCTTGGGGAAAGACTTGTAAAAGGTGGGATTTTTATCTAATCTGCCCCACTTAATTGGAGAGTTAACTTTAAGGATCTCCAGAGATTTGGTTCCCATTGATTGTTAAGAGCCTTTTATTTAAGGACTAAGAACTGTCCAGGACAGAAGTAGCCAGAATGCTTTTTAGAAATAATTTAACCAGGGGACATCTGGCTGGCGCAGTGGGTAAAGCACCTGTCCTGGAGTCAGGAGGACCTGAGTTCAAATTTGGCCTCAGACACTTGATAATTACCTACCTGTGTGACCTTGGGCAAGTCACTTAACCCTGTTGCTTTGCAAAAAAACAAAAACAAAACAAAAAACAAGAAATAATTGAACTATCAATTCTAGATTAAAATGGATACTTTTAAAAAGGATAATATTGCTCATGCCTATTCACAAATAGATTTGAACACTAAAACTTTGTCTGGTTAGAGTCTAAGAGGAACTGGGAGGAAAGGAGTGAGAAATCCCCATCTAGAATTTTTTGAAGGGGTGCTGTTTTACCCATTTGGATTTATTAAGGATATGTGCAATGGATGAATTTATATACTAAGTATAACTTTTTTGTTTGTGGTCCTAAACACATTTTGCAAATACTACTTATGCTTCAAACCCCTTTGTGGAGGAAAGGAAAGCTTAGTCTTTGGTGCACAGGACCAAAAAAAAAAGATGCCCATCTGGCCCCAGTGCTATCACAGTTGGGGGGTTTTGAGAGGAAGGACTATGTTGGGGGTGGGAAGAGGAAGTGAAGCTATATTTGTATGTATAGAAAAGCTTCTAAGAGATTGATAGCTGTAATGGTAGTGGTTAATGCTTCATGAGAGTGAATATCAGGAAAAGGAATGATGGTTCCCTTTTCTATGAAAAACTGATCTGTCATTGTATGGGAGGAAGGTAGTGTGAGAGGAGAGACAGTCTTAGATTAAGGACATTATCTATTCAGCTTCTTCTCTTTCACCCCCCCCCCCCTTTTTGTGAGTATAGGAAGTAGCTCTTCTGTTCCAAGCTATGGTTATTATGGGCCGTAGAATTGTGTTCCCAAATTCTATAGGGCAGATATAAAAATTTAGGAGACAAAATTGAATAAATGTCCCTGAGAGATGATGATTTTTTTTAACTTCTTTTTTGGTTTTATTTTTTTTGGGGGGGGGGTTGCAAGGCAGTGGGGTTAAGTGGCTTGCCCAAGGCCACACAGCTAGGTAATTAAGTGTCTGAGGTCGGATTTGAACTCAGGTACTTCTGAGTCCAGGGCTGGTGCTCTAGCCAACATACCACTGAGCCACCTAGCCACCCCCTTTGATGATGATGATGATGATGATGATGATGATGATGATTTTTGTAACCCTTTAAGTGCTTTATCTTTTGAGGCAGTTCATTCTATTGGGATTCTACTCGGGTAATTGGAATAAAGTTTTTCCTTATGCAGCCAGGAAAGGAAGTTTTTTCCCCTTTACATTTGCCTTATAGCTTCTACCCATTGCACATATTTTTGGATGTCGGGAAATTAATTCCTAGCTTTCTTCTGTTTAACAGATTCTAAGATGAAGTGATCATCATTTTTACCCTAACAACTAATTTAACCTAGTTGGATGAATAATCATATCCAGAATTGATTTTTCCCTTGTTTGTTGTTCTACCTTTTCAAGAATGAAATTAACATTAAGATAAGTCAGGGGGGTGGCTAGATGGCCCTGGAGTCAGAAGTACCTGAGTTCAAATCCGGCCTCAGACACTTAATAATGACCTAGCTGTGTGGCCTTGGGCAAGCCAGTTAACCCCATTTGCCTTGCAAAAACCTTAAAAAAAAAAGATAAATCAGGAATTTTTTTGGCTTCCTCTTCCTTTGGTAGAAAGTTCTTGAAGTTGGGTGGATAATGGAAATCCCCATCATTACTGTATATCATATTCCCATGTTAAGCTTATGATTCCTTTTTCAGATTGCTCATTTAGTTCCCTCTACCTGTGCAGGTGATCTGTACTAAACTGTGATGACAATATCAGTTTTGTGTCTGCTCCTCTTTACTTTTACTCAAATATATGAATGCACCTTACCAAGGGAGCACACATGTGGTTCCTGGATTTCCTCACATAAGTGGCATACTACTCTACTACCACCATTTACTTATCTTTGAGTATTTATCTAGAAACCTTCTCTTGATGGGTCTTACTTTATACCAGGTTTCAGTGGGATCCATGCTGTCAGACTTTCTTCTTTTTCCTTTTGCAAATATTAGAATTTCTTGTGCATCTTACTCTAGTTTACAAAATGTTACCCATATTTGTGCGTAGACAACATCTGAGATGATAGGTTTTAAAATTAGCTTTTTTTTTTTTTTGGCAAGGCAAATGGGGTTAAGTGGCTTGCCCAAGGCCACACAGCTAGGTAGTTATTAAGTGTCTGAGACTGGATTTGAACCCAGGTGCTCCTGACTCCAGGGCTGGTGCTCTATCCACTGTGCCACCTAGCTGCCCCCAAATTAGCTCCTTTTGATAAACCCAAAGACTAGTTTCTGGGCTAAGCAAGAACTCACTATTTGACACAAACTGCTGGGTCCACTGGAAAATAGTATGGCAGTATAGAGCAGCATTTCACACCATAACCCAATATAAGGTCAAAATGGGTACATGATTTAGACAAAAAGGCTGATATCATAGGTAAATTAGGAATATTGTCTCCTTACTTAAGATCTCCTGTGAATTTCTCGTATGCCTGTCTTTTGTAATCTTATAGTTATGGTTAGTCCAATATCTCTCACTGCTTCCTTTTTCAATTATTTGCTGACTTCAAACAAATATATTCATACCCATTTCTAAGGTGCATTTCATCCTTGCCCAGGAAAAAAAACTCTCTTTTTAGTATATAGACCTGTGTTCCAGAAATCCAATTCCGATTCTCAGATGCCATCTTCTTAACCAGCAGCTTACTTTCCATTCCAGATCTCATCTTTCTCTTTTGAATCCCTTGCCTTTGATGACTATAGTGTTGAAAACACCACTCCTGTCCCTAAGGTATTCAGTTCCTTGCCAAAAGCTTCATAATCTTTGGCGGTGCTGGTTATGTTTTTTCTGGGTTTGTAATTGTACCCATGTGAATCACCAGAATTGATCCAGTTTGACAAGTTTTGGTAGGTTCCTTGTCATAGATATATGACTGGAAGACAATCCTTTACTGTTAGCCTCCTCTCTAAATAGCAACCTCATGCCTTGTAACAGGGAATCACCACTACTTGTCTCTTCTTCTGACCTTTCACTTGACAGCACTTTGAATCTATAACAACATTCCATGGAGGTCAGGAATGGCTGGTATTAGAGTTAGAATTTGAACCTAAGACTCCTGTCTGGGACTTCAGCATTGTACTAAATACACATCTTCTGAGGTCAAGGTGGTAGATAGCTTTGCAAGGAGTAGTAACACCTCATTTTCTAAGAAAAGAAAGGAGGAATGATGTGGCACATTCTAAGATGAAGAGAAGCAGGAAAAGACATTTGTCAAGTGAAAAAGAGGAAAGTTGGATGTTTTCATTTTTCTCAGTAAAGTGGAAGAGAACCAGATTTTCAGATGAGAAAGGCTGAGATAGAATTAGAAGCTTGAAAAAAAAAATGAAGTTATTAGCGTTTTTTCCCATTTAAAAATTCTGTATTTAAACAAGTAACACAGTCTCTTTCAGAGAAGAGATTTATATATTAAAAACTGCCCATTTTCTATGTACAAGTTACTTTTCTTTTTATATAATAAGTTCAACAAACCTGCTTGTTCATGATTGCTTCTAACCTTCCCAAAAGGAAGTTTTGAATGTACTTTTTGTAGACTTTCTATAGAAACTGCTTCACTGCCCAGTAGAAGCTAAGAGAACTGCTTGAAATAAAGGGAAGGATAGGTTCCTGGTCAGGGATGGAATGTATCTAATAAGGGCAGGCAAGTATTTATCTGTCTAGAGATTTAGAAACCTAACTTAATGAAATGTAAACTAAAAAAGAAAAGAGGTAGGAAGCTATTTATATCCAACTATCTAGGCATAATACAGAGTTGTTAGTTACTTTGTAGAAAGAAAAATAGCAAAAGAGAAACTCCGAAATTCATAGGAGACAAAAATCAAAGGTAGGACGTAGTAGCAATATTTCTGGCCTCAGGTGTCTATACACAAAGACAAAGAGTGTGGTTAAAAAGCAAGGTGTTGGGGCCTCCAGGTGGCACAATGGATAGAGCCCTGGAGTCAGGAGCACCTGGGTTCAAATCCATCCTCAGACTCTTAATAATCACCTAGCTGTGAGGCCTTGGGCAAGCCACTTAACCCCATTTGCCTTGCAAAAATCTAAAAAAAAAAAAAAAAAAAAGTAAGGTGTTCTAGAGATCCTAACATAAACAAATTTGACCTCATAAGTATTAAGGACACTTGGTGGGCTAGTACTATTGACTGGGCCAGCAGCATTCAGAAGGGTATACCTTATTCTAATCTAACTGAATAAGTAGATGGGTAGTAAATGAACAGAGAAGATTTGTACTGTAGTTATTTGATAGTATAGATTAATTTATAATTGTACTATTAATTATTAATATAATTTTATTAATTATATATTATAATGAACATAGTTAGCAATCTGAGGGGAAGCATAATGGGTACATTTGGGTAAATATCGGTAATATCTGAAACAATAAATATTGTCATCAGAGAATGTTGTAAAATAAGCAGAAAAGAACATCGTAACATACTGTAGGTAAGCAGTTGATTTATAGTCAGGTAATATGGTTTTAAATCTTAGCCAGATATTTACAACTTGAGTTGATGTTGTGTTATAGTTAGGGTCAACTCTCCATGACCCTCTCTAGGGTTTTCTTGGCAAAGATACTAGAGTGCCACGTTCTTTCCTTTTCCAGCTCATCTTACCAATGTGGAACTGAGGCAAATAAGGTTGAATTTGCCCAGGGTCACATAGCTTAGGACCACTTGCTCCACATGGTTGGGGAACATGACCATGGCTGGCTGGCAGGAGATAATGATGCTTAGTTCTTAGTGTACCTGTTCTTTTTCTGCCAAGGATAATGATCCATGGATTGATTGGAAAGGGCAGAATAAAAGTGGCTGAGGAGCATAAGCAAGGAGTACTTTATCTTAAATTAAGAGACTATCTAGCTAGTTGATGTAAACACCCCCAGTCCTAAATCCCAGGGTGCTGAAATGACTGGCAGATAACTGATCACTGAAAGACTGAAACACAGGTGAGATGCTGCAGGATTGGTGGGGGATATATATATATATTTTTTAAAAAGGAAATTTCTAGCACTGTCAAATTATAGGCCAGAAAGCTTGACTTTGATTCCTGGCAAAATTCTAGAATGATGATTACATGAACATCTAGAAAATTAGGCTGTGTTCACAAAGAGTGAGTATGGGAACACCAGATATATTCTTTTGTTGACAGGTTAACTAAATGGATAGAAAAGGGGACCACTTCATATATATGTATGTATATATGTATATATATATATATATATATAGTTTGTCTAGATTTTAACAAAGTATTTTACAAATTCATGTATTCCTGGACAATATGAGGAAGTTTGGTCTATAGCTATCAATCACAAAAAGATGATAGATGCAGGATAGACTGGGATATATTTTCTTTTTTTAATATAAATATTTTATTTGTTTCCTAATTATATACTGTGGTAGTGTCTACTAATCTTTTTGCAAGGCTTTGAATTTTACAAATTTTTTTCTCCTTCCCTCTCTTCCCTCCTCCCTTCCCCCACCAGAAGGCAAACTGATAGTCTTTATATTTGTTTCCATTATACTCATAGACCCAAATTGAATGTGTTGAGAGAAGAAACTGATCCAAAAGGAAGAAAACAGAGATAAAAAAATTAGTTAATGAATAAGACAACTTTTAAAAAGTTGAAGATAATAATAACCTTTGGTCTTTGTTTAAACTCCACAGTTCCTTCTCTGCATTCAGATGGTATTCTCCATCACGGATTCCCCTAAGATTGTCCTTGATCATTGCACTGATGGAGTGAGTACAACCATCAAGGTTGATCATCACTCATGTTGAGGTTAAGGTGAATAATGTTCTTCTGGTTATGCTCATCTTACTCAGCATCAGTTCAATGCAAGTCTTTCCAGGCTTTTCTGAAATTCCATCCCTCATGATTTCTTACAGAACAAAAGTGTGCTATGATGTATGACGTATATACACCATAACTTGTTCAGCCATTTCCCTCAATTTCCAATTCTTTGTCACTACAAATAGTGCTACTATGAATATTTTTGTTCACGTGAGATTTTTACCCATTTTCATGATCTCTCCAGGATACAGACCCACTAGTATCTGCATTAATGGCCCAGATTTTGAACCTCTAGAAGTCTCTGAGAATCTTTCAGAGGAATCCATGAAGCCAAGACTTTTCATAATTGTACTAAGATTTTATTTGTCTATTAAAATATTCCTTACTTCTCCAGCTACATATCTGTGTGTATATACTTGAACCTCAACACTATATTGTATCAGATTGTTGTTTATCCTTTGTTCTTTTTTTTTTTAGGTTTTTGTAAGGCAAATGGGGTTAAGTGCCTTGCCCAAGGCCACACAGCTAGGTAATTATTAAGTGTCTGAGACTGGATTTGAACTCAGGTACTCCTGACTCCAGGGCTGGTGCTTTATCCACTGTGCCACCTAGCTGCCCCTTGTCCTTTGTTCTTTAAGAGGACCATGACATCAAGAAGGTGATGCCGCGACATGCAAGGGAATTGGATTTAAGTAAGGGAAACTGGGTAAAGTCATCAGCCTCCCTTTCTCCTTCAGAGCCATCTGGGTGCAGTGACGAGATACTGATAACAGATTGAAAGCAGAAGCAGAGATGAGATTCCAACTGTTGTCTCTTAAGCCAGATATTAAAGAGATTTGCAGAAATATATAAAACAATGCCATTTAATTATCCTGGTGCCTCAGCTTCCTCATCTATAAAATGGAGGTAGTAAATAGTAATAGCTCAGGTTCTAGGTGACCCAATGGATGGAGCCCAGAGTTGGGAGACCTGAGGGAACAGTTTGAGTACAATGTAAATAGCAAGTTTTCTTGTGTGATTCACTCATTATGAAAGAGAAAATTCACACCTGAGCACAAAATGCACACAACCTCAAAAACATCTACTAGATCCCTCAGTTTACCACCTTATCCTACGAGGTTAGAAAATAACACTTTAGTCCAACTTACAAGCCTACTTCCACAACAAAACATAATGCCTTATTCAAGATAAAGTAATATATTTATAGTCTGTTTTTGGGGGTAGTTGGAGCTGTCAGTGGAGCAATATTGGCCTGAACCCACAAAGTCTGATGCCACTACTATTTATAATATTGGTTTTTGAATGGTATTTTATTTTTATTTTTTCAATTACATCCAAAGATAGTTTTCAACATTCATCTTTTTGTAAACTTTTGAGTTCCATATTTTTCTCCTTCCCCTTCCCTCCCCTCTCCCATGATTATGAGTGATCTGATCTATTATACATGTGCAATCATGTGCACATTTATGTAATTAATATATTATTTATGTATTAAACATTTAACATCTGTAAGATTGCTACTTTTATTGTTTATCTATTAAACATTTAACATCTAAAAATTGTTACTTTTTTTTAGTTTGCTCTATTTTTTATGTCCCCAACAAGTTTTTTTGTTATGTTCCTAACCCCATTTTCCTGTGGTTTTTATTGGTTGGTCATTTTTTTTTTTAGGGTTTTGCTAGGCAGTGGGGATAAGTGTCTTACCCCAAAGCCACACAGCTAGGTAATTATTAAGTGTCTGAGACCAGATTTGAAGCCAGGTACTCCTGACTCCAGGGCCGGTGCTCTATCCACTGCGCCACCTAGCCGCCCCATAGGTTGGTCATTTTAAAGAACACATATACTTAGTATCTTATTTGTATAGAGTTATTTGTAAGTTCTCTTTTTCCCTTTCCCCTGTTATAATGTGACTTTTCTTGAGGACTGAGGCTGTTTTGGATCTGGAGGTGCAGCCCCTAGCCCATAGTGAGCTCTTTTTCACTTGACTATGTCACACAGCCAGTTATGTGTCTGAAGTGGGATTTGAACTCAGGTCCTCTTGACTCTACTTTCAGCATTCAAGTCACTCTGGCACACATGCCCACAAAGGAGTATTTGACTTCTCTTGCTTTGTACTTTTTGGAAGTGAAGAGGTCTGGGAATAAAAGAAAGTAGCATTGCATGGTTACAGACCCATCTCTGGGATACAATGCTAGAGATCTGCACAGATAGCTTAAGGGATTCTTCTACACTAGTAGGAAGCCCATGCCATTAGTAGACAAATAGAATATTAGAGAAATAAAATCCAGACAGAAGCTGCCTACAAGGGAACTTGAGAAATAGTAGGTGAGGTGAATAGTGCATGCAAGGGAACAAGGACTAAGCATTTAACTATTTTAGTACCTCTTATGGGCCAAGAACTATGATAAACCCTTCACAAATATTATCTTATTTGATCCTTACATTAACTTTGTTGAGGTAGTTTTTGTTATTTCCATTTTACACCTGAAAGTACTGACAGCTAGCAAGTATCCAAGGCTACTTTTGAGTCCAGATCTTCTTGACTTCAGGTGCAGGGCTCCCTCCAGAGTCTGAGAGACCTGCAGTCTAATACATTTGAACACATTCCCTACCTGTTTGACCTAACTCCTCTGAGCCCCAGTTTCATCATCTGTAAGATGAATGGGTTGACCTTTATGATCTCTTAAGGGTCATTCAAGCTCTAAATTTATGATCCCAAGACATCTTGGAGTACATAAATTATACCTAACATTTTGTTAATTTAGTAAGACATTTCTTCACTTGTTTGAAAGATGATATTAAATGTTGTTTCTGTAGACAGTTATCATGTAAATAAATACTGTAACATCAGTTGCTTTTGTAGTTCTTAGGCATTTTATAAACAATAATTATTAATTCTCAGATCATTTTTATGTAGTCAATTAAGAACATATTTATGCTTGTTAACTTGTTTGCTTCTCTAAATAAAAGAGATGGTAGACATAGAGATCAAGAAGTGAGGCTGGTTTTTTTCTGTTGATCCATGGCATTTCTTGGAATAGAGCCCAGGTCATCTGACTCATGGCAAAGAATAAATTACTTCCAGCTACTAGTGGAAGCAACATGATGGATGAATGAAGAAGAGGAAGACAGGAAGCCTCTTTGGTATAATATTTACATTTCCATACAGGCTACTCCATGGACTGTGCCCCAGTTCTTTGTTGTCATTATTTTTGTTTTTGCAAGGCAATGGAGTTGCGCGACTTTCTGAAGTTCACATAGGTAGGTAATTATTGTCGGATTTGAACTCAGGTCCTCCTGACTCCAAGGCCAGTGGTCTATCCAATATGCCACCTAGTTGCCCCTCATGCCCCAATCCATCCTGTAGCTTCACTCACCTGGAATTCACACACACACACACACACACACACACACACACACACACACACAGACACACAAACACACATAAATATATACACATTCCCCCTCCCTCCATCCACCCCTGTGACTTCTCCCTCTGGTTAGATGGCTCTTTATAGAAGCTCAATTTAAGGAGAGTCCTCAGGTGGATAATGTCTTATCCCTCTCCAAGTTGTACTCAGAATTCCTCAGCTTTACTCCCCCACCCCCTTTTAATTTCTTTTTATGTGTTGTCTTTTGTTTTTTAAGGTTTTTGCAGGGCAATGGGGTTAACTGGCTTGCCCAAGGCCACACAGCTAGGTAATTATTAAGTGTCTGAGGCCGGATTTGAACCCAGGTACTCCTGACTCCGGGGCCGATGCTCTAGTCACTGCGCCACCTAGCCGCCCCTGTGTGTTGTCTTCTTCATTAAAATATAAGCTCCTTGAAGGCAGGGACTGTCCTTTTATTTCTATTTCTGTTCCCGTACTTAACAACTACAGTGGCTTCATAAATTGTATGTTGACTATATGATTACAGAGATTCTTTTACTTAAGGTCATAGTAAATTTATGAGGGAATTTTGGAGAAGGTTCCTTCTGTCTCTAAAGGGACTGCAGCAGTGAAACTGATATTAACCCTATCTTCCTCTTCCTTCCTTTTTTCCCCAATTGGGTTTGGCAGTGAAACCTGATTGTGGCCACTTTTCATTTTCCTATTAATCTCACACTGACCACATCTTTCCCAGGTTGCTGATGATTCACCTGCTGAGTTTGTGGTTTCCTGGGGAAGTCAGTTTGTGGTCACTGGACTTCAATTTAACCTTTAGGAACTCAGTGGAGCATTACCATGTTTCCCCCTTATAAGATGCACCCTTTATCGAAAAATTTGGGGTCTAAAAACTGGAAGCATCTTATCCAGTGGTTGTAGATTTTTTTTCTTTGCATTTCCTGCTTTTTTCATCCTTTTTGTCTTTGCGCTCATTGTTTTGCATTTGTTACTGGTATATTAGGTGATGTTTTACCACGTTATGCCCAGAAATGACTCAGAAAAGATTTTCATCTGGTGCTGAATTCAAGTTCATAAGTGATCCAGTTTGTTGGGGCATCTAAGTGGCACAGTGGATAGAGCACCGGCCCCGGAGTTAAGAGTACCTGGGTTCAAATCCGACCTCAGACACTTAATAATTACCTAGCTGTGTGGCCTTGGGCAAGCCACTTAACCCCATTGCCTTGCAAAAACCTAAAAGAAAAAAGTGATCCAGTTTGCAAAAGTGAATGGAAATTGCACTGCTGAAGGTCAGTTTGGTTTCCTCCAACTGAGAAAACAATCCAAGACTGGCTAGGGGAAGATGAAACCCTACTGAAAATGTCCTGGCAGAAGAAGGCCATGAGAGGCAAGTCAGCCAAATGGCCTGAGATAGAGAAGGAATTGAAGAGATGGATTGAAGAGCAAAGGGCCATTGCAATTCTTGTGTCCACAAAGATGATTCAGCAGGAGGCCAGAAGAATTGTGATGAAAAAGAAGTGACTGATTTCAAAGGAGGATGCAATTGATGCTTCAGGTTCATGAACCAGAATGGACTAAACCTGTATCCAGGCACCAGACTTGCCCAGGGAGAGCTTGTGGTCAACCCCAGACCAGAGCACAAGCAGGGGAGCAGTCAGAGCTGTTCCTGAGACAGTGATTCATCATCAAACATAGATGAGGATGAACTAATGAATAGGAATTTTGACAGTTGATGAGGAGTTGTATGAATTTTGTGCTGAATAAAATGAGTTTAGTAACTTTATGTAATACATTTTTTTTTCAAAATTTTGGGCCCCAATATTAAGGTGCATCTTATACATGGGGAAATACAGTAAGTAAAATAACAGTGTGTGCATGGAATATTTCCACCTCACAATTCTGTGTGTACTTAATCTAATGCACTGTGGACATTGGGGAAAAAAGTCAAGCTAGCATTGATTTAAATTTCAGTTTCAAATTCCTACTTTCTTTAGGTCTTTTCTTAATATTTCCTTTGCCTTCTAATGTACAACTTATGATGTACTCTTTACGATTTTTTAAATTTTTTAAATTTTTTTCAATTATATGTAAAGATAGTTTTTAACATTCCTATCTTTGTAAGCTTTGCAGTTACGCATTTTTCTACCTCTTTCATCCCTCCCCCCCCTTCATAACAGTAATCTGATATAGCATATACATGTCTTACACAGGTTTAAGTCTTTTCTTGTGAACAGTATCTGAGGCAGAGATCAACAGGATCCATAGATTTGTTAGTGTACCCTTCTCATTTGACAGATAAATTAAGAGACGTGGCCAAAGCAACACAGGTGTCAGAGCTGAGAATTGAACTTAGCTTTTCTGACTTTAAATCTACTCTTCTTTCCATTTCACCAGGCTATAAAGGGTAATTTGTCCCGGTACAGACCAGTTAGACCTCCAGAATGTTTTTTTTTAGGCTTTCTTAGATTATGTGATTCTTTTAAAAGGAGTCTTATTATTCGGTCATTGTCCAACTCTTCATCTCTACACTTGGAGTTTTTTTGACAAAGATACTGGGGTGGTGTGCCACTTCAGTGCCAGCTCATTTTTAAAAAAGAAAAGAATACAAAACCAGACATCCAAGTTTTTGGTAACAAATCAACAACTCACTTGTCTTTAACCCCTTATAGTCTGGCTTCTGACCCTATTGTTCTACTGAAACTACTCTCTCCAAAGTTACCAGTGATCTCTTAATGGCCTTGTCTCAGTTTTCATTCTTGTCCTTTATGCAGTCTTTGACATTATTGATCACTCCTTCCTGATCCTGTTCTCTAGGTTTTCAGGACAACACTCTCTCCTAGTTTTCCTCCTACCTATCTGACCATTCCTTCTCTGTCTCCTTTGCTGGATACTCTCTCCATTACACCCACTAATGCAGGCCCTTTTTACCTTCCAGTCTTCTTACATCTTATTCCATAATATGTATTCTTCCATCCAGTGAATTGGCCTCCTGGCTGTTCCACAAACAAGATATTCCATCTCTGCTCAAAGCATTTTCTCTGGCTATCTCCTCCATGCCTGGAAGGCTCTCTCCTCCTCTACTTGGACTACTGATCTTCCTGGCTTAATTTGTTTGAAGCATTTTCTACCGGAAGCCTTCCCCAACCCATCTTGATTCCAGTGTTTCCCTCTGCTGATTATTATCTATTTACTTTATGTAGCTTGTTTTGTATATATTGATTCGCATATTATCTCTCCCATTAGATTGTAAACTCCATTCCTTCAATAAGTATTTGTGAGGCAATTCTCATATATTTTATTAGTTGCTGAGGATACAAAGCCAAAACTGAAATAGCCCCTGACCTCTTGGGAGCTTTTATTTCGTTGAGGGGGAGAAAAAGTACCCAGAAAAGAAAATACAAAATATATACAGGGTGTCCAAAATTTTAGTGCCATTTTAAGTGTAAGGTGGCACTAAGACTTTTGGGACAAAAGTAGATACAAAGACATTTCCGAAGAGAGAGAGAGGTAATAACATCTGGTAAGGGGGGAGGGATCTGGGCACACTTCTAGTAGGAGGTGGTCATTAAGCTGAGCTTTGATGGAAGCAGAGCTAACCACTCCAGTATCTTTGCCAAAAAAACCCAAAACGGGTCATGAAGAGTAAGACCAATGGAGTGAGGCAGAGGTGAGCAAGCAGCGCATTCCTTACTGGGCATGACGAGCATAGGGAACAGACTCTTCCCCAGACTGAGTGCCTTACTTACTAACTTGATCTTTTTATGGATATCATTATTCCTATGATAAAGTCTTTTGTGAGTGGTGCTTCAGCTGGCCCCACAGATCTGAATAGAGAGAATAACTAGTTAGGGAAGACAGTCACTCAGCCAAACATTTTAAATAAGGTCTTCAGCTTTTCTGTCTTAAAAGTAAGATTAGAAGGTGGCCCTGTGATCAGCTTTAAAGTTCCCATACTATATAGTGAGCCAGGTAAATAAAACCTAGTTCCAATCTTCAAGGAGCATAGGTACTGAATATGAAATGACCACTGCCCTCAGCATATTTTGTTTCACTTCAGGGGGGAAGTGATCCTGTGGAACTACTAAAAGGGGTCATTAGAATCTTTGAGAATTGGAAAGAAAAATGGATGGAAGGAGGGAAGGGAAGGAAACTTAGTGATTATAGCAACTGTTAGCACAGGTGCCCTGTTGTCTACCCTGGACCAAGTCTTTCTAGGTTTTTTTTTTTTTTTGCAAGGCAAAGGGGGTTAAGTGGCCTGCCCAAGGCCACACAGCTAGGTAATTATTAAGTGTCTGAGACCAGATTTGAACCCAGGTACTCCTGACTCCAGGGCCGGTGCTTTATCTACTGTGCCACCTAGCCGCCCCTGGTCCAAGTCTTTCTACTGAATCACAAAGGTATAGAGCTTATCCCAGCTCTCCAGCCCCTTCACTTTTAGAGCCAAGCCAGATTGGTGAAGGAACAAGAATAAGAGCAAGTAAGGTTTCCCTGGTTGTTGTGGTGACTTTTGTTTTTCGTGGTGACTCTTTATGACCCATTTGAGATTTTCTTGGTAGAGATAATGGAGTGATTTGTCATTTCCTTCTCTAGATCATTTTACAGATGAAGAAATGGAGGAAAATAAGATTAGTGAGTTGCCCAGGATCACACAGCTGGTAAATGCCTGAGGTCAAATTTGAACTCGGGAAGATGAGTCCTTCTTACTCCAGGCTGGATATTCTACCCACTGTGCCACCTAGGTGCCCCTCTCAGCTTATTGCTGACTTTTTTCCTGTCTGAATCAGTGCAAGTCCTTTTCTACTAGTACATCATTTTATCATTATTGAATTTCCCTCCCTCTCTGGGGTGGGTTAACAGTTCTTCTGTCCCTTGAGCATAAAGGAGAACATCCCTCTGATATGGCTTTTGGAACCTTAGATCAGGATCTCAAAGGATCTTACCTTTTTCTGACCGAAAGCCCATTTGCAAGGGAAGCTTGCTTCCATATGTCTCCCTTGGCTCCTGTCCCTCCTCCATCTCTGTGCCAGTTCAGAATGGCAACTGACATTTAAGTAGGGTGTCTGCATTTGGAGATAGAATTCTCTTGGTTTCTATTGATAATGGAGACAGGGATGTGAAAGTCAATATGTTAATTGTAAAATATAGGCTCCTCCAGGGCAAAGCCTTGTCTCCCTTTGGTTTTATATCCCTGGTACACAGCTTAGTAGCTGGCTGGAATAGGAATTTACCAGTTGCCTATTGATTTTTGGCCTGAGTGATTGGTGATTTGATTGATTTGATTGATTTTGTTGTGGTTACTTAAAGCACAAGTCTGATCTTACCCCTCTCTTCCACTCTGTAAAACTCCAGAGACTTTCTGTTGCCTCCAGGAGCAAATAACAAAATATTCTATTTGACATTCAACTGGTGAGAACATTGATAAATAAATGTTCAGCTTAGAACAGCCTGTTAGCAGGTGTTATTTGGGTGTTGAAACGGATAATGTGCTGGCCTCAGATGCTTTACTAGCCCCACTTCTACTTGAATTTGATACCAGTAGGGCATCTCATGCCATTCAACTTCTGCTTACAGACCTACTTCTCAATTTGGGCCTTCATCACTCCTCTTTTCAATTATTATAAGGCTTCCTAAGTCTCCTTAATTCAAATCTTTCCCTACATCAGTCCATTTTAGACATTTTACTGCCACCAAAATAATTTTCTTAAGCAGAGAACTTAGACTCCCCTATTCAACCAACTCCTGTGGTCTCCTATTGCCTTTAGAATAAAATGTAAAACTGTTTAGCTTTTAGTGCCCTACTGGTATGAAACTCCAATAGAAGTGGGAGTAAACCATATGTAAGGATTGCTCTAGATTAGAAAACCAAATTACTAATATTACCTGTGTTCTGGTGTATTTTTAGGGTAGCTAAAGTTTTAGTACAGCATATAGAGCACTAGACCCAGAATTAGGAAAACTTGATTTCAAATCCTACCTTAGACAACAGCTGTGTAACCACTTAGGCAACTCACTTAATCACATTTGCCTCAGTTTCTTCATCTGTAAAATGACCTGAAGAAGGAAATGGCAACTCAAGTATATTTGCCAAGAAAACCTCTAAAGGCATCAGGAAGAGTGAGATGCGACTGAATAATTAAAAAGCAAAAATTATGTTTTACTTATTTTGTTAAATATTTTCCAACTTTTGTCAGTGCAACTTGACCCCAAGTTATCTTTGCAGCCTCCATGGGCATTACTTCGTTTTCCTCCTTCTTCCCTTCCTTCCCTCCTTCCTTCCTTCCTTCCCTCCCTCCTTCTTTCCTTCATTCCTTCCCTCCCTCCCTCCCTCCCTCTCATCCATCTGTCTGACCATTCATCTAACTAGCCATCTCTCCCCTCCCCACCCCAGCCCTGCCTGCTCCACCTTCCCTGATGCTCCCACACACACACCTGGAAGGCGTTCTCTCCATACCTCCACACTTTGGTCCCTTTGTTCCTTTAAGATGCTGCTCAGATAATACTCTTCATGATGCCTTTCCTGATCCAAACTCCCTCCACTCTACCCCTAGCTACTTTGTATTCCACTACTTTTATAGATCTGTATTAATTAACTTTGTCTTTGTTAGACAGACTTTAAAGCTGCATTTTCCCTTCTCCCATCAGAATGTAAGTTCTTGTCATCAGGATTGTCTCTTCCTTTGGATCCCCAGTGCCTAGAGCTGTGCCTGGAATATATACTTACTGATTGGCTGTTTCTGGGATCCTACGGTTACGATATTTTAAAGCTCATGTGATGAGTGCTTGAGTAAGGAATTTGCTCTGACACTATAAAGAATGTATTCATGCTTTTTATCTGATGCTTATTGGATTGTGTTTGCTCTGGCATTTCATTATTATGGTATTTTCCTTGTGAAAGTGAAATTTTGATTGCGTGACAAGATAATAGAAAGTAAACTACTGTGTTCTGCCTCATCCATTTTCCAAGAAAATGCTATCATCAATACGCAGAACCTGTAAATTCCGTGACTTATGGGGTACCTTACAGTGTACCCTAAAAGATTCCTTAGGCACCATCATGTTTACAATTCTTATGTGTAAATAGTTATTAAGTAAATATGTCAACATTTAGATTAAGGCTTTAGAAAGATCGTTTTGTGTTTCCATTAGTGTACAGAGAAATAATCATGTACATTATGCAAATAATAGCTGTTAAATTTGATTAATAGTTGAGTATTTCTAGGTTGCAAAGTGGCTCAGTCTGAAGTCAGGAAAAACCTGCAAGGGGGCAGCTAGGTGGCGCAGTGGATAGAGCACCAGCCCTGGTGTCAGGAGTATCTGAGTTCAAATCTGACCTCAGACACTTAATAATTACCTACCTGTGTGGCCTTGGGCAAGCCACTTAACCCCATTGCCTTGCCAAAAAACTGTAAAAAATTAAAACAAACCTGAATTCAAATCTGGTCTCAGACACTGACTAGCAGTGAGACCCTGGACAAGTTACTTAGCCTAGTTTATATCAGTTTCTTCATCTGTGAATTGAGCTGGAGAAGGAAATAGTAAATCACTCCAGGATCTTTGCCAAGAAAACCTCATATGGGGCATGAAGAGTTGGATGTGATTCAACCACCACAAGGAAACAAGGCATTATTACTGTGTTGGGGATTCAGAAGTGTGAAAGTCTGGTTTAAAGAACAGTGACCTGGGAGAGAGGATGACCTAGTTTTAGCTCCGACTCTGTCACTAACTAGATAAGAAATACTGAAAAAGTCACTTTGGACCTGAGGTACTGAATCTGAAAAATGAAGGGATCAGACCAAGTGATTTGTGTGGGCCTTTTAACTTCTAATATTCTGTGATAACATAGGTAGGAAATGATAGGGATGATGGTGGATGATTAGAAAGTATGTGCCACAAAGTCAGTAATGGGGGGGGAAGTACAATATATAGCCCAATACCCAGATTGGCATTCTTTGTGGAATTAGTTAGGTATTGAAATGATTTAAGTCAGGGAGACCTGAGTTCAAATCTAACTTCAGACATATGCTAATGGTATGACCCTGAGAAAGTCATTTAATTTGTCAGCCTCAGTTTCCTCAGCTATAATATGGGAATGATAATAGCATATAGCCCCCAGGCTTTCTGTGAGGATAAACTCAGATACTATTTATAAACTTTAAAAGCACTATATAAATACTATCTATCATTCTTATTGCTGTTATTATTAGAAAGACTAGAAATTGATGGGTGAAGTGCTCGTCAATTAGGGGTTGGTTAAACAGGTTGTGGCATATGAACATCAAGGGATATTTTTTATTTTAAAAGAAATTACAATGTGAGGAATTCATAGAAACATGACAAGACTCGGTGAAGTATGCAGACCCGAGAGAACAATATTCACTGACTTTAGTAACATAACTAACACTAGATGGGGCCATTTGAACTCTTTAAATCACTTTCAGTGACAATCTTTGTTCGGGAGAACAGAGCATCCTGTGTCTCAATAGAGAAATGGGAAACTGAGCCTTATTGGTTAATCATTTTTTTCCCCCAAAAAAAGAATTAAGATCTTAAGACAGTGTGGAAGGGACCTGAGAAACATGGTAGCCTAAGTCTCTCATTTAAAAGATGACTTGCCTAAAATTGCAAATTTAGTAACAGAAATGGGATTTGAATTCTGGTCCTATGATCTACAGCCTCTTTTTCCTTTCTAGTAGGCCAGATACAAAAATATTTTGAAGAAAGAAGTGGTAAAGGCTTAATGGGATATATAAGATGATAGAATGAAGAAAAGGCATCAGTTAAACAACACAAATACATTCTTTACAGTGTCAGAGCAAGTGCTTACTTACTCAAGTGCTCATCTCATGGACTTTGAGAAACCAGTTCTGCCAATGACAGGAAGTTGTGGTGTAGGAAGACCAATTTTTACTGTTGTTGAGAATGGATACTGATTTTAAATGAAAGGGATTGTATTTTCAGTAGATATGGCTATAGAGGACCAGGAAATACAGGGAGAAGGATTAAGGCTAGAGATTTAAGATTTGAGATATCAGCTGAATAGAAGGGATGGGGTTAGAAGAGAAAGATAAGAAGAGAATTGAGAATTGAATCTCAGAACATCTATATTTGCAGAGAAGATGTGTGGAAGAAAGAGCCAATTAAGCGGGTGAGATAACTGGCATAATATAATATGAAAATCAAGGGAGTAAAGATTTTCATGAAGATATATTCAATGTCAGCAACAATAAAAAGACTGAGATCAAAGAAAGAAAGGACTATTGGATTTGGTAAGATCATTGAAAGGCCTCAAAAAAAAGTTGATTTTTAAATTAGAGTAGAAGACAAGTCTTGAGGAAGTCTACTGAAATGAAGGTATGGTCATGTGAAAAATCTGGCTTTGAAAGGAAAAAAGAGGTTGGTTGGTGCAGTCAAATGGAGCAGCAGATTTAAGAGAAAATTCTTACAGGACTTGAAGGATGCTTTTGCTGCACAGTAAAACTGAGGAACAGATATTCTTTTGTGATGTCTATTTCCACATCCTCCAATGTGGATTGTGTGAGTGGGATTTAGGGTTTGTTTCAGACTGAACAACATAGGTCTTGAGTGGTCTACTCTACCACAAACTCTTGTTGAACAGTTTCTTCCAGAATGACTTGTAATGTTTATATTCCATAGGTAACATGTTGGAATGGTGTCTCCCTCAAGATATTGATCTGGAAGGAGTTGAATTCAAATCTATGGCTAGTGGGTCCCATAAAATTCAGTCTGATTTCATGTAAGTATTTGCAAACTCATCCTTCTTCCTTTTGGTTCTCCTTGCCCTTCTCCCTCCAAAAAAGTTCTTTATCTTCCAGAAAATTATGAAACTACCAGCTTACCTCCCAACCCCAACATAGTGGTTTTAAGAATGAAGCTTTCTGGGGCAGCTAGGTAGCATAGTGGATAAAGCACCAGCCCTGGAGTCAGGAGTACCTGGGTTCAAATCCAGTCTCAGACAATAATTACCTAGCTGTGTGGCCTTGGGCAAGCCACTTAACCCTGTTTGCCTTGCAAAAACCTAAAAAAACAAAAACAAAAAAACAACAAAAAGAATGAAGCTTTCTTAGGATCCAGACTAATACTTTATATTATGGGTATCAAAAGTCAGAAGCCAGTTTTAATGTGAGATCAGACTTATCATGAGCCTTATCCTCTGATTCTAGAGTCTCTCTTTCAATTGCACTATTCCAGATACAAAAAATATTTTCTAGGAAGAATTGTCAGGTCTTCATAAGTTGAGGTATGGTGATCAGAAGACTTTCAGTGAAAAGCAGCCTGAAGGAACTCAAGTGAAATGGATAGCTTCTCTTGAATCAATAAGCTGTGACTGATACCAGGCTGTGAACAAGGGAAGGAAATCACGTGGTCCCACTGACCACAAGCTCTGCTGAACTGAAAGAGGAAATGAAGAGAGGAAACACCCTTTGTAAGGCAAGGACCATTGTGTATACAACACAAAGGTAGAGTGGTCAGATGATGAATGCTACTAACATGCATTCTGTAATAAATCCAAGTTAGTAGTGTTATAGAATCTGAAGATTTAGAACTGAAAGGGACTTTAGATTTCACTTAGTTCACCCTCTTCATTTTCCAGATGAGAAAATTGAAATTCTGATTTCTTTAAATAATTTTTTGAAGTTACAGAGGTATGTTAGAATTAAAATTCAGATTTTCTGACTCAGAATCCAGTAATCTTTCCAGGGTCAAGTTGGCTGAGAGGCAGTAGTGAAAGAATGTTGGGCATAGGATCAAGAGAGAGGGTTTGATTGTGATTTTACACTTTTGAGTCTTTCTGTGACCATAGGCAAGTTCTTTCATCTCCCTGAGCCCCAGTGTTTTCATCTGTAAAATGGGGATAATGCTATTAATGTTATTAGCCTGGACAATTAAATAACCCTCCCAGGATTGCTATGAAAATTAAATAGATCATTTTATAAAGTATTTAAAAAACAAAGTGCCAAATGTTTGTTATTATTTAGAATTATTATTGACAGGGAAATTGCGTACAGGAAGGGCAGAGGAACTTATTCCTCATCCCAAAGCATATGAGTAGACAATCAAGCTGTGATCTCTTAGTCTTTTGTATCATCTGGAGTCATAGAATCATTTTAGAATAGGGTAGACAACAAACTTTTTTGTTGACTGAATTCTCCAAAATAGGAGGATGGAGGGAAAAAAAGGGAAAAAATGCCAGCCATGGTGGGTTTTTTCCCCTTTCTTTGCCATTCTGTCACTGGAGCATCATGAGTGGGAATTATTTGGAAGGAAAATAATTTTTTTAATCAAGGGCATCTTCAGGCTCTAAGAATTGAAGAGGGCAGAGGAACACTGAACTTAGCCAGAGGACTCTTAGCAAGAGGTAAAAGTGATGTACCCCAAATATACCATGCTAGCATGCATGGACCCAAGTATGGACCTCATAGTTTCCTTTGCAGCCTCCCCTGGGGAGAAAGTCCAATTTCCCCATTCCCTACCTATATTCTCATATCACAGCTTTTTTTTTTTTAACCTCTGATTCCACATTGAAAAGCTACAGGCCATCCTGGAGGGAAAAAAAAGCCTCTAGATATGAAATCTAGGAGCTGTGGCCTTGAGTCTGATGTATTTTTTCCTGTAGCACCTTGGGCAAATTATTTAACCTTTCTTGGAACTGATTTCCATATTGTAAAAATAAAGATAACATTCATGCACTTAGCCTCCAGACATTGTGAAGTAATGCAGGTATATGTACTTCTTGAAGGTTGTGAGAATAAGCTTTGCAAGCCATAGAACTGACTTTTTATTAATAAAATGATTAAAAACAAGTTTTGAAAGAAAAGAGTATAATTTCTATGGGGTTAGTTTGCTACTTGTCAGTGCTTATAGCCAACACACTTATTAGCCCCTTAACTGTGGGCCAATCACTGTACTAGTTTTTGAGAATACAATAAAAATAGAAAGGCTATCCCTAACTTCAGGAAGCTTATAATATAAAGGAAGAAGCTGAAAAACAAGGAGATGGGAGTGTGGAGAAGTCACTAGATAAGGAGTATGGTGGACAAAATCTTGAGAGAGTCAGCAGTGGAATCCAGAGACAATGAAGACATGGTCAATCTTAAGTGTTTCCTTTAAATGGAGATTTTGGAAGGAACTGGCTAGTCAGAGGGAGGGATTGTAGGGGTCAGAGTGAGGAGGCAGCTCTAGCATGATGGGGAAGTCTAGAGTTGTATATGGAATGAAGTGTATGTTTCCCTAGTCCCTTAGCCAATTTGGTTGTTTATTTTCCAAAGACTTGTTCTGTCCATTTCTTATCATGTTACAAGCTCTGGAAATGTTGCCTTCTAGACTCTTCTTTCTACTGTCAGATGGTGGTCTTCTGACTTATGAAGCTTTTGAAAAGGAACAGTGTCTACCTAGAGCTGGGTAGTTTTTCTGGTGGCTAAAAATACTACAAAGTAAGCTAACCACACTATTCATTGCCTTTCCCCCAACATGGGTCTGTTTGCCATAGGGAAGAGGCAGAATTTACCCATTTATATTTCTTATCTTGTGGATGAGACTGAAAGACATGATTCCCTGAGTATCAGTTCTCTAGTTGTGACCACAAAGACCAAAATTTTCTTTTTGTGCAATGGGAACCCAAATTGATTTGTTTAGCCCTTACTGAAAAGAGTTCAGTCAGTCTTGTATTTAATCACTGATCTTAAAGACTTAAGATTTTTTTTTTTGTTTGTTTTTGTTTTTTAAGAAGGAGAAATGAAGTGGTCCTGGAGAGTTTTTCTAACCTTTTGATGAGCTATCCTTTGCATAAAAGATAGAAAAAAAGAGGGAAAAAAATCCCAGGCTCTTGATGATAGCTTGCTAATTGAAGTATTTAATAGTTAATATTTGTCAAGCACTATGAATGAATGAAGACCATTTCTTTTACAGGTCACTTTTGTTTTTAGTTTTTTGCAAGGCAATGGGGTTAAGTGACCTGCCCAAGGCCACACTGCTAGGTAATTATTAAGTGTCTGAGGCTGGATTTGAACTAGGTTCTCCTTACTCCAGGGCTGGTGCTTTATCCACTACCCCACTTAGCTGCCCCTATAAGTCACATTTTCAAGAGGCCTCTCTTTACTGTCAATCAATGTATCTATGGGATAGGCTTAGTCACTGACAGGGTAATTTTTTACAATTTTAAATATTCTTTTTATGGTGAACTTAGTCATCAGAATACAAAGTATACAGGGAACAAAAAATTTAATAAAATTATAATAAAAATTATAATAAAAAATTACATTACATGTTAATATACAAAGTCCTTTATTATTTATTATATTATTATATAATATATTATTATATATTATAGCTATTATCTTGATTCTTAAAACAGTGCAGTGAGGGAAGTGCTGATATTAGTTTAGTACATTTTAATATAGAGAACTATACACTTCTGTTATATATAGCTTGTTCCTAAAAATATATGTTCAGTTCATCAACAAACAAATGTTAAGGCAAGGTTATCTACAGAACAGATGAAAGGTAATCCTAGTAGAAGACATTAGCAGCTCATTGGGGATTGGCAAAAGTCTCCAGTTGAAAGTAGAATTTGAGCTGAATTCTTAAGTTAGGGGAGCTAAAGGGGTCAAGGTGAAGAGAAGGTGCATTTGGGGCATGGGGCAGTCAGTGCTCAGGCTGGGAGATGAAGGGACAACAATATGTCAGTAAGACTTGGTCTTGGACTAGAAAAGTATAAAGAAACTGGGTTGTGAAGGGCTTTAAATGCCAAAAAAAAAATTTGTATTGGATCCTGCAGGTAATAGAGAGCCATTTAAATGGGTAAGGGTTGTACTGGGTTGCTTTGAGAAAAATCACATTAATAGTTGAGTGGAGGATGCCTTAGACTAGGAATTGGACTGTAAACTCCATGAGGTCAGGATTGTCTTCTGCCTCATTTTGTGTCCCAGTATTTAGAACAGGTCTGACACATAACTGATGTTTATTATTTAATGATTAATTTAGAGATTTGAAGCAGAGAGAGACAGATTATAAGACAGGAGAAGGAATGAGGGATGATCCTTGGGTGTATGTTAGGGACATACATGGTGTTGTCAGGAGAGAGAAAAAACTTGGCAGTGGTAGTAGTGAGGGGTTGAGAATGGCATTAAAGTTGAGAAATGGGTGATAGGGAAGGTAAGCTGCTAGGTGGTATGATGTACTCAGGGAGAGCGGAGTTCAAATTTTGCTTCAGGTACTGGCTGGTCACTACCTTGTTCTAAGTTTTCCCATCTGTAACTCAGGGATGGTAATATCATCTATGTACTTCCTAGGGGTTATTGTGAGGATAAATTGAGTTAATATTTATAATGTACTTCATTTTCCAAAACACTGCTGTTATTAATGTTATTCTTTTTTTTTTTTTTTTTGGTAGTTTTTGCAAGGCAAATGGGGTTAAATGGTTTGCCCAAGGCCACACAGCTAGGTAATTATTAAGTGTCTGAGACTGGATTTGAACCCAGGTACTCCTGACTCCAGGGCCGGTGCTTTATCCACTGCGCCACCTAGCCACCCCAATGTTATTCTTGATAATAATAAATATAAGAAATTTAACAAGGTGGAAATAAAATTGTTCCTTTTTACATTTTTTGGTTTTCTCTGCATTAAGAAAATGAAAAGTTTTACTTATGAGTTTTTCAAAAAATATTTTTTATTTTCCAAGTTATTCCTCTCCCTTTACTTTTCCTACCTATTGAAAAAGTAAGAAATAGGGTACCCATTATACTATGAAGTTATACAGGACATATTCCCATAACAGTCATCTTTAAAAACAGTAAGGAAAAGAAAGAAATAAAAAAATACTTCAATCTGGACTCCAAAAACATCAATTTTCTATCTGGAAGTGGATAGCATTTTCCATCATGAGTTCTTTATAGTTATGGTGGATCAATGTATTAGTCAGAGTAGCGAAGTCTTTCTCGTTTGATAGTGACAATTTTGTTGTTACTGTGTTGTATTTATTTCTTATATGAAACGCTTTAATGTCAGTTCAAATTAGAATTCTATGAATTCTATTTTCTGTTTTCATTGGTTACATTTTTTTGTTTGGGGTTTGTTTTTAGTTTTGTTTTTAGTTGCACATTAAGATGCTGGATGCTGTAATCTTCCTGTTTATCTTAGCAGGTAGTGAGTTATGTTATATATCTCAGTAAGCAGACTGATGGATTTTTAAATTCCCACCTGGAAGCTTGACTTTATTTCATTATTGCAAATATCTGTTCAGAAGTTGACTACTGTAGAATAGTGTTGAAATTTGGAAACATTGTGGTATCAAGAATTTAAATATGCATTTTATGGAGTCCTAGTTTTACAAAAGATTTCTACTAGAAGTAATTTTCTTTCTATTTTATTTGGTAGTGTTCACCATACTTAAAGTTGATTAAAAACAATTTCTTTAATTACATTTCACATATCTGCCTGAATACTATCTGAAACTCTTGTGCTACCCAAAGTAATGTTATTAAATCATTTCCTAACCTAATCCATTTCTCATAGTAGTGTTTATATACACTGTTATTGCCCTGGGAAGGGGCATCGAATGCCTATCAGACCATTTTGTACATTTCAGTGGCCTTTTCCGAAAGAAATAAAAATAAAGTACTTAAGCAAATATGTCTTTTGTTAAGTGGCAAATATATTTTTGTTTAACCATGTGAAAATATCACATCTTACTGGCACATAATCTATCTCCTAAAATCTTTGAACAGTTCTATCATTAAAAATTAATCACTTGTTCCATTTGACTTTGTTTCTGAGAGTTCCTGTTCTTTTCTGATCATTTTGGTTTCCCTCAGCTATTTCCGGAAAGGGCATTTCTTTGGTCTTGCCTGCTTTGCTAACATGCCTGTGGAGAGCGAATTAGAACGTGGAGCCCGTATGAAATCTGTAGGCATTCTCTCGCCTTCCTATACCCTCCTTTACAGATATATGCACTTCTTAGAAAATCAAGTCCGGTAAGTTGTACATTTTGTATGAGTTTCTCCATCTTATCTATCAGTCAAGTTTCATTAGGACAATATAATTATAAAAGATGTGTTTTCCTAGAAAAGGACTTTAATCTTTTTTTTTTTTTTTTTTTTTTTTTTAGTTTAAGTGGCTTGCTCAAGGCCACACAGCTAGGTAATTATTAAGTGTCTGAGGCCGGATTTGAACTCAGGTACACCTGACTGCAGGGCCAGTGCTCTATCCACTGTGCCACCTAGCTGCCCCTTTAATCCTGTTTTAAAAAAACCCCAAACAAACCAGTCCACTTCCACACAGTATAACAATCAACCTTGGGTTGGAGTTTTCTTTCATATTCTATCATTTATATTTTCATTTTAATCAAAGTATTTGTGAGAGGCAGCTTGTGGTGCAATGGATAGAGCACTGACCCTGGAGTCAAATCCAGTCTCAGATATTTAATAATTACCTAGCTGTGTGTATCCTTGGGAAAGTCACTTAACCCCACTGCCTTAAATGAAAATTTTTTTTTTTTTAGGTTTTTGCAAGGCAAATGGGGTTAAATGGCTTGCCCAAGGCCACACAGCTAGGTAGTTATTAAGTGTCTGAGACCAGATTTGAACCCAGGTACTCCTGACTCCAGGGCCAGCACTTTATCCACTGCACCACCTAGCCGCCCATAAATGAAATTTTTTAAAAAAGTATTTATGGTGACTTGAACTTTGTTTATTCTAACTAAACAATCACTCTAGTGCCTTAGGTGTGGAAAAAGATCCCCACTTTTGTCTATTGTATTAAAAAGGTGCACTATATTCCTTATCTATTCTGCACAATGCGGAAGAATGGAGTAGTCTAGGAAACTGGGGATTTTTCTAGGGAATCTATAAATTTACAATGTGGTTCTGTTCTAAAACATTCATAAATGTTACCAAAATGCCTTCTAAAAATCAAACTGGCAGCATGCAAATAATTCATTTGTAAAGCTTTTACTCTGAGATGGGAAAGATTTTCTGGGGGTGATGTGAGAGCAGGATTTGCATATTTGGCACTTAAGGGGTTTAATTCTCCCTTTTTAATTTTCATAACTATTTTACTATCCTTTGTAGGCAACTGGGGAGTCTTTTTTTTAAAAAAAAATTAACTTCTTGCTTCTCAGCTGGAGTTTAGCTATTTGTTTTCCCCTTCCTCTCCCCATTCTACCCCCCCATCCCCAAACTTTCTTATTCTTCTCAAAGGACCTCCATTCCCTTCCTGTCAAAACCCTGTAAGGCAAGCTGAAAATAAGTTCAAACTTCTTCCTTTTGATCATTGGCTGGAGCTATGTTGCACTATCTGAAGACAAAGACTGAAGTTAGCATAAAACAGGTTTGTTTAGGAGGCTGGAGAAAACTGGCCTTTGTTTTAGGAAGAGTTCTACATAGCAGTGACCATGCCAAAAGGAAGGTATGTGTGTTGTTGATAGTTAAAGATTTAGAAGTTTAAGACAGAAGATTTAAGGGTACTGAAAAGGCAGAGGAGGAAAGAAGGGCAGGGGTCAAGGGGAGACAGGATACAATCAGGGTCAGTTTTCATCTCAGGAGCAAACAGCCCTCTACAATTAACAAAATTTTATTTTTATTGTTTTATTTTTTTAAATTTAATATTTATTCTCATTTTGCACAAATAATTTTTTATACATTAATAAAATATTCTTGTTTAAGAGTAAACAATATACCCCCCAAAAATATAGACTCGCTTGAGCAATAAAGGGGAGAGAAAAAATTAAAATTAAAATTAAAAAAAAATAATAACTGTAGATATGGCCAGGTGGTGCAGTGGACGGAGCACCAGCCTTGGAGCCAGGAGCACCCAAGCCCATATCAAGACCCCCGTACAACCAACAGTCACCCAGCTATGACATGCAAGCCACCCCAACCCTACTGCCCTGAAAAAAAACAAAAAAGAAAGAAAAAAAAAAGATCTAAGATAAAATAAAATAGTGATAATAGTAGGGGCGGCCGGGTGGTGGACAGAGCACTGGCCCTTGAGCCAGGAGCTCCCAGGTCCAAATCCAGCCTCAGACACCAAATGATCACCCTGCTATGCGGCCCCAGGTGGGCCACCCAGCCCTATTTGCCCTATACCTCCCCCAAAATAATAATAATAATAATAATAATAATAAATGTGCTTCAGTCTTTGTTCCAACACCACCAACTCTGTCGCGGGTGGATCACATTCTTTATAAGTCCATCACAAAAGTTACTTACATATTTTTCCACCGATGCCATTGCTGATCGCAACTCCCTCCTTTTGTTTTTCTCCACTACCACGTACTATATTTTCTCTCTTCTTTCACTGACTCTGCTGTAGGGTAGCTGAATGGCACAGCAGACAGATCCCCGGCTCTGGGGCCAAGAGACCCTGAGCCCCCGAGCCCCCATACCACCCCTTAGGCCCAGCATCCACCCAGCCCTATGGTCCCGGAAAGGCCATCCAATCCCAGCCTCCTGCAAGAAGAAAAAAGAAAATGTGTAATATTTGACCACTCTCCCCCCATGGTCCATCCTCTCCTCCGTCATTCACATCCCCCACCCTTCCCCGTCCCCCATCTCTCCTTCTTACTCCAGATGCCTATACCCCATTGAGTATATATGCTGTTTCCTCTCCTAGCCACCTCTGATGAGAGTGAAGATTCCCTCATTCTCCCTTGCCTTCCCCCTTCTATATCATTGCAATAGCTCATTGTAACAAAGAAAAATCTTATTATATCAAATATCTTGGCCTATTCCCCCCTCTCCTTTTTTTATCTTCAAATTCAGCTTTCTCCTATGCTTCATCTATAAAATCTTCTACCTGCTCTGTTAATTGAGAAGGTTCATATGAGTATTATCAGTGTCATTTTTTTCTATGCAGGAATACATGCAGTTAATCATCATTAAGTCCCTCATATTTTCCTCTTCTCCTCCAGTCTCTATGCTTCACCTGAGTCCTGTATTTGAAGCTCAAACCTTCTGTTCAGCTCTGGCCATTCCAACAGGAACATTTGAAATTCCCCTGGTTCATTGAAAGTCCATCTTTTTCCCTGGAAGAGGACATTCACTTTTGCTGGGTAGTTGATTCTTGGTTGCATTCTTAGCTCTTTTGCCTTCTGGTATATTATATTCCAAGCCCTATGAGCTTTTAATGTAGTTGCTGCTAAGTTCTGTGTGATCCTGACTGCAGCTCCACGATATTTGAACTGTGTCCTTCTGGCTGCTTGTAATATTTTCTCTTTGACTTGAGTGTTCTGGAACTTGGCTGTAATAATCCTGGGGGTTGGTTTTTTTGGGATCTCTTTCTCAGGGGGATTGGTGGATTCTCTCCATTTCTATTTTGCCCTCTGCTTCTAGGATATCAGGGCAATTTTCCTGTAGTAATTCTTTGAAAATAATGTCAAAGCTCTTTTCCTGATCATGACTTTCAAGTATTCCAATAATTTTTAAATTATCTTTCCTAAATCTGTTTTCCATATCAGTTATTTTTTCGATGAGATGTTTCACATTTTCTTCTAATTTTTCATTTTTTTGGTTTTGAAGTATTGAGTCCTGATTTCTGGTAAATTCATCAATCTCCCTGAATTCTATTCTTTGTCTGAAGGATTTGTTCTCCTCAGAGAATTTTCTTATCTCTTTTTCCATCTGGCCAATTTTGCTTTTTAAAGCATTCTTCTCCTCAATAACTTTTTGAACTGTTTTATCCATTTGACCTAAGCTGGTTTTTAGCATGCTATTTTCTTCAGCATTTTTTTGGATTTCCTTGACTAGGCTGCTGACTTCATTTTCATGTTTTTCCTGCATCTCTCTGATTTCTTTTCCCAGTTTTTCTTCAAACCCCCCATTTGATTTTCAAAGTCTTTTTTGATCTCTGTCATAGCCTGAGCCCAATTTCAGTTTTTTTTTGGAGTCTTTAGATGCAGGGGCTTGTGCTTCCTCATCTTTAGACTGAGTGTTTTGATCCTTCTTGGGCTCTCAGGCAAAATATTTCTCAGTGGTGTTCCTCTTGTTTCTCTGCTTGCTCATTTTCCCAGCCTGAGCCTGTTTTGGGGGTGCTTTCTGAACTTTTGGGATACTCCCACAAGGATCTCAGTGTGTGAGGCTCTGTCCTCCTCCTGGTCTGTGAATGACCATAAGCACCCCCCTCTGCCACAGGGCTGAGGTGGGGGGGGGCTGCTGTTCTATGGGGGGGGCCTAGACTATGATCAGGACCTGAATATGGTCATAACTCCAAATTCCTGTTCGAGGGGCAGAGCTCAGCAGTCTCTCTTCACTCCCCTCCCTAGGTTCAATGGGCTCATGCCCTGGGGGCTCCTACTTACCAGCTCTGCCTGCTTCTGTTTCCTGGATCTGGACTGCCTTGGCCAAGCTGCTCACTGTATGCTCTGAGGGCTGGGCTTCATGTGCTCGCTCTGGCAGAGGGTCTCCCCCCCCCCCCCCCCCCCCCCCCCCCCCCCCGTCCCCTACTTTGTGCCCGGTACTCCCCAGGGCATAGCTCAGGAGACTCCCGCTGCTGTGAGACTTGGCTACCAGTGCCCTGGGGCTACCTCCGGGAGGTTGAAATTCTTTTGCTCTGGTGGGCTGCCCTTCCGACCCCGGGAGCAGAGCCTTTCTGCTCTTTTCCAGGTTACCTTGAGTAGGAGAACTTCCTTACTGGATCCCTCTGTGGATTCTGTCTCTCGAAAATTTAGAGTCCTTAGTTTTTAAGTTTTATGAGAGAGTGCCTAAGAGATGATTCTCTCTTATCATCATCTTGGCTCCACCCCCAATTAACAAAATTTTAACAGCATTAAAGCTACATTCATAATTCTCTCCATTTCCCTGCATCACGTTGGCTTTGCCATTCCCCAGAATTCTCTAAAGCTGGAGATCTAAGATAGAGTAACCTCATTTGGGGTTTTATTGAAAGTTGTGACTGGAAGCCAGAGAACTTACTCATCTAGTTAAGTTATGACTTTTTTGTTCTTCTTTATTTGCAAAGGTAGAGATTTAATTAAGAAGGGGATCTTTTAAAAAGAATTTTATTAAAGGCATTGGGATTAAAGGTACTTGGCTAGTAAGTGTTTGAGGTAGATTTGAATTCAGGTTCTCCTGACTCCAGGGCTGGCACTTTATCTATTGAACCACCTAATTACCTCCAGTGGCTGGATTTAAAGTCCCGTGATCCAATTGGAACACATCTTGTTCATCAGGACCTAGAACACCCAGGGCATTTTTCAAAAGTAGGATCAGTTTATTAACAGAAGGTCAGGGGTGTAAGGAGAGAGGATACTGGTGACTTGAGGTCAGTATCTTTGGCCAGTTGATAAACATAGAAATGTGCTCTATCCTAGATTAAAAGTAAATGTCTACCAACTTTTTTCTTCCTTTAAGTTCTGTAAGAGGAAACTATTCCAGTTCTGATCTCACATACTTAATATAAACAAAATATAAGAAATACCAGTGATTGTTCAAAGTGAATTGTAGATCTAGGAGTATTTCTACTCCATTTCAGTCCATTCAGTCTTTTTCTGTATACTTACCTTTTTTTTTTTAATTTATATTTTATTCTCATTTTGTACAAATTTTTTTTACATTAATAAAATATTCTTGTTTACAAGTAAACAAAACACCCCCCCATGAATATAGATAGACTTGCTTGGGTGAAAAAAAGTAAAGGGGAGAGAAAAAAAATTAAAATTAAAAAAAATAATAGTAATAATTGTAGGTATGGCCAGGTGGCACAATGGACGAAGCACCAGCCCTGGAGCCACGAGCACCCGAGTCCATATCCAGCCTCGTAAACCCAACAATCACCCAGCCATGTGACATGCAAGCCACCGGATCCTCACTGCCCTGCAAAAACCAAAAAGAAGGAAAAAAAAGACCCAAAATAAAATAAAATAGTAATAATAGTAGGGGTGGCTGGGTGGCAGACAGAGCATTGGCCCTTGAGCCAGGAGCACCTGTGTCCGAATCCGGCCCCAGACACCCAAAGATTACCCTGCTATGTGGCCCCAGGCAGGACACCCAGCCCCACTTGCCCTTCACCCTCCTCCAAATAATAATAACAAAAAATGTGCTTGAGTCTTTGTTCCAACACCAACAACTCTGTCATGGGTGTATCACATTCTTTATGATAAGTCCATCACAAAAGTTACTTCCATATTTTTCCAACATTGCCATTGCTGATCGCAACTCCCTCCTTTCTTATTTCTCCACTACCATGTATTATATTTTCTCTCTCCTTTCACTGACTCTGCTGTAGGGTCGCTGAATGGCGCAGCAGACAGATCCCTGGTCCTGGGGCCAAGAAGCCCTGAGCCCCCATACCACCCCTTAGGTCCAGCATCCACCTGGCCCTATGGTCCTGGGCAGGCCATCTAATCCCAGCCCCTTGGAAGAAGTAAAAAAGAAAATGTGTTATATCTGACCACTCTCCCCCCATTGTCCATCCTCTCCTCCTTTATTCACATCCACACCCCTTCCCCCTGCTCCCCCCTCCTTCTTACTCCAGATGTCTATACCCCATTGAGTATATTTGCTGTTTCCTTTCCTAGCCATCTCTGATGAGAGCAAAGGTTCCCTCATTCCCCCTTGCCTCCCCCCTTCATATCATTGCAATAGCTCATTGTAATAAAAAAAACTTATTATGTGAAATATCTTGGACTATTCCCCCCTCTCCTTTTTCTTTCTCCCATTCCATTTCCCTTTTTTTCCTATTGACTCCATTTTACACCATATTTTATCTTCAAATTCAGCTTTATCCTGTGCTTCAACTATAAAAGCTCCCTCTACCTGCTCTATTAAGTGAGATGGTTCATATGAATATTATCAGTATCATTTTTCTATACATGCAGTTCATCCTCATTAAGTCCCTCATATTTCTCCCCTCTCCTCCAATCTCCATGCTTCACCTGAGTCCTGTATCTGAAGATCAAACCTTCTGTTCAGCTCTGGCCATTCCAAAAGGAACATTTGAAATTCCCCTGGTTCATTGAAAGTCCATCTTTTTCCCTGGAAGAGGACATTCAGCCTTGCTGGGTAGTTCATTCTTGGCTGCATTCTAAGCTCTTTTGCCTTCCGGTATATTGTATTCCAAGCCCTACGAGCTTCCAGTGTAGTTACTGCTAAGTCCTGTGTGATCCTGACTGCAGCTCCACAATATTTGAACTGTGTCCTTCTGGCTGCTTGTAATATTTTCTCTTTGACTTGGGAGTTCTGGAACTTGGCTATAATATTCCTAGGCATTGGTTTTTTGGGATCTCTTTCTCGGGGGATCAGTGAATTCTCTCCATTTCTATCTTGCCCTCTGCTTCTAGGATATCAGGGCAATTTTCCTGTAATAATTCTTTGAAAATGATGTCAAGACTCTTTTCCTGATCATGACTTTCAGGTATTCCAATAATTTTCAGATTATCTTTCCTAAGTCTGTTTTCCATATCAGTTGTTTTTTCAATGAGATAGTTCACATTTTCCTTCTAATTTTTCATTTTTTTCATTTTGAAGTATTGAGTCCTGATTTCTGGTAAATTCATCAATCTCCCTGAATTCTATTCTTTGTCTGAAGGATTTGTTCTCCTCAGAGAATTTTCTTATCTCTTTTTCCATCTGGCCAATTTTGCTTTTTAAAGCATTCTTCTCCTCAATAACTTTTTGAACTGCTTTATCCATTTGACCTAAGCTGGTTTTTAGCATGCTATTTTCTTCAGCTTTTTTTTGGATTTCCTTGCCTAAACTTCTGACTTCATTTTCATGTTTTTCCTGCATCTCTCTCCTTTCTTTTCCCAGTTTTTCTTCCAACTCCCTCATTTGATTTTCAAAGTCTTTTTTGAACTCTATCATAGCCTGAGCCCAATTTCTGTTTTTCTTGGAGTCTTTAGATGCAGGAGCTTGTGCTTCCTCATCTTCAGACTAAGTATTTTGATCCTTCTTGGGCTCATTTGCAAAATATTTCTCAATGGTCTTCCTTTGTTTCTTTGCTTGTTCATTTTCTCAGCCTAAGCCTGTTTTTTTGGGTGCTTCTTGAGCTTTTGGGACACTCCAAGGGTCTCAGTGTGTGAGGTTCTGTCCTCCCTCTTGGTCTGTGAATGACCATAAGCGCCCCCCTCTGCCACGGGGCCGAGGTGGGGGGCCCTGTTGTTCTATGGGGGGGGCCTAGACTGGGATCAGGATCTGAATGTGGTCAGAGCCCCAGAGTCCTGTTCCAGGGGCAGAGGACCGAGCTGGGCAGTCTCTCTCTCTCTTCACTTCCCTGCCTCAGCTCAATGGGCTCATGCCCTGGGGGCTCCTGCTTACCGGCTCTGCCTGCTTCTCTTTCCGGGTCTGGGCTGTGGAAAGACCAGCTCAGGAGAGTCCCCAACAGCTGTAAGACTTGGTTCCCAGCACCCTGGGGCTGTCTCTGGCAGGCTGAAGTTCTTTAGCTCTGGCGGGCCACCCTTCTGGTGGGCTGCTCCTCCAACCCCGGGGAGCAGAGCCTTTCTGCTCTTTTCCAGGTTACCTTGAGTAGGAGAACTGCCTCACTGGGTCCCTCTGTGGGTTCTGTCTCTCGAAAGTTTAGAGTCCTTAGTTTATGAGTTTTTATCAGAGAGCTCCTAAGACTCGATCACTTCATGTCACCATCTTGGCTCCGCCCCCCTGTATACTTACCTTGAAGGATCTCTTCTTTGTTCATAATTTAAAGTTTATCTTCCAGCCCCTTGGCTTTGCTTCAGGATTTTGTTTCTTCCCGGAATCATAAAATCATAGATTTAGAAAGGAACTCATAAGTCATTGTTTCAACCATGCACGAAGCATGAATTCTGTCTACAAGATCCTTGACAAAGGACCATGTGATCTCTTGAAGAGAGAGGTATGTCTCCATACCCTTCCTCAATCTATTCCATTTTAGGACAATTCTAATTGTTAGGAAATCTCTGTATTTAATCTGCTTTCTAGAACTTCCATCCTTTGTTTCCGGTTTTGCCCTTCAAAGCCAAGCAGAATAAGTCTGATTTTTTTCCCCTTGCAACAGCCCTTGAAATATTTGAAGTCAGCATTCATTTGCCACATCATTACTTTCCCAAGCCCCAACTCCAGGAACTTATTAAAGATCTCCAGTTCCCTTAACTTGAGCCCTCAAGGCATGATTTTTTTTGGTTTCCTCACCACCTTGGTTACCTTGTCAGTTTTCCTTCCACATGCCAGTATATCTAGGATTTTCATGCTTGGTATAATATATAATAGTAACAGCCTCAGTATGCTGGACACATCAATTCATTGCCTGCTCCTCCCCATCCCACGGTTCCTCTTTTATATTTCCTTATTTTCCTCCCCCCTCTTTACTATCTTCCTCTCTTTCCTCCCTCCCTGACTCCTACTCCCCCTTTCTCCTCTCCTCTCCTTTTCCCATTCTCTATTTCTATCTTTTCCTTCTTATATATATTTTAGTTTTTGCAAGGCAATGGGGTTAAGTGGCTTGCCCATGGCCACACAGCTAGCTAATTATTAAGCATCTGAGGCTAAATTTGAACTCAGGTACTCCTGACTCCAGGGCCGGTGCTCCATCCACTGTGCCACCTAACTACCCACGTGCTCTCTATTTTGTCAAACCCTTTCATTAGCTAAAGTAATCAATAGGTGATCTTATAAGGATTTAGGTGTTCCCTCAATAGTGTTCTTTATATTGTAGTTTTTTCTTGCATTAAGGTTTATGAGAATACATCTCTATTAAATCATTGTAGACAGTTTCAGATTTTAGTTAAGTTTTCAAGTTGTGGAGGAGGTCTTCCAGGTGCCCCATTCTCATAAAAATCAAATACCTCTTGTAAGAAAAGCTTTGCTACAATCTATCCTTTGAATTTTTTAGGTTGAGAAGAATGGGAAATGGTTATAAAAAAGCTGCTAACCATTCATTTATTACTCAATACATGGCTATATATGTATGCAAGTGGGAAAAAAATCCATAGCATATCCTGAAATCTGAGTCAGTACTGTTCTTCAGAGAGCCATTTTTCTCCCTTCAGTACCCCCCACCCTTTAAGTAACCATTGCTTGAATATAGGCTTTATTGATTTTCTCACCTTTCACTGCCAGGTGTCTTGAGGGTGGGGTACCTAAAACCAAAGCATGACTTTGTCTGAAGGTCATTTCATAAACTTATTCCAAATTGCCCCTGTTCATATTTATGTGAATAGCTTTAGACTATCAAGTTAGTTTTTTCACATTTTTAATTATCCAAATTAATTAGTGAGGCAGGAAGTGAATTCTACTGTTTAAACAAGGGTTCTTAATCTGGGGGTCCAATGACTTCATTGAGAGGGCTCTATCAACTTGGAAGGGAATCTTTATTTTCACTGGAATTTAGCAGTTCCTTTAATTATGAATGTAGGCAGGTAAGTGGTGCAATAGATAGAATACTGGATCAGAAGTCAGGAACATCTAAGGTCAATCCAGTC
The DNA here is from genome assembly GCF_037893015.1 of Macrotis lagotis. NCBI lineage: Eukaryota > Metazoa > Chordata > Mammalia > Peramelemorphia > Peramelidae > Macrotis > Macrotis lagotis. The sequence goes on from NC_133664.1 coordinate 106,945,151, forward strand.
TCAGATATTTCCTAGCGAGGTAAGCCACTTAACCTGTGTCTGTCTCAGTTTCTTCACCTATAAAGTGGGGATAATACATTTCACTTCACAGGGTTATGTTGAACAGATAAGCTAATTTTTATTTAGCACACCAGGACTTAACAAATGCTTGTTCCTTCCTTCATTGCATATTACATATAGTTGTAGTATATATTTCCAAATGGAATTTGTGCTTGAGTTTAAAATTACTCTAGGTAGATCTGCTGTTAGATATATTACTTTATCATAAATTTGTCTTTAAAACATTTTGATCCACGTTTTCAATATAAATGCAATCCTAATTATTTTGTACATTTATACATTTGAAAACATTATTTTGAGGAGTCCATCATTGTCGCCAGACTGTTTGGGATGGGGTCCATGACATGAAAAAAGGTTAAGGACCTCTGAGATTAAAAACTGTTGGAAAGGGTTAAAAATTGGCTTTGTAGTAGATGAACAATGGGAAATTACCAGCTGTTTGGTCATTAAGAATTGACCTTCTGAGGTGGCCACCCTGTGCCATTGGTAAACAATTGGTTCTCTCCAAAAGTAAATGACTTTTAAACCAATACTCAGATGAGAATATAAAAGAAATTCCATCTTAGAAACTGGAGTTTTGACTTATAAATGGCAAATCTTAACTGTCCTAGGTAATAGCTGCAAGCACTGGTGTTCCATTAACAAGCATACAAGGGTGGGACAAGTTGGTTCTCCAAGCTATTCTCGCTCTGTGTGTGTGTGTGTATTGTGCAGACACCAGCTGGAGATGCCGGGGCATTATTCTCATCTGGCTGCATTCTATGAGGACAAAAAAGGTGTGCTTCATGTTGGACAAGGAAAATCCAACTCTGTACACCCTGTTCACTGGCTGCCCTCCATCCATCGATATATGTACCCGGAGATGAAGGTGAGTGAGGTCCAACCACATTCTCACGCAACTTTGGAGGGAAGGACAACTACAGTACTTGTTAGTTTTTCCACTGCAGCTGTGCTGAAGCTTTATCTCTAAAACAGGTAAATATTGTCCATGTTTGAATTATATTTGATTCACAGCAATTAGATTCACAGATCCAGATCTGACAGGGTTCTCAGTCCATGTAGGCTTGGACCTCTTCATTTTATAGTTTAGGAAATTGAGAACCAGGGAAGTTAAGTGATTCACCCCAAATTTCATTAAGGCAATTAGCACAAAAGGTGAAATTTGAACCCTTTACTGTGTTCCAAAGCGGAAAAAAATTCCCCTGAGATTAATTTCCATGAGAATTAACCCCCATCTAGTAGCAGAGTCTAATTTTTTTGCCCTAGGAAGGTCTATCTTGATTTATTCATGAGTAGAAGTGCTAAGTACCCCAATTATTATGTATTATATAAATATATAACCAGCTGTTTATAAATTTAAAATATTGGTTAAATAAATTAAAAGTCTTTATCATTTGAATGGAACATGTCTTCATGTTGAACAATCACTGGTATTTCTTATATTTTGTTTATATTAAGTATGCAAGCTCAGAACTGGAGTAGTTTCCTCTTAAAGAACTTAAAACTATATGTTATCACATTCAGTTTTAATTAATGCATACTGTGGAAACAGTGTGAAGATCATCAGATTGCCTTCTGTTGAGGGGAGGGGGGGAAATTGTAAAATTCAAAACCTTACCAAAAATGATTGGTAGGAACTACTATTGTATACAATTGGACAACAAAATATTTATATAATAAAAAACATTTCATAACCATGTATTTGGAAAAGTAAAACATCAATAGAATAGATGTATCAGCATTATCAGCCTTGATTATAGTCTCATGTTCTTATTGGCCAAACTTCTCATAAAGGTAGTTAACTAAGACACAAACATTTTCTTCACATATCCTTAAATATACAAAGTTACCTTTATTGTAATGATGATGTGTTCACATTAAATAAGAAACTGTCCAAAAGAACAAGTTTTAAAATAAAATAATACCTAGGTACAATTGACTTCTTTATAGGCTTAAGCAGAACTTTTTCTTTTAATTATACTATGAATTATTAGGGAATTCAAAAGGCCTTCCTTAAAGGCATTTTTGGCATTCCTGCTTCAGGACTTCAGGCCCCTTTAGTGAAAGACAAAAATTCCCGTCAGCAACTAGTCAAAGGAAAAGCAACTTTCCTATTGCCCCAAGAGTGACCTTCCTCCTTCTTTGTTCTATGTTTCTCCCACTGTAGCCTATGAAATGTTACTCATGTAGCCAAAGGATGCTGTTGTTTTGTATGAAACCCTGACAAAATTTCCCAGTGATTTCAATAACTCTTCAGTTTTCTCACTGTTAAGAGTTGAATGAATGATCAGGACCATAACAGATTCTTGTGTAAAATGAAATAACCAGTTTTCATATAAAATGTTTGTTTTTCTGGCATATCGAGCTTTGAGCCATAAAATATCTCCACTCATACCAAAAATTTTTAATAAAAGAACCCAAAACATTTTTGAAGTTAACATTTAAGAAAAACATTTGACAAAGTTTGACAAAGATACATATTAATACATCCATTCTCTCCATCTCAAAGGAGGATCAGTTAATCTACATACATATAGAAGAAATTAAGAGTTTTAGTAGTAAAGTATTGTTGCTTGGCAAAAATTTTTCCTGATTGAAAAATCTTGATTGGATGGAAGAGAGCATCCTAAGTAGAAAGTCAAACTGATGGAAAAAATTCAAGTTATAGGCAGAGGTCATTGGGTAGATAGATTTGTGAGATAGATGTTAGGGAGCTTGGGTAGATTTAAGTTCAGACAATGAAAGGCATAATAATTCATACTTAAGGAATTTGGACATTGTTTTAATGAGGCATCACTGAAAAAATTTCATGGAAGAGTGACATAAAAGGGTCATTTTAGGAAGATTAAACTTATGTCTAGGATGGATTGGAGGGGTAAGATTAGAGGCAGAGTAGCCTCCAGATACCCTGAATGACCTCAGGGTAGCTTGAGTCTATTGCTTTAGTAGAGGTGGGGGAAGATGGCAATGGGAATTTGGAAATGGAAAGGAAGAAGAAAAACTTGGGAGACATTCCCCAAATAAGAAGAAATAGGTTTTGGAATGATTTGATATCTGGGGATTTGGAAGAATAATAAAAAATGAAAAATATAAAAATAATTCAAAATTACAAATTGAAGAAATAAAAAATAACAGGTTCATTTGGAAGAATGAACAATGTAATAGGAACTGAGGATAAAGCTAACAGGAAACAATTTGGGTTGGGAAAAAGTTTTATTTTAGACGTGTTTAGTTTGCTATAATGGTAGAATCTCTGTCAGGGTTTTAATCTAGGTTCTATAAAACAACAATAGTAGGTCTGGGAATTTGGATAAGGAGAATATTTTGATAGCTGTTTCAGTATAACTTATTTCTTTTGCCATATGTATTTTATTTTATGCATTTAAAACAATATTTTGAGAAATCCACAGGCTTTACTAAACAGTCATACCAGGTTCAGGATATAAAGATTAAGAATCCCTGGGGTGGCTAGGTGGTGCAGTGGATAGAGCACCAGCCCTGGAGTCAGGAATACCAGAGTTCAAATCTGGCCTCAGACACTTAATAATTATCTAATTGTGTGGCCTTGGGCAAGTCATTTAACCCCATTTGCCTTGCAAAAAAAAAAAAAGATTAAGAATCCATGATGTAAGTAGAGATGTCTCCAAACAGAAATGTGGAAATATAGCTTTAGGAGTCATCCAGAAACAAGTAGTAGAAATGGGAATGCATGAGAAAAACAGAGTCTAAGGACAATTGCTGCATGTTGTGGTTTTTCTCAGTAGAAGAGGACAAGAGAAAAAACTAATGAAGGAGCAAGATGAGCTTTTTAACTAGTCTAAAAATTTCTGGTTCCTTCAATTGATTTTTTTTTGGATGACAGTTTTGAGTCCCCTTACCCTGTAGTATCTGTTAGGTTACTCTGAAGTGCTTGACCTTGCTGATGCCCTGACTTAAAAATGAGAATTCAGCATTCCAGATATGGCAGGGGTGGGGTACCTCTGGCCCATGGCCCATATTGGTCTGGTGTTGCCAAGGCAACTGAAGGTGGGACTCAAAATTTAATGAATCTGGGAGCTTTGTAGTGATGAATGCGATGTTTGACCAAATATAGCCCATGAATTAAATTATAAATATCCAAATGACCCTTGACAGAAAAAAAGGTTCCTCACCCTGAGATATGGTTTGATTGGAGCCAAGTACAACCAAAATTCTCAACATCTTCATTCCAGAGGCTGGCTGGGGATACTGCTTTGTTTCTTGAACTTGGCATGCCTATGTTGAATCTCATCCTGTGGCATTTCAAACTATTCATGTCTTTCTCCTTCACAGATCACACATCCAGCTGGCTGTATGTCTCAGTTTATTAAATTCTTTGGGGAGCAAATCCTTATCCTTTGGAAGTTTGCTTTGCTTCGAAAACGCATTTTGATATTCTCTCCTCCACCTGTGGGAGTTGTGTGCTATAGAGGTAAAGTGACAGCTAAAGAAGGGATAGGCGCCAGGTTTTGAGTGTTTCTACTAGCACCAAATGTTAGAGACTCTGGCCATTGCTAGAATAGGACCAGATGAAGAAAGGAATAGAGTAGTTTCTAAGCTTCTTATTGGTGATGATCATTTTGAGTGATATTAATACTAAACAATAAGATAGGTAAACAGGAGGGGCTGATCACCTCTACTGGGGCAGTAATACTGATGGGAACTTCAAACAAATATTTGGGGTGCATTTTCTAAGGGAATATGGTAGGTTTAGATATTAGCAATTATATGATGACCACAGGCCCAATATAGAGTTGAAAGGAACCCAAATAAGTTTAATCTCCTCACTTAATAGATGAGGTCTGAGACTATTCCTAAGATTTAGAGAGGTCATTCATTGTGTCCAATCTTCCCATTTTATCCATAAAGAGAGGGCCAGAGAGGTTAGTTGACTTACCCTAGGAGCCAACTAGCTAATGTCTAAGGCAGTAGAGAGATTTGATAGACAATATGCAGCAATGCATTTTTTTGATATGGCATTTTTTGAAATTATTTCATTAGTCTATACATATTTTAAGGGCTTTCATTTCAGTTTTTTAATTTGATGGAATTGAGGCAGTGTGAGAGAGACAAATGTTTGTAACTGGGCAGAGTATGAACTCTTCCTGACTCCAAGCCTGTAGCACTCCATCCATTATAATCTGGTTTCTTTTTTGTCACAGTTGGGATTGTAGACTGCTATATTAGTTTATCCCTTTATATGAGGCAGTAGGGTATTATGTGACCTTGGGCCACAGTTTCCTCACTTGTAAAAGGAGGGGGTTGTATTCAGTGACTTTCAAAGTTCTTTCCAGTTCTGTGATCCTTAAGTTTCTTGACTCAAATTTACCTATTTTGAAATGAAGAGTATAATCCCCAATCTCAACATATCCCATGATGTGGATAACACTGTTAAAGTTTTATTCATACCAGTTTGATTATATAGGCAGAACTATTTTTAAAATTTTAATGTATAACTATTATAAACAATTGAAAGAAATAAAGAATAGTTAAGGAGAAAATTACATTTCAGAATTGTTTGCTTCTACTGACATTAACTCCTGCCTCCATGACTGGGCTATCCCATAGCTAATATTACTCTTTCTATTCTATGCTTAAGTTTTTTTTTTTGTTTGTTTTTTTAGTTTTTGCAAGGCAATGGGGTTAAGTGGCTTGCCCAAGGCCACACAGCTAGGTAATTAAGTGTCTTGAGGCCGGATTTGAACTCGGGTACTCCTGACTCCAGGGCCGGTGCTGTATCCACTGTGCCACCTAGCCACCCCTATACTTAATTTTCTTATTTGGAAATGTTGCATTTTATACTTTTAGGATAATGGCCATATTTACCTTTGATTTCATTAAGCCTCATTTTACATTTGAGACCTTTTCAGTGAACTCTGAAGATCAGAGGATGCTTTTCTTTGGTCCCACAGCTAAAAATATTAGAACAGTGGGAAAGGAGGAGATACAGCGAACAGAAGATAGTATACCTTCAGAGGGGTGGGATAAATGGTGGCAATCACTTCTAAACAGCATCTCTCTTTTCTGCTTCTCCACAGTATACTGCTGCTGCTGTCTGGCTAATGTTTCTTTGCCGGGAATAGGAGGAACAATTCCTGAATCTAAACCCTTTTTTTATGTGAATGTGGCAGATATCGAGAGCCTGGAGATAGAAGTGTCTTATGTGGCTTGTGAGTGTGGTGCCATTTCCCCTTGATTCTGATATGCATTTCTCTTCTTTATGCTTGGAGGGCAATATTTTTAGAAGGGTTGTTCAACCCAAGCCAGACTAATCTCCTGGGAGACAAAGTGTACCAGGAAAAACTGGTAGGGCCTAATCCAAGCATCTTCCAGAACATTCACTTGCACCTGTGCCCAATTAGAGACGTTTATTTGCGAAGACAACCTTCTGATTGAGTCCAGTACAGATGGGCTGTATATAACCCCAATGAGGTGCTCACTGCTGCTAAGCAATCTTACTCTAACCTCCCTTTCAACTTACTCTACACAGCATTTCTTCCAAATCTTCACTCTTCAAACCTCCCCCACCCCGCCATTTTTTGAGCTGAGAGCCTCCCCTCATATTTTAACCTAGATATAGCTTGCTTTGAATATCTATGCTTGCATGTTGTTTTGCCCTATTGGAGTACAAGCTCCTTGAGGGTAGGGGCTTTCTTTGGCCTCTTTTTGTATCCCCCAGTTCAGAATAGGCTCTTAAAAATGTTTATTGATTGACTTTGAGTCCCTCTTCTTTTGAGAGCCAAGGGGCAGAGGGAACATTTTATTCAGTGCCTACAATGTACCATTATCTCATTTGATCATTGTTTCCTCTTTATTTCTGGATGACTTGAAAACTGTTATGGAATTCCCCGATGAAACCCAGTCTGGTTTCCTGATTCTAGGCCTTGGCTTCTACAGGTACAACAGAGAAGATTTTTGAAGAGAAGCATGATTTGTATGATGTTTATGTGGACAACCAGAATGTGAAGACACACCATGAACATTTGCAGCCACTGCTTAAGCTCAATAGTGCAGATAAAGAAAAATACCGGAGACTTAATGAGCAGAGGTGGGGGGCGGGGGGGGGGGTGCAAGTATGAGTGGTGGGAGGGAAGGGGGTAAAATGTGGACAACTGGTTTTGGGAGGGAGAAGGTACAGGGAGAATGGAGATATAGAGTTGTTCACACAGGACCACTTGTAATACTTCTCACTCTAGAAGAAAAGGAAAGAAACATTAAGCAGTTCTATGTGTTAGTCACTAAGCAGTGGAAAGAAGACAGAAAATGGGATGGAAGAGCCTAGGAAGTAGAGGTACAAAGGGAGAGAGGCCTGGTCCAGAAGGTTAGGAACCAGGCCAGGAGAGAGACTTCCAAGAGGAATTCACCAATGGGAGAACTTTGCAAACAGGAAACATACATGTTTTATGTTCTACCCTCTCCCTGGGAATTTTCTTGCCCTTTCATAACAGCTGTGTAATCTTAGATGAAGGCAAGCTCCTTCTGTAATTATCCCCTTTACCCAAATTGATGAGCGCCTAGGGAGTTCATCCTGTTGATCTACTTGACACAGATCCACACTAGAGTGCCTCACCTCTTAAGCATTAGTGTAACATCTGGGCAAACAAAGGGCTTGAAGAGAAGGGAAAAGTCTGTGTTGATTAGTTCTCTCTTGCCCAGACTGTTGCTTCTTTTTCTTCACTCATCTGTTTCCACACTGCTGGGTCTGCCCCTTCAATTAGTTAGGGAGACTAGTGTTACCATCCAGCTGTCTGCACACCATTCTGGAATTCTCAGGTAGTCTGCTGTCCATGAGCAAATATTTAACTGTATTCTTTAAAACAGGCAGATGCTGTTATACTCTCAGGAGGTGGGTGAGGATTGTAACCCATGTGAAGAAGACCTCTTTGTCCTGTAAGTTGATTCCTTTTAAGGAATTAGGGATATTCCTTTTACAGGGTTGGTTAATAGTATAAATTGTTTTGATTCTCCTTTGTTCTGCATCAGTTCATAGAAATCTTCTGAAGTTTATCCTAATTGCATTTTAAAATTTTTTATGGCACAATTAGTATTCTAACTACATCTCTCTGCCATAATTTGTTCAGTCATTTCCTGATTAATAACACTTCTTTGGGTTCACTTTTTTGTCATTCCAAATAAATAGCTATATATATGTATTTAATGGTAGCACTAAATCAAAAGACAGACATTTTAGTAAAATTGTGGGCAGAGTTCTAAATGAAACAAGATTAGTAGTTTCAACCATAAACTAAGCCATTTGCTAATGGCTGCTCTTATTAATAAGCATTCTTTGAAATAGTTTTTACATTTTCATTTATTCTGTAGCTACAGACCAATCACTGAGATAATCATTATTAGGCTATCATTTTAGCTATTCTATCCTAGATTAGTTTTTTTTTAGCGTTCTTGAAATAACTCATTCTGTATTTGTACATTATACCAATTAAATGTGAACTTACTCATTTCAGGATTCATTGCAAGTTGTTGAGACAGTTTGGTACATTTTTATTAAGCACCTGGCTGTGTGATCCTGATCAACTCATTTAACATCTCCAATGTTCTAGAAAATTCTTTTAAGATTAGAAATGGCAGAGAAGGTTCTATTCTGTATTGGTAGGGGACAGTTTCCTCACCTGTGCCTTCCTGTACCAGGGAAATAACAGGTTTATTCCTGTGTCTAATAAGAAATTATGGTAGGTGCTAGAAAAACAAAAGTCTTTCCTTCAAAGGGCTTACTTTAGGGGTGGCTAGATGGCACAATGAATAGAGCACCGACCCTGGAGTCAGGAGTACCTGAGTTCAAATCTGGCCTCAGACAATAATTACCTAGCTGTGTGGTCTTGGGCAAGCCACTTAACCCTATTGCCTTGCAAAAAGACAAACAAACAAAAAAACTAACAAAGGGCTTACTTTACCCTAGCCCAGAGTTCTTAACCTGTAATTCTTGAATCCCAAAAGGATCAATAGATAGACTGAGGGGAAGTTTCTATGAACCTGGAATGGAAAAAAAAGTTGTACCTTAATTTTTACTAATTGAAATTGAGCATTTCTTTCAGTAATGAATGTAGGCAAGGAAGTTCATAGGTGTTTTTAGATTGATAGAAGACTCAGTAGCAGAAAAAATGGTTAGGGACCCCTGCATTAGGAATACCTAATATATAGAGAAATAAGTAAATATAAGATTATTGTTAGCAGAAGAGCATATTAACAATGATAGGGATTAAATGAGAATTTCAAGAAGATGGCTCTAAGCTGATCCTTGAAGGAAGCTAAAGTTTTTAAGAAACATTTCCTTTCTCTCCTCTCTTCATTAGAGCAGAGGCAGGGGGACTAAAGGACTCAAAATTCAATAAACCTAGAGTTTCAGGAGTGCATTCAGTGTTCGACTAAATATAGCCCTTGAATGATGCTATAAATATTCTGCTGTTCCATTTCTCATATTATAACTTGGGCACTGCAGGTTTTTCCTAGAGCAGAACAACAGGATATTCCAGACTTTGCTGGAGGTCTCCGCAAGCCAGGACAAGACCCTGACAGCAGAGCATGCCCGGGGCATGGGCCTGGACCCCCAAGGGGACCGAAGCTTTCTTCTGGACCTGCTGGAAGCATATGGCATTGATGTGATGTTAGTCATTGATAATCCCTGCTGCCCATAGAGAGGTGAAGTAATGACTCCTTCGTGTGAAGAGAAGCATCCCTGGTGTTCAACTCACTGGCTCCCAAAGGATTTCGCTTTTATTTAACAAATTTCTATGAAAGAATATTATTTATACTTTTCAACAAATGTAACTTCTACATTTTCCTTCCCCCCCTTCTCTCCCCCTCAATTGAATAACCTTGGTTTTGTATTCTGGGGGATCTTCTAGAGTGACTCAGGGATGAGACCAAGTGGAAGATCTGTCACCAGGATGGGTTACTGGAAGTCCACTTCTCTAAATCACTGGGAATGGACTTCAGGAAGATTGTAGAATTTTTGTTAACTGGCAAGTTTGAGAAAAGACATCCATCTCTCCAGTATGAATGAAATATACCATTATCTGAAGGCAAGGGACCAGATAACCTCAAGTCCCTGGATGCATTTTAGGATTTTGAGCCTTTGATCTTAGGATTTTCTGTTTGGTGACAGTGATTTTCAGGGCAGGACCCAAGTTTGATTCCTGATCTAAGTACTACTGTAAACTATGAATGTCATAGAAAAGATGCAAGAGTTGAATGAGGCCCTAAAACCTTTTCACTGTTGAAGGTCATTTATTCCCCTTTCCCTCCGTTCTACATTCTAGTTCAAGCTATAGCTTGAATGGGGCAGGAATTGATCAGCACACCTGCTGTTAAAAGTTTCCCTCCCATTTAATTTCTACCGAGGGTTATGTATAGCTGAATTTAAAGGGCAGGGTTTATTTTACAGCAAAGAAAATGGCATGAAACTAAAAAGGTTAAACTCTTCAAAGGCTTATAGCAGACCTTCTATGCCAGAATCTAGTGAAGATGTGGGCTGATTAGCTCAATTAGAATATTAAACAAAGCTAAGGAAATGGATGTGATCTCTTTTAAAGGCCCTGTTTATCTTCAGCAAGACAGGCTACTTATGGCATTCTAGTTACTGAATTCTAGTTACTGAAACTGGGGGACAGAGAAGTTTAATTTATTCCCTTCCTAAGTAGGAAGGAACCTGAACAGTGCCTTCTCTGGGGGGAGCGGTCAAGAAACCACTGAACAGGAGTTGTGGAAGCATCCATGTTCTTAGAGCTTTCAGTCTGGATGTGTTTCACAGCTATGTTCTAAGGGGCGAGTGACCGCCTTCCTGTTAACTTGGAACTGTTGGTCAGCACCAGTGAGCAGCTTGCTCTGGGAGTGACAATCTAGTCCCATGGAAATGGTGGCGAAGGAGCTGCTCTTTCTATTTGGCCAGCTTCAGAGCCCTGGCTGGTGCTGAAAAGTGCTTTCTCCCCATTCTTGCACAGTTATTTTAACATGGACATATGTGACCATGACCACAACCCATCAGATGAATTGCTATAGCTGGGAAGAACAGCGAGGAGACAGCAAACCATATTTTTTACCATCAGGGCTGACAAAGGCTTCTGCTTTCTTTAGAAGTTTTTGCTGAGCCTGGCTTTTAGGGTGTGAAATGAATAATACTGTGAAAATGAAGTTATACTTGATGGTAATACAAAAACATTCTCCACATTCAGGGTATAACTTCTTTTGGTAGATACACAAAAAATGGACTTAATGAATTTCTTTTTTTCTTTTTGCTATGGGCAATGGCCAGCATTCATTCCAGTGATGCAAGTATTTATAAAAAAAAAAAATCTAACTTCGTTTTTGGAATATCCTGAGCTTCCCCCCCAATTATTCCTTGTCTTTAAAATGTCCCCATGCTCATAGGATCTAAGGCTTTAAAAGACTTTTGAGGATAGTTGTTATCCACTAATTTTGCCTTATACTAATAAGTAAGGCTCTCTCCTCTAATCCCTGCAGAATTAAAGCATCTGTATCTAATCACCATCAAATCCCTTGAAGCAGACTGGAAACTAAAAGCCTGGACCTCATGATGGAAAGGCATTAAGGAACACAGAGCTCAGAACTACTTGGAGAGGCATTAGCCAGCACAAGCCATTCTGTGGATTCCAAATGTCTCCTGCTTTAAAGTCCAGCTCATTTTGCAAAGAGCTAGACAATGGCAGTCCTCATTGCTCTATGGCAAGGAGCTTTCTGGATCTAGTTATTCCTGAAGTATTCCTTCTCGCTACTACAATGATTATCATTATGGTTTTGCAATACTAGACCAGGGGCTTTGTATACTATTAAGCCATAGGAAACATTCCCTATCTTGAAATAGAAAATAATTTGCTCTTAGGGCATGAGCCATCAAAACATCATGGTTGTGTTTCATTCCTATTTTGAGGAGTGAGGAGAAAAAGGAACGTGAGGGATTTGCCTAGGTCAAGGCTGTCCAACCTAACTTTTAAAAGTTTTTATTGAAACAACAAACTATTTTCATTTGCTATTTTAGTGAGAGCTCTGTGGTAGTTCGGCTTTGTTTACTAAAGCATTTAGTAACCCACAAGTGTGCTGCATGAGATTGCACTGCAGTCACATATTGGACAGGTAGAAGGTGTGGGATATATAAGTTAAAGCAAAACTTGAAACATATTATGTATATGTTTAAAAAAAACTCATACCAAAACAACTATGGATTCATCACATTTCAACCTGACCAGTGGAGGATAATTTAAAACCTTAATCATGCTCTTGTTCTTCAAATCAGATGTTTATGTTTTGAGCAAAGTAGAAAATTCTTTAAAATAGTCAGAATTTAGAGCTTTTATTTGGGGTCTTTTGGGGAAACCTCCTTTGAAGAACAGCAATTAAATTGACTTTTTGATGGCAGTGGTGTTCCCCAGTCATGGAAAGAGAACAACTTAGGCCCTAAGCCCCAGGGGAGCTCTGGCCAGGGTGGGTTTATGCCAACAGTCTTGCCAATCCCAGCAGATACTAGATCCTGCCTGTAAAGACTGAAGGGCATGAAGAGTCCATGTTTAATCCAAGATCTGATGCTCCATAATAGCAAGGACAAAAATCTGGGTAAGACCCAAGGATAGAGGTGGTGAGTAGGTGTCTCACCAAGATTTGTTTTTGCACTTGTCTGATGGGAGCATGAATCCCAGGATTTAAGTGCTAATTCATTCCTCCTCTACCCTGACTGCAGACCAACCCTCTTACCTTTGTAGTGCCCATGCATCTGTTGTGATGATCAAAGGACTTATTAAAAAATTGATGCTACCACTGTTACACAACTATCAAATACTGGAGTGGAGGGCAGAAGGTTGGAAAGGTGAAAGGGAATGGAGTTCATGCTCTTTAGCATGTCCTTAGAGCATGTGATTAAAAATCTTAGTAATTTGGTTACTAATAGGTCTAAGCACTAAAGAGCTATAGAAGATTACTAATGTTACTAATCCTACAAATTAAATGACTAAAAGATTTCAGAATTATAATTTTGGAAGAAGGCAATCTCATATAAAGGAAACTTGCCCTAAGAAGCTTCAGAAATGATTTCACATTTTAGTAGAGGGATGGGAATTGCTATCACATATGAATATTTTCTCAGGAAATAAGATTTATTTATTTCTGAAGGAGACAACATAGTTACACCAACTGCAAATGAAATCTATTTTCTTAGAAAGTAATAAAGCTGGGGCAGCTAAGTGGCACAGTAGATAGAGCACCAGTCCTGGAGTCAGGAGGAACTGATTTCAAATCTGGCCTCAGACACTTGATTACCTATCTGTATGGGCAAGTCACTTAATCCCATTGCCTTGCAAAAAAAAAACCACAAGATTAGGTGTCATCACTTCATTCACTTTGACCATTTTAGAAGCACCTTTTAAATTTAAGGGGAAAAAAAAACCTGGTGTAGCTGAATATAATCTGATTTCTCTTGCCTTATGACAATTCAGTTTCCTGAACAACTTAAAAGTGGAAAGCATATCAATGTCCTGGTTCTTTAACCAATTTTATCCATAACAAAAACTTGATTCCTTCTCCCTCATTCCCCTTTCCCTGAATAAATCACCTGCTACATAAAGGAATCTGTAGGATGATATTACTAATGCTTAGATCCAAGAAAGGCTAGGGTTAACCTTAATGATAAGACTAAAAAAAAGACATTTGAATCTGTTGTACAAATGGTTGCTATATAATTTATATCATACTGTATAGATCTGAGCCAAGTCGACTACAGAGGTTGGTATGACCACAGTCCTGGAAAATAGTTTTTACAATTAAAATTCACATTTTAACATGAGTACATGGGTTGTAATCACTCTATGGTTGCTACATTCCACTCCTTTTGACTGTGAAGGGCCTTGTGGTTGGTGAGGGGGCTTGCCTCTGCCTGGGTCTATGCTGGGACATGGAGCTTCTCAACTGCAATGTCATATCCTTGTGTGATGTCTGAAAGAGCTGCTCTAAGAGGCCCACACTTCCCTTTGAAACAGTAGCCATTCCTGGGAGTTCAAGGAGAAGACAGGATAAATTTACAAGTTCATCCTGAAGAGTCATTCTACTTCTGTTGAATGTTTATCCTGGAGTAAGGGATGCAGTTAAGCTTTGTGGAAAATATTACAGGGGGTAGGTACTAAAACTGATTTCACAGGTAGAAGAACCTGCCTCTGCCAATGTCTATCAGTATCTTTGCTATAACTTACTTTATGGTTTCTTAATATGAATTTCACAAATCAAGTATTTCAGGGTACAATGAACTTGAGGTAAAAAATACCCTTATTTTCACTATAATTGAAAATGAGTCTTTCAATTATGACTATAAGGCAAGAAATCACAGAATCACTTCAGTAGATGACCAAAAGGATGCACAAAAAGTTAAGAAGCCGTATCTTGAGGTCTGCCTGCAGCAAAGGTATCAAATGTGCTGCATCAGATGGAAATGTAACTGGGAAATAATGAAATAAAAATATAACACAGATGATGCTAATAAGTAGCTTTTAAAGTTCACTCCATAGAAATCATGTATAGTGTAGTGCCCTGGTTTCTTTCTGTATAACACTAGTTTACAGTACCTGAAAAATAAAGTCAATTATCCGGGGTCATAAAAGCCAATATCATTTGTTAAAAATTATATTCTAATGTAATCCATTTCCTAAATTTGGTAAATGATAAAGATTAGATTTTATTTCATTTTATTTTTTATTTCTTGGTGGGGTGGGTGCAGTGTTATTTTCTGAGACTATTAATGCTGATAAGCAACTCTGAAATAAACTCATTCTATTCCTTTCCTGTCTTACCAAAGCACACTATTATCAACAAATTTACAGAAATGTATTGTTCTAAGACTAGTTTTCATACTAGATTTTCTGTTGCCCAATGTTATTCCTTTATATCCCACTTATATATTTTGTTTCTTTACAAGTTAAGGTAAGTATGGAGAAAAGCAAAGAAATATGGATTTTATCTTAGAGAGTAAACTCACAAAGGAAGAGTTGGCCTTATCACCAATAAAACAAAAGAAAGGCAACAAAAACCAAAAAAAACATTAAAAATGTTCACATGAAAAACAAAAATGGATTTGGTAGTACATACATCACCTCCACCATCACTTTCTGGGTAAATGACTAAAATAATAGAGAAAATAGCTCAGAAAACTGAAGCTGCTCTTTCCAAAAAAAAAAAACAACAAAAAAAAAACAACAGGATAAAATACTGGTTTTTGCAGTTTGTAGATTTGGTTATAGAAAATACCCTATATGATGCAAAAAAGGGGAAAATAATTGATAACTTTTTGCAATGTTTTCTATACATTGTATCAATTGATTTTCACGTGCTCAGTAAGGCAGGTAGAAGAGGTAATAAAAGCATATTTAAATAGTCCACAGTTAAGAAGCTACGAAAAGACAGAGTCATGATACGGATGTCTGACTTCAAACTACTTTTTATAATTGTAATCATTTCTCCTGGGAAGAGTAGTGATAGGTCAGTTTAAAATATGTGTGAACCTACTCAAAATTAGGCAGTCTAGTGGAGTCAGAAGATGTGGGAAAGGGGTGGCTAGGTGGTTCAGTGGAGATAGAGCACTGGCCTTGGAGTCGGGAGTACCTGAGTTCAAAGCCGGCCTCAGACACTTAATTACCTAGCTGTGTGGCCTTGGGCAAGCCAGTTAACCCCATTGCCTTGCAAAAACCGAAAAAAAAGTATAATACCTCATAAGGCTGCTGAAAGGGAAGCATTTTTGCAAACTAAGAGGCTTAAGTGACTTGTCCAAGGTCACACAGCTATGCAATTATTTAAGTGTCAGGCCAAATTTGAACTCGAGGTCTTCCTGTTTCTAGGACTGGTGCTCTAATCCACTGTGCCACCTAGCTGCCCTCTAAATGTAAATTATTAGTAAAGCTCCCATTTGAGAAAGTAGAAAGCACAAATGAAATAAGAAATAACACATTAAGCAAAAATTAGATATGAGTGCTATGTTTTTTTTCAGAGGGTGATAGGAGGTAAGGTGAAGGGGTGAAGAGAAGAAATTGTGTTCAATTCTTCCCGAATTTTTTGTTTCTCTTTTCCTGAACTGCATTTATATTCATTTAAAGGTTCAGAATCAAGTACATCACAATGTCATATTCCAATTTAAGGGAGAAACCACTATGTATGTGCTTTCTGTTAAGGAAGGGCTAAGTCAACAGAAATAAAAATAAGGCCTTACAAACAAAAGGGCATAAGCTCAAGAGGTCAGGAAAAGCCTTCAGGGAGAGCTACCCTTACCTTAAAGGGTTATAGGGAGTGAATGAGTAGCTTTCCTACTTGAAAGAAATGTTATTTTATCCATGAGGATGCTCCCTCTTAGTAAAAACTCTGACTGGGTACTTCTGTAGGTGAACAGAGGTGGCTATCCCTGCTGCAGCCAAGCTGGGGAAGAGCCTTTGAGCTCAAATGGCCAGGCTGGCCCCAAAGGGGCAAAACAGGAGTCTGCTACCAAGTCTGCTGCTCAACCTTTTCCAGCTGGGTAGGTCCTGATTGATTTTCTTTCTAATCCACTGGCACTACCTTGAGAAAGAAGGGTTATTTTCTTGTCATGTTGATACATCAGAACAGAACTTTGGGACCTGGGGGAGGCAATAGATGCCCTTAACCCTTTTCCATTTCAACATGTGCTATTTTGGGAATAGAAGAAACTCTTGAAAGTCAGGATATATATCACGGGAAACCAAAAAACATCCAAGAGGGTAGAATGTCAAGATAAAAACTGAAACACTTTAATGGAAGCTGGCTACATGACGGATGATAAACAGGACATTTTGGGATATTCCAAGTGGCAGAGGGGTCTTTTCACAAGAAGAAGCCCCCAAGATAACGGGATGTTGTTTTCATTATGTGGTCCCACCTCTTTTCCTAGGTGTAGCAGAGCAGAGTCCCAACCTTCAGGTAGTTAGTGCCCCACCACTCAAGAAGGGCTGATTTCTGTCACCTTGTCCATGGTCACTGTACAGGCACCTGGAACAACTTCTCTCTCTGTCGTGGGTCACAAAAGAACTGGAGCTTCTTGGGCAGTAGTGTCACCTCCACATGCATGGCTTCATACTCCTCATTGTCAATGCTGAAGGACCCACCTGTTCCCTGAAGAGAAGAGGAATCCCAGAGCAGAGACTCAGTAGCCATAATACTACTCTGAAACATCGGAACAGCAGTATAATTGTGTTTCTAAGTCATATGAGGAGGGATGTAGCTCAATACTCTAAATATACCGTAACATGAAAATATGACTCAAAATAGGCACAACCATTTCCAATAGCTGTTGGCACTGATATATCCATGTATATCCCAAGCTTTATCCCATACATGTCAAAATCATACCAGATTTTATAAGAGATGTCATAATGTAAGTAAACTTTGTTCAGTAACCCTCTGATTATTAATATCAAGTGAGGGAGGCAGCAAACATAGAGACATGCATATACTTGCCACCATCATAAAAAACACCCAGCACAGACTACAAATGAAAGAGGGATTTTCCATTGATGGTATTGTTCCTTTTTGTAAAAGACAATTTGCTAAATTCATCAAGCCACTGTGGTGATTTCTAAAGTTTTGTATAATCATACAGGAAAACTAGGTAGATGAGGATGACTTGTTAAAATTAGTAGACAAAACTGAATAGTCAATCTATTCCTCTAGGCCTCTGCAGATTGCTGATGATGGAGAGTGAACTCTGCTCAGAATGGAAAAGGATAAAGTAGGGGAGGAAAGAGGAAGTCTTTTGGGACACTGAGGAGAGACTTAAATGATCTTGGGCTTCCAGAAAGATAGGCCCATCTTATCAATGCTTTTTACATGTGATGCTACATGGTTAGTAATGGAAGATTAGCTGCTTCCTGAGAAATTTTCCTTGCCCTTATTCTGAATATGACAGGTTTAAATAAGCTGCTACTAATTATCACTATCTCACACAGAAAACCAAGATAAGATCATGGAAACATGATTTACATCTAAAGGATAATACCATAAGTAAATTAAGAGAGCATGGGAACAGGTTTTCTGTTAGATTTATGAATACAAGAGGAATTTAGAATCAAAGAAGAGATAGAGGACATAGCAAAATGTAAGATAGATAATTTTGATTATATAAAGAAGTTTGTGCACAAATAAAACCAATGTAACCAAATTATAAACGTATTTTCAACTTTCATTTTTTTCTTATTTCAAGTCTTCTTGTGATGTTTGTCCTTCATTCTTTTTTTTTTAAGGTTTTTTTTTTTTTTTTGGTAAGGCAAATGGGGTTAAGTAGCTTGCCCAAAGCCACACAGCTAGGTAATTATTATGTCTGAGCCCAGATTTGAACCCAGATACTCCTGACTCCAGGGCCAGTGCTTTATCCACTGCGCCACCTAGCCATCCCTTTGTCCTTCATTCTTGAAGAAGACCATGACATCAGGAAGGTGGTGCCATGACAAGAATGTGAACTGGATTTGAGTGAGGGGTTGCTGGCTCTATCCACTGCACAAAATGACTAATATGGAAATATTTTACATAGTTGCAAAAAAAAAAAAAAAAATTAAAATTACTCCAGAAAGCAGATATCAAATCCTGGCCTTGGAAGTGACTTTTCCTTCCATTGTCTAAGGCAGAGAGAAGAAGGGCTTCCAGTGTTGGAGGCTAAAATCTCAGAAAACACTTCAATCCCAAGGATTAAGAATTATAACATGCATTTTATAGAACGCTTTAAATTTTGCAAAGTAATTTTCTTAACAACCCAATGAAGTAAGGAGTACACATACATTTAATGGATGAGAACACTCAGAGGGGTCCTACCTTTTTTCATACAGTTAGTCAATAGAGTTGAAATTTGAATCTAGGTCTTCTAGTTCCAATCTAGTGCTGATTCATTATGCATGTTGTCTTAGAGGAGTTAAAAGACAGATGATACAAGCCAGTTACCCCTGAACTCTTACCTCAGGAAGAAGCAAGGTACACCGGCTGGCTTGGAGGCAGTCTGAGCCTTCGGGACACACGTGAGGGTCTCTCATCTTCTGGCTCCTGTTGAAGTAGAAAACGGAATCTTAGAAATGGACAAAAGTAACTGCATTGAGGAAGTGACAATGCAATACACAAGTAGACTCGAGCTAGACACAGAGAAGCCAAAGCTGGAAACTTCTCCAACGTGACTGGCAGACAAGGAAGGCCTCTAGTGGCCGTGTCCACTTCAGTCACAAACTGTCGCTTGGCTCTGCAGACTTGGAGACGTGATGTATAGCCGAAGCCTACACGAGAAAACATGTCAGTGCACTCACTGCAAGGCTTAGTTCTTTAATTCAAAGCTGTACTCCTCTGTTCATGTTCTCAGCTCTTAAAGTAATTTAAAAGGAAATTTGTCAATTAATCAGAATCAAAAAGCATTGTAAAAATAATAAAAAGCAATAAAACAGACCCCTCCACCATCTTTAACTTTTTGATCTAAATCTAGGTTTAAACAATACTTATTCCTGAATCAAAAGGTAACTTTTGCTCTAAATAATATCAGATGCTCATCTAAGAATTGCTAAGAAATATCTTCAATCTATACAACCATAGTAATAATAATAATAATAATAATAATAATAATAATAATAATAATGATAATGCTAAATCACATTTATATAGTGTTTTAAGATTTACAAAGCACTTTTTTTTATAACAACACTGAAAGTTGAATTGTCCAAATACCCCATTTAACAGGCAGGGTCATTACAGTCTTTAGAGATGACCTTTGTGGTCACACTGTCAGCAGGTACCTTCCTACCATCTCACTTGGGCTATTACAATAGCCTCCTAATTGGCTATCCTTTGAGAAAACTACTCTTTAATTCATCCTCCACAGAGCTTCCAAAGTGATTTTCCTTTTTTTTTGAGGACATTTATTTGTTTGTTTTCCAATTATATGCGAAGCATTCATCCTTTTGCAAGCTTCTGGGTTTCCACATTTTCCCACTACCCTCCCTTTTCCACCGCAGCAAACAATCTAACATAGGCTATATGCATAAAACTGTGCTCAATATATTTCTATATTTCTCAGCAGTGTTTTGTTTTGCTTTTGACTACTGTCTCACTCTATCTGCAATTCCTTTTTTTTTTTTTTTTAGGTTTTTGCAAGGCAAATGGGGTTAAGTGGGTCACACAGCTAGGTAATTATTAAGTGTCTGAGACCGGATTTGAACCCAGGTATTCCTGATGCCAAAGCCAGTGCTTTATCCACTGCGCCACCTAGCTGCCTGAGAAGTACAATTCTTAAGAGCTATAAGTATCCTTATATCATAATCAATTTGTATTGACACCTTTTTTTTCAAGTACAATCCCCTCCATCTGTCCCAATAGACCTACAACTCTTAAGAGTTGTCACATCATAGTCAATATTTTTAAAGATGTATTTACTTTGAATTTTACAATTTCCCCCCAATCTCACTTCCTTCCCCCCACCCCCCACCCCCCACAGAAGATAGTCTGTTAGTCTTTTTCATTGTTTCCATCACAGTCAATTTCTGCCCAAGCCCTCTAAGTATGCTTCTTTCAACTGTCTAGAGAAATAAAATTCTCAGGACTTACAAATACCGTTTTCCTGTGTAGGAGTATACCTAATTTAATATTATTGACTAACATTTTTTCCCTTTCTGTTTACCTTTTTACACATCTCTTGAGTCAATTTTTATCAGATAAATTTGAAAGTCTTCAAATTTTCTGTATTTTCCCCTGTATTTTGCAGGGAAGTTAATTCAAGCTTCTTTGCCCTACAGAATATCATATTCTAGGCCCTTCAATCCTTTAATTTGAAGCTGATAAATCCTGCATAATTCTGTCCATGACCCTCTTGTACTTACTTTTTTTTTCAGTGCTTAAAACTCTATTTATTTATTTAATTTATTTTTTTATTCTAATTTTGTACAAATTTTTTTTACATTAATAAAATATTCTTGTTTACAAGTAAACAAAATACCCCTCTTCCCCCATGAATATAGATAGACTTGCTTGGGTGAAAAAAGTAAAGGGGAGAGAAAAAAATTAAAATCCCAGCTATGTGACATGCAAGCCACCCGATCCCCACTGCCCTGCAAAAACCAAAAAAAATTAAGAAAAAAAAGACCCAAAATAAAATAAAATAGTAATAATAGTAGGGGTGGCTGCGTGGCAGACAGAGCATTGGCCCTTGAGCCAAGGACACCTGGGTTCAAATCTGGTCCCAGACACCCAAAGATCACCCTGCTATGTGGCCCCAGGCAGGCCATCCAGCCCCACTTGCCCTGCACCCTCCCCCAAATAATAATAACAAAAAATGTGCTTGAGTCTTTGTTCCAACACCAACTACTCTGTCATGGGTGGATCTCATTCTTTATGATAAGTCCATCACAAAAGTTATTTCGTTATTTTTCCACCATTGCCATTGCTGATCGCAACTCCCTCCTTTCTTATTTCTCCACTACCATGTACTCTATTTTCTCTCTCCTTTCACTCTGAATCTGCTATAGGGTTGCTGAGTGGCACAGCAGACAGATCCCTGGTCCTGGGGACAAGAAGCCCTGAGCCCCCATACCACCCCTTAGGCCCAGCATCCACCTGGCACTATGGTGCTGGGCAGGCCTTCCAATCCCAGCCCCTTGCAAGAAGTAAGAAAGAAAATGTGTTATAGCTGGCCACTCTCCCCCCATGGTCCATCCTCTCCTCCTTTATTCACATCCCCACCCCTTCCCCCTGCTCCCCCCTCCTTCTTACTCCAGATGTCTATACCCCATTGAGTATATATGCTGTTTCCTCTCCTAGCCATCTCTGATGAGAGCAAAGGTTCCCTCATTCCCCCTTGCCTCCCCATTTCCATATCATTGCAATAGCTCATTGTAATAAAAAAAAATCTTATGCGAAATATCTTGAACTATTCCCCCCATCTTTTTCTTTCTCCCACTCCATTTCCCTTTTTTCTATTGACTCCATTTTTACACCATATTTTATCTTCAAATTCAGCTTTCTCCTGTGCTTCAACTATAAAAGCTCCCTCTACCTGCTCTATTAACTGAGAAGGTTCATATGAGTATTATCAGTGTCATTTTTCTATGCAAGAATACATGCTGTTCAGCCTCATTAAGTCCCTCATATTTCCCCCCTCTCCTCCAATCTCTATGCTTCACCTGAGTCCTGTGTCTGAAGATCAAACCTTCTGTTCAGCTCTGGCCATTCCAAAAGGAACATTTGAAATTCCCCTGGTTCATTGAAAGTCCATCTTTTTTCCTGGAAGAGGACATTCAGCCTTGCTAGGTAGTTCATTCTTGGCTGCATTCTAAGCTCTTTTGCCTTCCGGTATATTGTATTCCAAGCCCTACGTCCTGTGTGATCCTGACTGCAGCTCCACGATATTTGAACTGTGTCCTTCTGGCTGCTTGTAATATTTTCTCTTTGACTTGGGAGTTCTGGAACTTGGCTATAATATTCCTAGGGGTTGGTTTTTTGGGATCTCTTTCTCTGGGGGATCAGTGAATTCTCTCCATTTCTATCTTGCCCTCTGCTTCTAGGATATCAGGGCAATTTTCCTGTAGTAATTCTTTGAAAATGATGTCAAGACTCTTTTCCTGATCATGACTTTCAGGTATTCCAATAATTTTTAAATTATCTTTCCTAAGTCTGTTTTCCATATCAGTTGCTTTTTCCAATGAGATGTTTCACATTTTCTTCTAATTTTTCATTTTTTTTGGTTTTGAAGTGTTGATTCCTGATTTTTGGTAAATTCATCAATCTCCCTGAATTATTCTTTGTCTGAAGGATTTGTTCTCCTCAGAGTTTTCTTTATCTCTTTTTCCATCTGGCCAACTTTGCTTTTTAAAGCATTCTTCTCCTCAATAACTTTTTGAACTGTTTTATCCATTTGACCTAAGCTGGTTTTTAGCATGCTATTTTCTTCAGCGTTTTTTTGGATTTCCTTGACTAAGCTGCTGACTTTATTTTCATGTTTTTCCTGCATCTCTGTTCTTTCTTTTCCCAGTTTTTCTTCCAACTCCCTCATTTGATTTTCAAAGTCTTTTTTGAGATCTGTCATAGCCTGAGCCCAATTTCTGTTTTTCTTGGAGTCCTTAGATTCAGGAGCTTGTGCTTCCTCATCTTCAGACTGAGTATTTTGATCCTTCTTGGGTTCATTTGCAAAATATTTCTCAATAGTCTTCCTTTTGTTTCTTTGCTTGCTCATTTTCCCAGCCTGGGCCTGGTCTTAGGGGTGCTTCCTGAGCTTTTGGGATACTCCCACAAGGGTCTCAGTGTGTGAGGCTCTGTCCTCCCTCCTGGTCTGTGAATGACCATAAGCACCTCCCTCTGCCACGGGGCTGAGGTGGGGGGTCCCTGCTGTTCTATGGGGGGGCCTAGACTGGGATCAGGATCTGAATGTGGTCAGAGCCCCAGAGTCCTGTTCCAGGGGCAGAGGACCAAGCTCAGCAGTCTCTCTCTCTTCACTCCCTTCCCTCAGCTTAATGGGCTCATGCCCTGGGGGCTCCTGCTTACTGGCTCCGCCTGCTTCTGTTTCCTGGATCAGGGCTGGGGAAAGACCAGGCTGCTTGCTGTGTGCCCTGAGAGCTGGGCTCCACGTGCTGGCTCTGGCAGAGGTCCCCCGCTGGTCCCCACTTTGTGCCCGGTGCTCCTCGGGGTGCAGCTCAGGAGACTTCCCTGCTGCTGTGAGCTGAGACTCCCAGCACCCTGGGGCTGCCTCTGGGAGGCTGAAGTTCTTTCGCTCTGGCGGGCCACCCCTCCAATCCCGGGGAGCAGAGCCTTTCTGCTCTTTTCCAGGTTACCTTGAGTCGGAGAACTGCCTCACTGGGTCCCTTTGTGGGTTCTGTCTCTGGAAAGTTTAGAGTCCTTAGCTTATGAATTTTATCAGAGAGCTCCTAAGACTGGATCCCTTCTGGTTGCCATCTTGGCTCCACTGATTCTCTTGTATTTAAATTGCTTTTTTTGGGCTGCTTGTAGAATTTTCTCTAGTTGAGAATTCTGAATTTTTGGTTACAGTATTTCTTGGAGTTTTTATTTTGGGGTTTCTGGGAGTGATGGATGAATTCTTCCAAGGCCTATTTTATCTTCTTGTTCTAGGATATTAAGGCAGTTTCCCATGTTCATTTCCTGTAATATGCTATCCAGGTTCTTTCTTTGATCATGACTTTCAGGTAGACTAATAACTCATAAATTACCTCTTCTAGATCTGTTTTTTAGGTCAGTCATTTTCCTAAGAGATATTTTAAATTTTTAATTTTTTTTCAGTCTTTTTGGTTTTGTTTGCTAGAATCTTGGTGTCTCATAGTTATTCGTTTTCATTGTACAATTCTGATTTTTAGAATTTTATTTTCTTCAGTTAGCATTTGTATTTCCTTTTCTAATATGGTTAATTTTACTTTTAGATGAGTTGTTTTCCTTCCCAGTTGGTCATTTACTTTTTAAATTATTTTCTTCAATCAATTTTTCATAACTCTCCTGCATAACTTTCACTATTTTCCCTCCACTTTTCTTCTTTTCCTCTTCTTTGGCCTTTTTAAAAATCCTTTTTGAGCTCTTCCAAGAATTCTTTTTGCATTTGAGAGCACTTAATAATATCCTCTGAAGCATCACATGTAGGCATTTTGTCACTGCCTTCCTCTTCTAAGGTGACATTTTTATCATCCCTATCAGAATAGTAGCTGTCAATGGTTAGTGGGTTGTTTTTTGGGGTTTTTTTTTTGGTAATTGATAGCTGATTTTGATGGTTGCATTCTGCTTCTGTGGTATAGGGTGTACAGTCCCAAGCTTGTTACACTTGGGGCCTGTGGTTTGCTCCCTGCACTAAGGCAGCTGCACCCTATTCTCCAAACTATGCTTTAGACCCTCACTGTTGGCTCACTGAGCTGAGACCTCAGCTGACCTCAGTAGACTTGGAATTTCAGCTCTGTTGCCACTTTGCTGTGTTGAGACCTTAGCTGCCCACTGGGACCTGAGCCACAGGCTAGGATCTCAGCCGGACACTGGGACCTCAGCCATGTCTGAGCTACCAGGACCTGAGCCGGGTTATGGCTAAAAGCCTTTCACTTGTTTCCCAGCTACACTAGGCTCCACAACCCTTTTGCCCACTTGGCACAGACCTTTTCCTGAGGTTCTTCCAAGATATCTCACCAAAAAGTTGTTTCACTATTTGTTTGGAGGGGTTCTCTGACTTTAGGATTTGTTTAGAGATTTTATTCAAAGTTGTTACTGGGAAAAGCTCCAGAAGCTTCTGAGTTTTGCAATGTCACACTGGTACCCCCTCCTAGAAGTCTGCTCCAAAGTAATTTTTCTTAACAATGGATTTGACCATGTTGCTTTTCCACCAATAGGCAGTCAATTTCATTATCTTCTTATGATTTCAATGAACAGATTCAGCTTGTTCCATAGAGGGAGCCCAGGCCCTGAAGTTAGAGGACTATATAACTTAGGGAAGTCATTTGACATCCCTAAGTCCAAGTTTCCTCAGTGGTAAAGTGAAGGGGTTGGACTAGACCATGAATAATGGGTTCTTTAACCCCTCTAGGACTATGATCATATTGCGATTAAAGCCCTTTCCCTTGGACACTGGGCTCATACTCCCCTTTCAATGTCTTATGGTTCAATCCAACTGACGTTCCTACTAATTCCCACACAGGACATTACAGTCATCACTAGCCTTTAGACAGGGTTGTACTCCATGCCTGAAATGAACTTCCTTCCTCACTCAAACTGTTCAAAAAGCCCTAGCTTCCTTCCAGGTTTAGTTCAGATACCAACTTCAACATGAGGCCTTTTATGATTCCCCATAAGTGCTAAAGCATCCCCTTCAAAAACACCTTTTATTTTATATACCTTAATATATGTACAGTGTTGCCTTTCCCCATGAATGCAACCTTGAGAGGAGGGACTGTTTTCACTTTTATATCCCTATACCTAGCATAGTACTTGTAAGAGCCACAATTCAAATCCAAGCCTTCTGCTTCCAAAATCCAGCTTTCTTTTCATTATAGTACACAATCCTATCTTAGCCTTATTTATAATTATATTTATCATTTAGTTTTTTATTTTCACTTCCCATTGCTAGATGTTAAACTAGTGCAGGGCTGTGGTACTGGCATATTGCCCAGCAGGCAGCACAGGAATCTGCACAAAGTCAGCACTCCAGTAGTAATAGCTGAATGAACAATGAGCATGGATGAGCCTTTTAGAGTCTTATTATAAGGCTGCCATGGGGCAGATAGGATACAGGGGATAAAACACCAGCTCTGAAGTCAGGAGGACTAGAGTTCAAATCCCAATACTTACTTAGCTGTTTGACCTTGGGAAAGTCACTTAACCCCACTATCTTACAAAAATTAAAAAAAAGGCTGCCACTAGGTAAAGTAGTAACAGGTAGAAACTGCGGTTCAGAGAAGCTGTGACTTGCTCAAGGTCATGTGAATAGTTAAGGGGTAGAGGAGGCTAACTCCAATGCTTTTCCCACTATACAAGAGAGTTATCTGTTATCTTCAAATAAACACAATGAAAAATTCAGTATTTGAGTTTAGTACTACACCTAAATTAAGTAGTTATTAAATCTCCCAAATCACTGGACTAGTCAAAGGCATAAGCATCAAAGATCAAATTCTTTAAGAGGAGAAAAGATAATAAATAATATAAGTGAATCAATCCAATGTTTAATTTCTAGTCTTCTAGTTAGTTATATTATATCTTCAAATATGAAACTTCATTAGATTTTTAATTGATAAATTTTTTCTATATTATTTTTCCAATTACATATTATAAAAGTTTTTCAACATTCATCCACATGCATATGTATATTTTTAAATTATACAATTTCCTTCCATCCCCTCTCCCCATGCCCTTCCCCTCTCCCCATCCCCTTCCCCTCAGCAGTGAACAGTCTCGTGAATACTATATATACACACATGTTTACAGATTAGTCATTTTCTATATGAGGAATTAGGATTAAGGGAAAAGAAAGAAAACCATGAGATAAAGAGAAATTTTTAAAAAGTGAATATAGTCTTCATTCAGATTCTGAAGGGTTTTTTGATTTTTTTGTTTTGTTTTTGTTTTTCTTTCTTTGGGTGTGGATAGCATTATCCATAACTGTCTCCCAGGGTTATCCTGGCTCTCCAACTGCTGGAGAAGCTACTTCCATCAAGGTCGATCGATTCACAATGTTGTTAACATGTACAATGTTCTCTTGGTTCTGCTCTCTTTACTCAGCATCAGTTCCTGTAATTTGTTCCATAGAGTCTGACCATTCATGGTTTCTTATAGAACAATAGTATTCCATAACATTCATATACCATAACTCTTGTTCGGTTGTTTCCCAATTGATAGGCATCTCCTCAATTTCCCATTCTTTGCCACTACAAAAAGAGCTGCTATGAATATTTTGGAACATGTGGGACTTTTCCCATTTTTTATAATTTTATAATTATAATTTTTAAAAAACAACTAGAAAGTCCAGTTCTTATTCTACCCTTTCCTCTATCAATTATTCAGAGGCACTGACTGGATACTATTCTATAGTGAACTAAAACAGACATTTTGCCCAAGAAGAATGATACAAAAATTACTTTCACTCACCCTGAATCTCCTCTGCTTTAGGTAGTTGTTTTGGTAGTTGTTAGACTAGACAAAGCTATCTGCAGTCAGCATTGTATACACACACAACCTACATTGAATGCCTAAATCTCAGAAGAAAGTGGTTCTGGGAAATCAACAAATGACTTAGTAGCACTTGGGAAACAAATGTTTTAAAAACCTAAATGGTAACTATGGAGGCAATGGAGATGAAGGAGGGACAACAGAAAATAGGAGAAACCAGAAGAGGGGTTAGAAGTCATATAAAGATTGGCAGAAATCTGAAACAGCTGGAACATAGCCTCTGGTTTAGAAAACTCATATTTTTGTATAACCCTGACTAAAAGGATTCAAATAAATGAAAACAAAACCCCCAAACCCATTATTTTTCTTCTTCTAGCTAAATTAAAAAGCATAATCATGTTAATGATACATCAAGACAACAAAGAAATTACCTAAAAATAAATGATCTTTTCTTTACCCCTTCCAAATTAATTTGGAATCAGAATTTTGTAATTGTAAAAGACTTGAAGATCTTTTAGTCTCTCTCCTTCCCTAGAGGATTTGGAAGCCCAAAAAGTTTAAATATTTTCTCAAGGTAGCAGAATAAGAAAAACACCTGGATCTCCTGGGTTCTCTATCTCAAACTATTTTGTGAATTTTGAGAGGGACCATAACAGCAATGAAGCCTTTCATATGAGAGAATGACCAGAAAAAAGGAAAACTGATTCCACAAGCCAGATGCAAAGAACTCTTATTTACTTCATGATCCCACTAGAAAACATGGCCATCAAATTCTTCCTTCCATCTTTTGATGGAAAAGTGGCTAGAGTTGGTGCTTCAGAATCAGGAAAAACATCCTAGCTGTGGGGCTGAAGACAAGTCCCTTAGTTTTTGTTTCCATATTCAGACTGGTCTTGTCTCCTCACTTGGGAGTGCTCTTTATCAATAAAATCATAAATCTAGTACCTATTCCCCTTCCCCTATTCCTGCCCAGGGTGACATATGATTCTCTTTCCTACCCCTTCCCCAAATCTACCAATATAATAAAATTACAATTTTTTTGCCATTACAAGCCTCTGCTCTGGTCCTCAAACTGCTTAAGATATAACCTGACACAATTAGGTTATCAGGAAGGAAGATAATCCTATCCTTAGATGCCAAAGACTTAAAGAAAGGAGATTTCATCATCTGGACTCAATGACAATACCCTCAACAGAAACCATAACTTTTCCCTATTCTTTAAGAAAACAAAAGGCATTTTCCTCACAGAGCAGATAAAACCAAAGGCATATGCAGGGCCTGGAGATTCTGCACTGACTGCAGGAACTGTGCTCACTCAAGCAAGAAGGAAGCAGCTGCCAACCCTGAGAGCTGTGAATACAACAGTAACCATGGGGATCCTGCTGTAAATGAATGTGCTTCTTGCCTCTTCAGGCAATAGAGGGAGCACTGAGAATAAGAACCAAGCAAATGGCAGGGAGAGTTAGCCCCTGCTCAGGAACATGGCAGCCTCTCCCCATTCTCCAGGCCTTGGAGCTGGCAGCAGAGACTTGGGGAAAGGGCTTGTGATCCAAAATCCAGTGGGGTGGTGGGGTTTCCAAAGAATACTTCTGCACAAGGTCTTTTCTGCACCCCAGCAGCCAGCAGCTTCCATTTCTCTCCCTCCCTAGTCCCCTTTACTACTTAGTGAGTTGGTGATATATGGACAATGTCTCTCCTGTTCACATGTAAGCTCCAGAAGGACAAAAGGCAGGGGTCTCCTTCTCTTTGGGGTTCATATACACCATGCCTAGAACAATCCCTAGTACATAGGAAGCACCTACTAAACACTTGATGGTTAATTAATTAAAGTCCTGGGAAAGGAAAAAGGGTGAACTGGTCATTAAGTTCTTTCACTTTCCTTTTCAGTTAAAAGGTAAGGCTGTTATGAAATATGTTTGATCTCCTCAGAAAGGAGCCCGAAGATGGCAGCGGAGTTGTGCATGAAATCTAATCTGAAAGGCTAAAATCCAAGCAGAAGGAAAACAACTCTTAATTCTCAGTCCACTAGTCAAAATAGAGCACACAAGAGTAAAACTTTACTGCCTTCACACCCAAAACAAGCTTCTTTTCCTTTGTACTTACCCTATACTTATGAAGTCACTTTTATTGATAGTATCTGGTTCAATGCAAATATTCATGAAATCTTCTGTGCCCTGAGAAAGAGAATTCAGAAGACTCTGATTAGTGTTTCCATCACTGCAGCTAATGAGATTTAGCCTGGGTGTTATCCCTGGATTGTTCACCACCAAAAGTGATTCAATTCAGTTTAGTAGGGCTTTTGGTAAACTTCGAATTATGGGCCAAGCTTCCTGCTAGGTGAGGAAAATAAGCTGAGGCAGGACAGTCTGCTCTCATGGATCTTATAGTGTGGTAGGAGGAGACTCAGGGTCTGCAGGGTCCTAAGCCAAAACAGTTCAGAGGTATTCATGGCAGAGGCTGATCACTAAAAATAACAATTATTGGTATTATTAATGTAATTCCTTGTCCCTTAAGCTGACCTTCCTTCTGATTAGTCACTTTTATGCCAAAACAATGTTTTTCAGAATCTTTGTTCTTATTGATGCCATCATATGGAAAACCACATACAAGCTGTTCAGTATAAATTTTGGAAAGAAATGCTGCTTTACGTGTTCACCTTGTGCAGATCTCTCATTTCAAAACCTGCTGGTGACAGACTCACAAGAAGAGAGTAGCCAGGAGTGGAAGCTGAGCTCTCCAGTCACTATCATGTGGGGGTCACATACAATTATGGTACTGTTTGACTGAACCTCAGTTTAATTCCTGCTTTCCTGCACCAAATTAGTTGGGGGATATTCAGGAGTACTATCATTTATAATATGACATGAATGACAAAAATAATAATTTACAGGGCAAACTTTTAAAGGTTAGCAAAGTATTTTACATAAATTATCCCATTTGAGTCTCCCAAGACCTCTCTAAGAGATAGATACCATTCATGTAGCTACATGTATAGTATTTCAAATACCTGTGATTCTGTCAGTTTGGGAATTCCCTCCACCAAGGCAGGTGTAATCTAAGTGACTTACTCTTGGTTATACAATGCATATAAGTCATATGGGATTTCAACCCAAGTCTCCCTGACTCAGTACAGTTCTACCCACTAATATACAATGTCTCTCTTCCAATTAAAAAAAACTCAGTAATTACTCTATTCCCATTCTGGGTGGGAATGAGCAAAAGCTTCTTTGCAAGGGCTACAGTGACATACTAGAGTAAAACAAAACGAGTAATCATATATAAAAAAGGAAAGAAATGTGATCTATTTGATAAGGGAACACCTTGGTGTCTCTTACTTGCTAGTGCTGTGATCTCTACTCTAGATCTCCTATTTGGCTACTATACTGGTCTTTATTTGCCTTCCCATTTGCTCCTGTGGAATATAACCTTCATTTCATCTACCTATAAAATTTGCCATAGTCCTACAAAATCAGACTCTTAGTCTTGATTCTTCCTGCCTTATTCTGGTCAACCTGCTTGAAGCTAGCTAGCAGCAGCTCTGATCAGGAATCGAGGGTCTCATACAGTAGAAGACAGCTCTACCTCTCCTTGAAATGCTACACCAGGAATAACAAGACTAGGATGATTATGGAATCCTTTCTACCTAGCAACTTTGAGGCTGTGATGCCAGACAGATTTAAGCAGATTATCACTGAACCTCCCAATAGTAACTTATGAATCTGTCCAAAATGGTGACATGGACAGATTCAGAATCCTCTGCTTGAGAGGCTAAGAGAATGGTAATAGCGAACAAGAAAATATTTAAAACTTAACTTATGTTGACCTTTTTTAATCTTTGTGATTAATCAGTTTTTTTTTAAGATGGTCTATGCAAGAATGGTCATTATTATATCTGTGCCCTTGGGCTATTTTTCTTTTCTTTCTCTGCCAGATTTTAACTTTAGATTCAAATTACAATTTAAGATCAAGTTACTCTAAACAAATGCTCTGTCAAGATCTTGATGATAATTCTCCTCCTCCAGAGAAACAAACAGCAAAGATGTAAAGGTAAAGCCAAGAATGGGTGGAGACACAAAGGATAAAAAAAATGAAAACAGCCTCTAAAATAATGGTTATGTGGCACATCCTGGTAGGAAAAAGAAAAATTTTCTTCTCCCAACTTCTGTTTTCAGTAGTAACTTTATATAAGAACTGTTATTTATATGAATGAATAAATGAAAGTTTATTAAAATTAATTTGTTTTTAGATTCAATCATGTAATTCTTAAAAATGTTATTTATTTTGACCATGCATTTTTCCCTTTGTTGGCACCTGCCATTTTTTGGAAGGGTTAACTAGTTGTAACTTTACTGGTTTATGCAGGTTGAATCATCTATGAGGCTAATATCATTTATCATATCAAGTGACAAAGAGGATATGCTTTTTCTATTAGTTTACTATTGTAAAAAGTATGAGACATTTTAACAATCATCTTGGAGTACCCTGAGTCAGTGATATTAAGATATATAATCTAGGTCCTTGGGCTGGATCAAACTGGAAATCACATAAAACTGTATTTTAAAATTTATACTGACAAGAGTAAACTGATGGGGGCTATTAGTCTACACTGCCTTGTGCCCTGTCAAAGTGACCTCAAGAGCAGAAAACCTGAAGACTACTCTAACACTTGCAGGGTCAGAATTCTTCATTACAGTCCAAGAAGTTTTAAAACAAACATCCTTTCTAGTCTTATGAGGTACCAAGGTGTGACAGGAAGATAACTGGACTGGAAATAAGATAATCTGGATCCAAGGTAAAGTCTTCAGAAGAAACCTTACCTCCTCGGACCTGAGTTATATCATCTCGAAAGTGAAACAGTAAAATTAAATTCCATAAGATTCATTCCAGGTTTGACATTCTGTGTCTTATCCCATAATGCTATGTTATCACCTCCTTCACCTCTCTCCCCAGACCTGATCCTGACCCTTCCATCTCAGTCCTTTCACTTATTTACATAGTATAAACCAAACACTAAGTTGTAGAAAAACCAAGTGACCTCTGCTGCCTCACTGGAGAACACAAAATACTGATTTATAACATGGTCCTCTTACCATCAAGTCAGGCTGACTGTTCCTTGTTGTGATGGATAATTCCAGAGTAGACAACTGCACTTCTTTCCAGACCTCTGGTTTTACCTTCTGGGAGATGGCTGTGTGAAACCATTAGGCACAGGTCAATTATTTCCATTAGTGTCCCAGGACTACGAAGGCAAAACAAATGCCTGGGGCTTCCAGCTGCTCAGCTCCACTTTTGCCTGTACTGTCCTTTTCCTTCCCCTGCTTTATTTATTGTATACCTTGCTTACACACAGAGGAGAGAGAAGAGCCAGAGCCACTGGGGAGGATCCACACAGGACACATTCTAACCTAGTACAGCAGCCAAAGAAGTCAAGAAGAGGGGCCCATTCTATGCCACCCAGCAGGCTGAGTCTGTTACCATAAAATGAATAATTCTGGGCCAGAGAACTCAGATCAGTTTATTTGGCAGCTTGGATTCTGAGCTGACTAGACACAAGGGATGAACCAAAAAGATTTCTTTCCCCGATTGGATAATATCTGCTCCTCAAGAAAAGGGACTGTTAGGGGTGGCTAGGTGGCACAGTGGATAGAGCCCTGGCCCTGGAGTCAGGAGACCTGAGTTCAAATCTGGCCTCAGACATTTAATAATTACCTAGCTGTGTGGCCTTGAGCAAGCCACTTAAACCCACTTGCCTTGCAAAAGAAAAAGAGAAGGGACTGTTTCACTCTATATGTACCCTACACCCAGAAAGTGCCTGGTATGCAGTAGGCACACAGTAAATACTTATGGATTGATTAGGGAGGCTATCTAAGGGCAGTGTCAAGTAGCGAGGGTATCCCAGATTTCTAAATAATCTCTCACCATCCTGAGAACGTGTCCAGTATGTGAGCCTTCGAAATATCCTTCTGTATAAAGCAGGCCTGGGAGGCTTTTCTTCTGGCTCACTGGGTGGCCTCTCAGTAGGTCCCACATATTTGATGGAGGCCTGATGTATCTGAGGCCACTCCTAGATCAACATAGAGATTTAAGAAATATTGCTAGTAACTACTCCTGGGAGACCTTGGACAGTGAAGCAGGATCTGGATTTCTACTGGAAAGGCAAATGCCTCCTTTTCTTCCTCATGAAATCTGTGACTCTAAAGGAATTTGAAGACTGAAGTCTTCTAAAGCTTCTTCCTCTAGAGCTGATTCCTCATCACAAAGAGATATAAGGAATCTTTCCTTCAAACTAACAACTCAATGCATAAACTTACCTTTCAGTACAGGGGAAACTATTAAGATAACACAAGAAGACAAAGCTAATGGTACTAAGTGTGTGAAGGGAATCATTCCATAAAAAATTTAATTCACATATACAGATGCTAATAAAAACAAAAGTATTGAGTTACACCAAAAATTATTTAATTAAAAGACAAAGATACTAGGCCAGCTCTGAACTCAATGGTTTCTCACAAATTAGCTCCTCCCCTTTGAACTTCTGAATTGAGGAGTGTCTGTGTGTGTGTGTGTGCATGTATGCACATGTGCACAAGTGTCTGGTCTGTGAGGGGACATGGAATCAAATACTCTAATATAAAAAAACAGATCTTAAGAGTCCTCTGTGATTTAATAATTGGAGGATGATCCAGAAAAAATTCTCAGGGATGGGAACTGGACTAATGATTTCAGCCCTAGAGAGTAAGGAAACTCCTTTTACCAATGCAGGATGACACCTTCTCTGCAACTGCTAAGGATTAAAATGAAAACTAATTATATTGAGACATGGTTTCATTGATATGAAATATGTTAAAATACATACTTTTCAAAAATTCACAAATCCCAAGTTAAAAGCCTTCTGTAACTATCTCTTAAGAAAAGTGTTTGTTTCTATCCAGATGTTACAATTTAGTTATTTATCTGGACTCTTCCTTCACTCATCAACCCATGAAATGCACTTATCCTTTTGCTTATACATATTATTAATAATATATACCTATAAACTATATGTAGAGAGTATATTCTGTATGTAGAATATATTTTACTTTGAGATCTGTTCACAATACAGAGATGCACAGCTAAACAAAAATATAAACAAGTCTGTCTAGGTCCATATACTCAAAGATAGATTTGTACATATTTATTAATACACACACACACACACACACACACACACACACACACACACACACAAAGATAAGTTTGCACAAGAATAAAGAAGCTGAATAGGTTAAGTGGTGTTAGAAGGGTAGATTGGGGCAGGGGTGAGACTGAATAGAGAGAGTGGAAGAAAAGACAACTTTATCAGCAAAAAGACTATTAATGTAGGTATATTTTGTTTATTTCCTGTTTTGAAGATGCAGTCTTGTATATATGCCATTCTTCTGCACAATATGATGAAACAGATTCCATTCCCCCCCATTCACCTTTTCTACTACAAACAAAATGAGAAATGTGCATCACATATAAAAATACAACATCCTTCTAATCAGGGTTTTCCATGTTTTGTGTTTTACTTACCTTAAGAGCACTAAACAAATAAGCAGCTTTGGTTTTTAATGGTCCAAGATACCAGTACCTGAAAAGGATTGAGATGAAATTCTGATTAGAATTTCTGATTAGAAAATGTGATAACATTTCCAAGAGTCTTATTCATCTGATCTGTACCATTCAAAACAAAATGCAAATATCTATACCCTCAAGTACAAAATGTTAAGTACCTTCAGAGTATAATAGTAAAAGGGTCATAACTAGAGTCAAGGTTAGAAAAATGAATTTATGTCTGTATTAAAAAATGTTTCTTTGGGGCAGCTAGGTGGTGCAGTAGAGCACCAGCCCTGGAATCAGGAGAACCTGAGTTCAAATCCAACCTCAGACTCTTAATAACTACCTAGCTGTGTGACCTTGAGCAAGTCACTTAACCCCATTGCCTTAAATAAATTTTAAAAAATGTTTCTTTCCCTGATATAATAAACAGCGTCAATAAACAGATTTTCTGCAGATGAGAGGTCAGTCCAGGAGGGAAACCCTTTGTTTGATGGCAGACATGGGCAACAGTGGTATAGACTGGAAAGGCTTGAAATAGTTGTGAATGGAGTCATTAGAAGCTTGAGAAGACAGATGAACTGAACTCTGATGGAGAAGGCAGCAACATCCTTTTTTCTTTATTTAAGGCAATGGGGTTAAATGACTTGCCCAAGGTCACACAGCTAGGCAGTTATTAAGTGTCTGAGGCTCAGATTTGAACTCGGGTCCTCCTGATGCCAGGGCTGGTGCCTTATCCACTGCATCACCTAGTTGTTCCTGCAGCATCCTTCTTTGTCTAGGAAGACAAGTCCATTAGGGTGGCTGCTGTTAGTACTAATGAGCGGGCATGGGGGCCTGAGCTAGAGTATAATATTATATGTAAGCAATAAATTTTTATGGGATGAGTTGTGAGGGAGACACGGCTAACACCAGGCTTTGAGAGGCTCTCAGGGTAAATAACTGGCTTCCTACTCCATATTATCTTCCCTTGATGCAATTCAACAGACACTTACTGAGCTACTAATGGAGTCCAGGACTGTTGTCAAATGCTGCAGGATACAGGAGAATGTGTGACTTGAACCCTGCACTTATATAACCATGCCAGGGAGAGAACATATATAAAATAATAGAGAACACCACCTGAAAGGATATGACCATGAGAGAAATGGGCAAAGGACCTCCCTCCCCACCCAGAGAGCTACCAGCAGGCTTAACTCTGGTGTCTCTACTGTCAGTGAGAGAGCTGCAATGGAGCAGTTAGTGAGGGTCTTCAGGGTCTCACTCTAGCCTCTTGTTTGACCCCAAAGATCAAGGGCCATTAAGGCCTCCTCCTGTTCAATTCCAAAGGGCTTTCATTTACATAAGATCAACTAACACTCATCCCATCTCCAATAGCCAGAACACACATTTTCCCTAAGAGGTCTACTATTCTTTTTTTAATAACCACCTATGGTTTAGGAGTAAGCATATTTCTTGCTTTTTTTTTTCACACAATGTTCATTTGAATTGTGTTTAATTTAGACAAGCTGTCCTACAAGTCTGGATGTAAGGAGTTTCCTATCCCGGCTTAGAGCAGACCATGGCTGGCTGGCAGAAATGGCTATTTGGTTCACTCTTGGTTGACTCCCTTAATTTTTGTTTTTGATCCTGATCCAGATTGGTGAGGGACAATGCTCTGGGGTCCTACAAAATTCCACTATATGATAAAGCTCTAAATGAATATAATGTAAAGCTCTAAAATGAATATAATGCCAATGCCTAAATACATGACACAAACATGAAGAGTCAAGCACTTCAAGAAGGGAAGGAGAATATAAACTTTTTAGTTATTGGCAAAGGCCTAAGGCAGAAAGAGGAACCTGGGGTGGGTGGAGACATGCTGGGAGAGCATCATAGCTGGGGGCAAGAGCATGAGGAAAGGTCAGAAACAAGCAAAGATGTAAGACCAACCCAAGTAAAGCCACAGACAAGTAAACATATTCTACTTGGCTGACTGTTAAGTGCCCCCACAGACAGGGTACAAGGCTAAATCCTCACCAAAAGGATTTGCCCTTTAGGAGTTTATAATCCAGGAACATTAAGAGATAACATCAGGACCAGACTCTGGAGGAGTCTTTACTGTCACCTCTAACTGAGAGCCAGAAAGAGGTGTTAAGTCTTGATCCATGAGGGAATG
Source organism: Macrotis lagotis (assembly GCF_037893015.1). NCBI lineage: Eukaryota > Metazoa > Chordata > Mammalia > Peramelemorphia > Peramelidae > Macrotis > Macrotis lagotis. The sequence continues at coordinate 106,982,577 of NC_133664.1, forward strand.
GAAAACCATTAAATCAGGAGAATGATATGATTCACACTGATAAGAAAGCACTGACCTTCCTCCATTCCTCCATAGATAAGCTCCCTACCTTAACATAGTTTGCTTCCTATAAAAATTCTATTTCTTCAATAGAAAAAAACAGATTAAACTTTCCCCAACTCCCAGCTGAGGTTTCTAAACTGCCAGATCCCCTCAACATTCCACAAGTGGCTTAGCACTTTGCAATCCTTCAGCAGGCTGGGAAACAGTTATGTCACTTGGTTTCTTTCCATTGCACAAACAGGGCATTTCAACTGGTGGACAGTCTCATTTAAAATGTTAAACTAGGGCAGCTAGGTGGCGTAGTGGATAAAGCACCAGCCCTGGAGTCAGGAGCACCTGGGTTCAAATCCAGTCTCAGACACTTAATAATTACCTAGCTGTGTGGCCTTGGGCAAGCCACTTAACCCCATTTGCCTTGCAAAACCCTAAAAAAATAAATAAAATAAAATAAAATAAAATGTTATAGCAAGCATGCAAAGATCAGACAGCTGTCACTAGATTTCTATATAAATATAAGGCAAATATATGGATTTGCATTATTTTAATGACAGTTTGCTGCATGGGCAATATTTTTATTCTTTTTTTTTAAAAGAGGTTGGTGAGTAGGAAGAGAGGAGAGCCAGGTATTGGCATTTATTTTTTTATTTAAAAAATTATTTTTTAATTTAAGGCAATTGGGTTCAGTGACTTGCCCAAGGTCACACAGCTAGGCAATTATTAAGTGTATTAGGCTGGTTTTGAATTCAGGTCCTCCCGACTCTATCCACTGTACTACATAGCTTGCCCCTGGGATATTTAAAAAAATGAAAGCAAGTCAATGAAGTATTTTTTTAAATGCATTAAAAAACACAAAATTTTTAAGGAAATACAAGTGGTCAGACCACTTTGAAAACGACATATGGAATTATCATATATTAATATATGTAATGAAGATTCTTAGTTTCAGATAAAATCTTTTTCCTGTTTTTTTTTTTATTTGCTTAGGGAAATGTTCCCTTTTTTGGTTGGTATTCATTAAATTCAAAATGGAAAAAACCCCCCACAAAACTGGCAGTTTCCTATTGTCTACTGGATAAAATCCATACTTCTCTGTTACCTGTCTTTATTTTCCCACCTCATCTCATATAATCCCATTCTGTGACTAATCAAGCCAAGTTAAGACTATTCTCTTTTTCCTGAAAACACTCTTGCACTTTCATGTTTTTCCTGGGTTTGGAATTTTTGCTTCTTGAAAAATACTCATTTAAAGTCAGTTCAAATGTCACTTCTTCCATGAAGCCTTTCCTGATCACCTGATCAATAACACCATCTGGAGGACCTTTAATACTACTTGCTTTTTTATCTCTTCATGCAATATTGTATAATTCTCTATGTTTGTGTCCCATTCCCCTATTACATTGTTATTATATTATTATTATTTTTTTAGATTTTTTTGTAAGGCAAAGGGGTTAAGTGACTTGCCCAAGGTCACACAGCTAGGTAATTATTAAGTGTCTGAGGCCAGATTTGAACTGAAGGTCTCCTGACTCCAGGGCAGGTACTCTATTCACTGAGTCACCTAGCTGCCCCTCCCCAATTACACCATAAACAACAAGAGGCTGGTCCATCTTAGTCATGCTTCTTCTACCTTTCCCAGAATTGAGCACAATGCTTTCATATAGCTGATACTTAGTAAGTACTTATTAATTCATTGTCTACAAGAATTCCAAGTCCCTGATTATGAGATCTCCAGAAATAAATTCACTTTTTAAGAGAGATCAATGATAATCCCAGTTTCTTTTGATGACAGATCATTACAATCTCCTTTTCCCTTACCCTCCAAGCAAGGATTCCTTTTGCTCTCTTAAGAGCAACAGAGGGGCGGCTAGGTGGCGCAGTGGAAAGAGCACTGGCCCTGAAGTTAGGAGTACCTGAGTTCAAATCTGGCCTCAGACACTTAAAAAGAACAACAGAAAGGGTACTCTTTCTTTAGGAGAAGTCACACCCATCCATCAGTGTAATGCATCAGAAACAAGTTCTATAATGTGCTTCCCTTGTGCCAATCAGGCCATAAGGACACCATGATCACGGTTTTTAACTCAGACATGCACCCTCAGAAGGCCTGAATTTAAGTAGCAAATCTACTGTTTTTCTCAAATACCATCAACCCATTGTTAATGAGATGGGAACTCTCCTAATCCTCTTTGCATTAAGGGTGGCCAATCTCCACAAAAATAACTTCCATCCCTATAATTCAAACAAAACTGAACTTAGAAGTCTGCCAAATGGGGTGAAAAAAATTATGAAATGAGGTACTGTATCTCTAGAACCTTAAGTGAATAGAATCTTTTTTTTTAAATGAGAACTCTAGTAAGGAGAATATAAAGAAAGAAAAATCACATATTTGTAAAATAATACTACATTACTTGCTAACTTTGATGCCTGCATCTCTGTAGGATCCCCATCTCAGGCCAGATAATGCAAATACAGGCTGCTCTTTTTCTCCCTGGAGGTTAAGAACAGGAAATAAAGGTTAATGATTTCAACAAATAACATAGTTTAAAATTTTTTGAGTTCTAAATTTTCTCCCTCCCTCCTGCCCTCCACCATGCATTGAGAAGGCAAGTGATATGATACCCATTTTGTGTGTGTGTGTGTGTGTGTATTTATATATCTATATAAGCCACAACACAATTTTTCTATCATATTAGACTAAAGGTAGCAGTCTTGATTTTTTAAAACTATAACAAAAATATGAAAATTCTTTTTAAACTAGATTACTGCTTTGTATAATGAACATGATCCTCAAAACTGATGCTCAAGTCATACTTTTAAAAAGGGTCAATCCTTGGCTATTCTAAACTCAGGAATCAGTTGACAACAATGTCACCTTCAGATTCAAACAAAAAATTGTTCTATGTTATTTATTAGTTTATATACAGCCTAGGAGTTGAGTTTATCATTGTTTTCTTCATTCTTTTTCCCTTATCTACCTTTTTTGGGACAAAGTTGAAGTCTGCCATCAAAGAATTAGTCCAGGAATTTTTTTTTTTTTTAGGTTTTTGCAAGGCAAATGGGGTTAAGTGGCTTGCCCAAGGCCACACAGCTAGGTAATTCTTAAATGTCTGAGACCGGATTTGAACCCAGGTACTCCTGATTCCAAGGCCGATGCTTTATCCACTACGCCACCTAGCTGTCCCTAGTCCAGGAATTTAATAATAGTGTCAGAGTGTTGGCTCAACAGAAGAGTGGTCATGATGACAGTCCTATTACCTGGTGTGTTTGGGGCACACTTTATGGTTTACTCTATTTCCAAGTTCTTAGAATATGTATATTTTTTGGGGAAGAGATTTCTGTGGATGTCCATAATTCCTGGAAGGTTTTGAAAAGGGTTTTTGCTCTTTCTATGTTACATAATAAACACCTATAATATCAATTGTGTAAGAGCTGCCAAAAAGGATACAACTTCAGAGAAAATATACTCCAAATGATTACATTTTTCGAAAGAAAAAATCCCTAGCAATGACTATGGTAGCTGTGGAATCAAAAGGTAGAGAAGAGAGGTCAAGTCATTAAGTAACTATTATCAAACTTAATTAATTTAGTTTTTCCAAGGCAATGGGGGTTAAGTGGTTTGTCCAAGGCTACACAGCTAGTGTCTGAGGTCGGATTTGAACCCAGGTACCCGACTCCAAGGTTGGTGCTCTATCCACTGTGCCACCTAGCCGCCCTCTCAAACTTAATTTAAATTTCTCAACCAAAAGCTACATTCATGCAGTTAATGAATTGGGAAAGTATGGTGGAAGGGGCAGTTAACCACTTTTCATTTCTAACTGGAAATATCCCTCAGAACTGCTGTCATGGTCAACCTGTTGCTGAACAGATTTTAACTTCATACAGTTTTCTAACTTACTCAGAGCAGAACAGCTGAAGTTTGTTGGTCAGCTGGAATGAATGGTCATGACAAGAGAAAGAACCATCAGCATAGACTGTTTCTGTGCCTATCCCAATATAAAAGATAAGTATGGTGGCTCATATTTCATCTTGAGATGTGTATGATGATTTCCAGGAAGAAAAGATTAGGGGAGCACATGGGAAGATTATGCCTTGGTTGATATGAACAATCCCATGTAGAACAGAAATTTAGGATGAGGTTGAAGAAAAGTATACTTGAAGAAAAAAAGTCACATATGAGATTCATCTTAATAAGGTTTTAATTTGAGGATACCTTTGGAGAGAGAAGAGATTAAGTATGAGCAATCAACAAGGCTTCTTCTCCCTGAGAACACAGACAGAAAAACAGTAGTGACATGAACCTTGATGAAATGAACCTTTGGTATAGAAATATTCAGTAATCAAAGATAATGATATGGACTAAATTCTATAGAAAGAATATAGATTAGTCCAAGGCTACAGGAGAATCGTTCTTATTTATGCCACAAGTAGTTTTCAGGCTACTTTTCACTCTTTGTTTTTGGGTATTTTATTAAAAATATAAAAACTGGAACCTAAAAGGCATATCCTATTGGGGAATGTCTAAAAAAATATGGTACAAAAAATAGAATACTATTGTGCCATAAGAAATGGTGAAAGACAAATTCAGAGGAATCTGCAAAGATCTAAATGAATTGATTGCAAGCAAGTGGAAACTGAATAATTTATACAATGACAACAGTGTAAAAAAACACAAATCCAACTTTGAAAGATTTTAAAACTCTGATGTTTAAAACTCTGAGTCCAAAAAAAAAGAAATCTGAAATACACCACTCATCTCCTGGCAATGAGATTAAAAGCTATTTTTAGATATAGCTATTATATAGGAATGTGTTTTGCTGGACTAAGTATTTATAGAGAGCTTTATTTTTTTTAAATCAATTAAAGTGAGAGGGTCAAATTAATTTTTTTTAAAGGTTACTGATCAAAAAAACCACCAAAATAGAATAAAATATAGGCCACATTAAAATTATTGGGGAGAAAAGGAAAATATTATATGAATTTTGATAGTAATCTTTGACCAAAGGCTTATTTAATGCCTTATGGTGTGAAATTCATGACTCTGGGTTCTTCAAGGCTAAGATAGTGAAATTTAAATCACAGAAGTGTTTGATTACTCTAAAATAAGTGTCTAGATCTGGGGATGGACAGTGTAGCTACTATTTGAAGACCAAACGAGCTCATCATCCAGTGAGGCTTTTTTGGCCATAGCATCTCATCTCCTAAGGCTTGTAAGGAGTTTTGAGCTATATCAATGGAGTAGATGCCAACTGTGGTTAATGAAACAAACGGCCAGTGTGAAATAATGAAGGAAAAAATGTAAAATTTTTAGCAAGAGAAAACATTCTCATCAACTGCATTTTCTGAAGAAAATCTTAAGAAATTAAATAACCAAGTTATAAAGGCATCCAACTCAACATTAAGGAAATCTAGGTCCTCCATTTACCTTATGAAGAAAGGTAGCATTTGGTCCCAATCTGTCAACACAAAAGGTTTTTGTGTGTAAAGGTCTGGTTTCTGGGTCTGGAGTCAAATTTTCCTCTATTCTAGGCTTGCTTCCAAAGGACTCCATTCTGGGATAAGTGTCTTTAACTAAGTACAATGAACCCATTATACAGGTAGAAAAAGAAATGCCAGAAACAGCAGCCTAATTATGTGACAATCACTGTAATAAGGACTTGCTGCACAAAAGAATATAAAGGATGGCTCAGCCTCTCCAGGAACTCAGGGTTTAATGAAGAAAACAGGAAAGTAGATGTAAAGAGGATTTCAACAGGATACACTGGAGACAATTGATAGAAGAAAAACACTAACATCATGGGGAACTGAAAGGGCTTCTTTTTAGGGATTTTTAACTTGAACACGAAAGAACTGTGGACACCAGGAGGTGGAGATGAGTTGATAGAATTCAGGTAAGAGGAGAGTCAGTGATGGCGAGTCAAGAACACATGACAGAGAATACACGGTAAGGCCTGTGGTAGGAAAGAAGGACTGAGTCATGAAGGACTCTGAAACCAGGAAGAGAAGGGTCTCTTTGGATCTGGAGGTGAGGATAGGTGGGACAGGAGTCATAGTCAGACATATCTTCCATAGCTGAATAGAGGAGGATGGTCTGGATGGGGGATGCCAAAAGACCCAACCAAATGTCTAGGGCCATAGTTCAGAGAATCGGGTGTTAAACACTGTGAAGGGAAAATGCACATGATTTGGCTTCAGAATGTTCCATAGGAAATACACAGACTAAATGAGGGGAAGAGTAATGAATATCAGATGAGCAGGTGAAATGTGTATATGCTATACAGTGTCAGATCTATATACTGAGGAAGACTATTTAAAAACATTCCTTTATTGTCCCAGGAAGGTCCTGATCCTTGAGGGATGAAATGGTGGAGGTGTATTCTAAAGCATAAATAAGAATGAAAGACTGAGTCTCTTCTGGGCAGGTCAAGTAGTAAGAAGGCAGTCACGGGCTATGGGAGGAAAAACAGTGGCAGGTACTGGGTTAAGAGGAAGATTCTTTGTCCACTAATTGGGGAATGACTGAACAAATTGTGGTATAAGTATGTTATGGAACACTATTGTTCAATTAGAACCCAGTACAATTGGGAATTCAGAGAAGTCTGAAAGAGTTTGCATGAACTGATGCTGAGTGAGATGAGCAGAACCAGAAGAACATTGTACACCCTAACAGCAACATGGGGGGTGATCATCAACCTTAATGGACTTGCTCATTCCATCAGTGCAACAATCAAGCACAATTTTGGGGTATCTGCGATGGAGAAATTCCATCTATATCCAAAGAAAGAGTTGTGGAGTTTAAACAAAGACCAAAGACCATTACCTTTAATTTAAATTTTTTAAAAAAGGTATCTTATTGTGTAATTTTGCTATTTCATATTTTTTCCTTAAGGATATGATTTCTCTCTCAAGATTCAATTTTGATCAACGTATAGCATGAAAGCAATGTAAAGACTATCAGACTGCCTTCTGTGAGGGTGTGGGGGGGAGCAAAATGGGGGGAAATTGTAAAATTCAAAAAAAAATTAAGAAAAAGAAAACAGAGGAAAACTCATGATAGTGACTATTTAAAAGTAAATGAATGTCATTTGGAGATATGATTTGCTAATCCACAGGTGAATATTTTATATGGGGGAACATCAATACAACTACTCTTTGATAAAGGAGAAATCAAGAAGAGATCATGTCCAAATTTCTCCAATTGCCTTCATTCCATTTTTGTTAATGAAGCCAAACATTTTTCAATATAAGATTATTGAAAAATTTAAAAAAGGGGAATGAAATGTTGACTAAAGCAGGGAGGTGAGAAGACACATGTGGGATCTGCAATTGGAGAATTACTTTCTTGAAGATTAATACATTTTTGACTTGGAGAAGATGAGCTTTCTAAATAGTTAAGTGGGAACCAGGGGCTGAAGTAGAGGATATCCAGGAAGATTTAATTCTTAATGTAATTGGTCTTATAGGACTTAACCCTGGATTAAGAAATGAGAGAATGATACTGACTCACAGCTATTCCCCTGGAAAAATCTTTCAAGTAGTAAGGAAAACTGGATATAGTATTTGTTTTACTCCCTTTAAGTTTGAAAATTTTTTATGAGCATGAATCACATCTTAATCATCTTTATAATCCTTCAGGGCACCTGGAGGGTCCAACAAGGGCAGACTTTCACCTTCAAAGAATTTAAATGAATCGAATAGGTATTCTTCACCTGTTGTGGAGAAATTAGGTGGTTCAGTGAACAGAGCACTGAGCCCAGGGTTAGGAAGACCTGAGTTCAAATTTGACCTCAGACCTTCACTAGCTGTTACTTAACCCTGGGGCAAGTTACTTAACCCTGTTTGCTTCAGTTTCCTCATCTACAAAATGAACTGGAGAAGAAAGTAGCAAACTACTCCAATATCCTTGTCAAGAAAAACCCCAAATGGGGTCACAAAGAGTCATACACAAGTGAAAAAACTGAAAAAAAAACAACAAACTTCATCTGCTGATTATAACTCTGTAAGTGAATTTCTTGAAGAGTTAATGAAAAATATAACTGAGCTAAGCAGTGTTTGGGCATGTAAACAGAAATCATCTTCTGATCTTAGAAGGAACACTGATCTATTTGTCAGGAGCTCAAAATTAAAAGACAAATTAACCACTGACTATTAAGAAATGTACCACAACGGAGGACTATAGTCTCATTCAGGTCACCCCCCCCTTCAGAAACAGGACAAGAACTGGTGAGGAAGAAAGGAAGGCAGGGTAGGTAATGATGGTCCTCTCATTTTAGCCTTCATGCCATTCATTCATTTACACTAAGAGGTTATGGAAATAAGACAAAAAATGTTCTATGTGGACCTAACCTGAAAGTCTTTAAATGAGACATTAGAAAGAAAAGAACCAATGATGGTTCAATGAACATTTCAGTTATAATAATAAATAATATTAGTGATGATATTGATGTGTTGACTAATATTTATACCGTGCCTTATACATTTGCAAAACAATGTACAAATATTGGCTTATTAGCTCCTCACAACAACCCTGGAAAATAGAAGCTATTATTATCCCCATTTTACAGAGAGAATCTAAAGCAGGTGTCTGAGGCAGCATTTGAACTCAGGTCTTCCTGACTCTAGGTCCCTGTTCTATTCATTGTGTTACCTAGCAAGGATTCTACTCATATTAAACACCATACTATTGACCTTTTGGGGACAAAAATGTCTTTTATTCAACTGTAATATCTTCCAGAGAATTCTTAACTACATACCTAATTATAATTCGAATAGAACTATATGGATATAGTTATGTTGTGGGGAGGGGGGTGGCACAGGGAGGAGACTGCAGGTAGAGAGAGTAATAGCAGTGAAATAATTTATTTTCCTAATCCTATAAAGCAATTGGTCCTGGAAGCCAGGCCAAATTTATTTTAGCTGCATGCAAAAGAAACCAAAGAAGTCTGGAATGCCATATTTTCTGAGGATCTAAGAAATGACTTGTAGATATTGTTCATTTCCTTGATCATACCAGTATAAAGAGTAGTTATAAATCAACAATGGCTGAATCAACTTGCAAAAGAGGAACACTTGAAACAAAAATGAAAGTGCTGAGATGACAGGTATGGTCAGAAAAGGAGAAAAAAATATTTGTACCACTATCTCGAGCAGGAAAAATAAAAGAGCCAAATGAAACTTCTGAAAGCAGATTCTAACTTCACTTATAACTAGAAGCATTTTTAAAGTATGTTTTAATCTAATCCATCACCTTGGAATAGATTTTAAAAGCTATTACAATTCAGTAAAGAGCACTCCTTTTTCATATGCAAAAATAAATGTTCATCTTCAATTGTGAACAGTCAGCTCCAAATATCAAAATAATTGTATGTTGATGTTTATCCTTAGTTCTCGAAGAAGACCATGACATCAGAGAGGTGATGCTGTGACAAGTACTTGAACAGGATCTGAGTGAGGGGAGGCTGAGCTAAGTCACCAGACTCACTTTTTTCCTCCTGAGTCATCTGGAGATGGTCCTGGATATGAGACAATTGGGGTTAAGTGAGTTGTCCAAGGATACACAACTAGTAAGAGTCTTGACTCCAAGGCCAGGGGGTCTATCCCACTGCACCTCCTAATGCCCTATAAGAATATAACAACTAAGAACAAAGCAATGGATTTTAGACCCTCTTGACACTAATTTTTTTTTTTTGCCAAGGCAATGGAGTTAAGTGATTTGCCCAAGTTCATACAACTAGGTAATTATTAAGTGATTAAGTGTCTGAAGCCGGATTTGAACCTCCTGACTCCAGGGCTGGTGCTCTAGACACTATGACACCTAGCCATCCCTGACACTAATTTTTTTTTTTTTTTTTTAGATTTTTGTAAGGCAAACAGGGTTAAGTGGCTTGCCCAAGGCCACACAGCTAGGTAATTCTTAAGTGTCTGAGACCGGATTTGAACCCAAGGTACTCCTGACTCCAGGGCCGGTGCTTTATCCACTATGCCACCTAGCTGCCCACAACACTAATTTTTTAAAAGGGAACTTCACTGATGGAAAAGAAACCCAGAAAGAAACCTGTAAAGAAACCAAGTAAATTCTCAGCAGAAATTCAAAGGCTTTGCTTACCTTGATCTGTAGTACATCAAGTGGAATAGTTTCTCCTCTCACAATGGCCAGTGTAGCATCTGTAATGTGCCTAAAAGACAATCAGGTGGACATAATTCACATAAATATTTTCTTTTCATTAACTTTGTGATGAAGAGGCTACAGAAATATTTTTTTTTTAGGTTTTTGCAAGGCAAATGGGGTTAAGTGGCTTGCCCAAGGCCACACAGCTAGGTCATTATTAAGTGTCTGAGACCAGATTTGAACCCAGGTACTCCTGACTCCAGGGCCGGTGTTTTATCCACTGCGCCACCTAGCCACCTCCAGAAATCCCTTTTACGGGTGTGAAAGCTAAGGTTCTGAACTGGAGTTTCCTAATTGTGTGTACAGTTCTCTATCCCCTGACACACAGAAGACACTTAGAAGTCTATCTAGTATGTTGGTGATGAAGTCTATCTAGTATGTTGGTGATGAACAGTAGGATAAAAGATATTAAAGAATAATAAAGATCAGACATTCCTCCTATTATTTAAACATGAAAAGAAAGAACTCTTTCCTGTGTATGTCCCAAAAGTATTAGTGAATTTTTTAACACTAGCTTAAGCTACTATTAAGAAAACTAGTTTGGCTACGTGGCACAGTGGATAAAGCACCGGCCCTGGAGTCAGGAGTACCTGGGTTCAAATCCAACTTCAGACAATTAATAATTACCTACTGTGTGGCCTTGGGCAAGGTACTTAACCCTATTGCCTTGCAAAAAAAAAAAGAAGAAGAAAACTATTAAATTAGCTTAATTAAATAGCCAACAGCATTAAAACTTTTGGGACAGGCTATATGTGAGGTCTGATACCAGATACATATATAACAGAAAAGCCTGATATGGACAAAAATATCAAACTATGGCCTATTGAATTTTTAGTAATAATTAACAATTCAAGAATAAAGTCAAAAATATTACAATAGCAACTTCAGTTCTTTGCTGAGACATCCAAGCCACTAAACAAAAACATCACTTTAAGTGTTACAGAACATTAAATACAGAATCTTTAAATATTTTGTACCACAGATCTCATTTATACCTTCCCTTAGAGGCTATCACCATTTCAGGTGCATATGAGCTTGGAATATATGCTAAAAATCACCTTACAAGCTACAGGCAAGAAAAATAAATAAGCAGCCTTCATTTAAGAATTCTAGTGGAGGGGCGGCTAGGTGGCGCAGTGGATAAAGCACCGGCCCTGGAGTCAGGAGTACCTGGGTTCAAATCTGGTCTCAGACACTTAATAATGACCTAGCTGTGTGGCCTTGGGCAAGCCACTTAACCCCATTTGCCTTGTAAAAAAAAAAACCCTAAAAAAAAAAGAATTCTAGTGGAGAGGGGACTGTGTGGTTGTTTAGTTGTCTAGTCCTCCAGTCATGTTGAGTTTAAGATGTCTACTGGATATCTAGTTCAAAATGTCTGAAAGGCAATGGGAGAAGTGAAATTGAAGGTTAACAGGTTAGGGCAAGATTTGAGATTTGTCAACATGATAGATTTGAAAATGATCAACATGAAAGTAATAATGAAGTACAAAGAGGGTGATGAGATCAACAAGTGAAATAGTCTACAGGGAAGAGAGAAGAGGGCCTCAGATAGAATCCTAAGGAACACCTAAGATTAGAGGTGTGGTCTGGATCAATAAGAGAGAAGGAGCAGTCAGGAGAAAAATCAGGAGAGAGCAGTGTCCTGAAAACCTAGGTAGAATAATATTATCATGGAGGTGAAGAGAATGAGGGTTAAGAAAAAGCCTCAAAAACATACAAATTTGAGCAGTTAATTAAGATAAAATCTGAATTCTCAAATAGCCAAGTTAAAATTTAAGAGAGAAGTCACTTCTTCTCTTGATATTTGTAAGCTAAATAAATCTTCCAAGTAATAGTTGATAATAGCTCCTTACCTTCAAGGCACAAGTATCAAGGTAGATATTTACAGTAAGGTGTTTGTGTACATTATTATTACTCTTCATGCCAACACCATGTGGTAAGTATAATAGGTGTCGGATAATGATGAGGCAAGTGAGGAAACATGCTTGAAGGAATGATTTCCCCAGGGCCATACAGTTATTAGGCATCAAGATAACATATGAATGTAGGTTTCTTATGCCCCAGTTATCCAATCTGTGTAGGGGCTACTTGTAGCTTGTCTCCAGAAATAGAAAAAGGAGAAAGCAGTCTGGAGTCCACTCAACCTCACTTCCTCTTCTATTTTCAAGAGTCTGAATTACTCATCTTTTGAAAATAGAGCACTTAGCAGTTTAAAGTCTGAGATTGGTCACTTGAGGAAAGGGGAAATTGTATAGTTACTTTAATTGTTTATCTCAAAAAGAAACTTACTAAAAATACTGTAGGTTCTAAAAAAAAATTTCATTTACCTTAAGCAAAACCCTAGGAATACTACTGTAATTTAAGTGCTTAGTAGTTTTTGATTAAAAAAATGATCTTTACTTAATGTAGAATACTGTGTCTTTAAAGACTCAAGCCTGTCATTTCTAAATTGCTTTGTAAAGTGAAGAGCAGAAGTCAGTCAACTTTGTGGCCTTAGTGTCATTGGTCAGCAACTGTCCAAAGCACTGAAAAGTAACACTTCAGCATATCACCACACTTTAGTATTAATACCAGAATGGATTTTTATAATAGGATCCTCAGCTCATTTACCTGAACAACTCTGACATTCAAGGTTCTCTTTTCTCTAAGGTAATTATATATAACAAATCTTGACAGCAGTGCAAAAAAAGCAATATCTTGTTCTTTTTGGATGGCCTCAGGCACTTGCCATATTACCAGGGGCTGCAAAAATTCTGAACCTGGGCTTGCTGATTTCATTACACAAGAGCCTTGGGGTATGCTTACAAATTAAATTAAATTAAATTAAATTTTAAAAGGTAGCAAAAGGAACAGTAATATTTTAATTATGGGATAAGCAAACCTAAAAACTGAAGTTTGTCCTTTAGCCTGAGAAAAAGTAACCTCAGGCTATATAGAATGAGGATAAGAAAATAGACAAAGGATATGGATAAGTATAAAGTTCCAAAGACAATTTTCCCCTCCAAGGCAAAGATTCTGCCTCCAGTTTTCTTAAATTATATAGCAAGGAAATGTTGGCTAAAGCAGGTCAACTGATCAATACTGAAAGGAAGAAAAGAGAAGCTCTCAAAAGCAATCAAGACCCAAACCACAAAAAGCTTATGCCAGGTAAATAAAACTCATCATTTCAATATTTTTCATCTGTCTGAAAATCTTAGCTGAAAAGAAAAAGTACAGCTAATTTAACTGATCTTTTGCATCAATCCCTGGTTTCAGGGTGGCTGGAGAGAAGCGGAAGGCTACCTGTTTTATTAAGGGCCAAATCTCTAGGAGAGTTGGATGTGATTTGAGTTTGTTTACCTGCCAAATATCTGAGGTACTGTATGGCTGAAAGCACTTACAGGGTAGAATGCTTAAATACAATGAGAAGCAATAAATAGCTTAGTACTTTGCAACCATTAAAATAAACTAAAGAGTCTGAAAAATAGAAAGCAGCTCTGAAATTAAACACAGATGCACTATAGCACCATTTTAGGTTTACAAAACATTTTTTTTTGAGGGGCTAGAAGAGAAAACAGAAGAGAAACAGAGGAACCTCTTGACTTTGACTCTAATTCTCTTTATTTGATGAAAAATTATTTAAAAAATTATGTTTGTGATTAACATATATTAGGGCAGAAATGCATTTGTCTCTATTGAACATACCAAGCTGGCCTATTGAAGTTAACTCTAAAAGGGAACATTAAGTTGTAAATTCATTTGTTGATAGGGTTATACTAATGAGACCAAAGAATAAGGTTTGATTTAAGTAATGGCTACTCTCAATGTGCCTGAGTCAAATCTTAATCACAAGAGTACACTATTTTTGACAATGGTACCTAGAAAGATAAATCATTATTGTTGCCACTAAAAACAAAGCAAAGCAAATAATGTCAATTCCAAGTTCTGATGAGGCACCAGAAGCATCACCACCATACACTGCTTGACAGGTCATTTACTCAAGCATTCAGTCCTATCTCTGGCTTTAAGAACTCCCTCTACCACAATATCCCCTTTCTTGATAATTATGAACCCAAAAGCCTACCAGGATATTTGCAACTATTTTAATTAACATCTATCTCCTTCCCTGTGAATTAAAACTTTTAGTTTTCCTTATAATTTCTATTGTCTTTTTGGTTTCTACTTTACCAATTTCTCTAATTTTAAGTATATCCTCTTTTTTACTTATTTTGCATTTATTGTTGACTTTTTTTAGACTAGTTTTTTTTAATTTTTATAAATGAACTTTTTAAAATAGCCAGATTTTTGTAGGTAACTTTTTCTCTTTGTCCAAAGAAATGTTTAAAGTATTAAATAATTCACAGAAATCAAGTTCTCCATGCTGTGTATACAAATTAAAGAACCTGTGTGTGCCCTCCAACTGGCAATATATTGACTAATTTTAAGTGAATATTGTTTATTAATATTTTTCTTTTTTACTTAAAAATGTATGTTTCAGGGGATCTAATTTCTCCTGAGAAATGCCTTAGTGATAAACCCAGAATCATCATATCATTTTCTTTTACATAATTATTGTTTCTATATCTTTGATGTATGATTACAAGTCAACAACACTTTGACACAAGTTACATCATACAGGTAGAATTTTCCTTCTATTCCCTCACATTCATTAATGTTAAAATTCCCACATTTACAACCTACTGGACTTTGTTTCCACTTTCAGGAAATAGTGTATGGCTCAAACTGCAGGTTTGTCCCAGTGGGATAAATCCTATGGGAATCTTGCTGAAGGTAACCTGGAGAGGTGAGAAGAAAAAAGAAAGGAAAGATTGGGTAAAAAATTAGGTTAAGACAAGACCATAGCTGTGTTAGGTATGATAGGACAATCTCCATTTTTGGAACAGCACTCAAGTGTCACTACCAGGAAATCAATGAATAATGTCTTAGAATTTGGCAGAAAAACTCTGTAAAACCCACTAGTGCCAACAAATTAGAAAAGAGTTTTGTGAAATGAATAGGGCCATGATCATATATACTGATGTAAATAAACTAACAAGAAACAGAGGGATAGAATCCATCAGGTATCACCTCCTCCCAATTTGCAAATGTTGAATAGAAAATTCAAACACTCAGATTTGATTAAAATTAAATCAGATTTAATTTTTTATTTAATAAATATTTTACATTTAAATTATTATTTTATTTAAAATATTTAATTATCAAGATAGACTTGCTTTATCATTCAAAACAGAATAAAATATGACAGAGGGAGGCAGTAGCATAATGAAAAGCATACTGAATTTAGATTTAGAGGAGTTGGCTTCAAATTCCTTTACAAGGTGATACTATGCAGGTCACTTTTATTTACTGGAGTTTCAACTTCATTGTCTGCAAAATGAAGGGTTGTACTATACAGAGGTACAGTTCTGCCCTCTATGATCCATAACTGTCCTATTTGGATAAAATTTTTTTTTTAAAAATCATTTTTCCTCTTCTGTCATGAAGAGTCCAATGTTATAAACCAGTCACAATGACAATATGCTACAGCAAGATGATTTCAAGTAATAAATTTACACAACTCTGCAGCCTGCACTACTGTACTCTGATATATTAAAACAATATGCATTCCTCATGAATTGTCTTTGGGTCAAAAACTCTAGACCAAGGAAATCCAGAGGATCTAATGTGTGTGACTCAGTTCAATTAAACCTACAAAAAAAATTAAGCTGGTTTTTCATAAGACAGAAAATACCATTTTAGAAATATATTATATAACCAGAAGGTACGTTCCAGAAAGTTGCACTAACAGCCTAGTTAAGTAATTAACAAACAATCGACCTTCCCATTACTCCTAGTAATCAGTTTATCACTGGTCCAGTTAAATGCTAAAGAATGCTGCTTATTGGATGTGTACTCTAACAGGGTTGAAAAAAACTATACAGACCAAATTTATATATTAGGAAGGGAGTGTTACTAACAACAAAAGGCCATCTCCCTTAATCCATTTATTTCCCTTTCAATTTGGACTTCAAGTTTCATAAGGAAGATTCTCCCTGGGCTGTCTAGGAACCCAGGCTGATAAATTTCATGACACTTTTTGCACTTCTATTTTTCACCCCTACCACACCACTTAGAAAGGGTTTTAATTTTCTTCAGGAAGATAAAAACAAATCTTCAGGTTCCTCTGGTTTTGTAATTGATGTGATTAGAAATGGGAAAGGAAGGTGGCTAGGGCACCAAAATACATCAAATACCATGGAAATGATGGACACAGAAATATCCCGAAGATTGTTTTGGTAGAAAAGATTCTCTGCTGGAGGGGAAGAAAGTTTATGAGGTAAGGCAAAAATGGGTACAAGCTAGCCCTAGATAGTTAATGAAGATGCCTTGTTATAGAGGACTCAATACTTCCCGGGTACTTTTCCTCCCCGAAATCAAGGAAGTATATTCAAGGAAGCTCTTTCAATAAACTGGATAGAAGACAGAGGGAAAGGAAATAATAAGAAAGGAAGGAGTAGAATTCAAAATTCAGAGCCTATTAGTTCTAAAGGCTTACCTCATCTACTCTTCGAAGAAGTCCTGTAACAACCTACAAAGAAATGTAAGAGATTTTAAGTTTTGTTTTCCATTCATTTCATTTATTTTTGATATTTTTTTTTCCAACTTATATATCATGAAAATCTTTCAACATTCACCCACCTGCATATTCATAAGTTACACTTTTCTTCACCACTCTCCCTTGCCCCATCCCTCTAAACCCCACCCTGGAGTGAACAGTCTAGTAAAAGTTGTACATGTACACCCATGTTTAGCATACCCATATATTATTGTATATGAGGAATTAGGATCAAAGGAAAAGAAATAAAAATTATGGGAAAGGCAGGAAAAACATAAGAGAAGTTTTTAAAACTTAAATAGTATCCATCAAATTCTGTGCTTTTTTGTTGTTGTTGCTTTTTCCCTTCTGGATGCAGATGGCATTGTCTGTAACAGCTTTCTCAGGTTTGTCCTAGCTCTTTGAACTGCTGAGAGGAGCTGAATCATCAGAGTTGATCAATTCACAATGCTGTTGTTAGCATGCTCAATATTCTCTTGGTTCTGCTCCCTTCACTCAGCCTCAATTTATGTAATCTTTTCCATTTTTCTCTAAATTTGATCATTCATTGTTTCTTTCAGAACAAAAGTACCCCATAGCATTGGTATATGGCAAGTTGTTCAGTCATTCCAAATTGATGGGCATCTTAAGTTCCAATTCTTTGCCACTACAAAAAGGATTGCTTATGAATATTTTGGAACATGTGGGACTTTTTCCATTTTTTATTATTTCTTTTGGATATGTCTATTATTGATATTGCTAGATCAAAGGGGATGATCAGTTTCAGTGCTCTTTGGGCATATTTCCATATTGCTCTCCAGAATGGCTGGATTAGTTCACAACTCCGTAACAGTACATCAATGTTCCAATCTTCCCATACCCTCTCTATCTTAGATCATTTTCTCATCTTAGCCAATCTGATAGGTGAGAGGTAGTATCATAGTTTTCATTTGCAATTTTCTAATCAATAATGATTTGAAGTTTGTTTTTCATAAGATTATATACAGCTTTAATTTCTTCATTTGATAACTGCCTGTTCATACCCTTTGGCCATTTATTAACTGGGGAATGACTTGTAACCTCAGAAATTTGATACAATTTTCTATATATTTTACAAATGAGACCTTTATCAGAACCCCTAGTTGGGAAATTATTTACCAGCTTTATTTTCCTTCAGACTGGGCTACATTGGTTTTATTAGTGCAAAATCTTTTTTAATTTAATATAGTTAAAATCATTCATTTTGCAATTTACATTATTCTCTATTTCTTGTTTGATCATAATTTTGCCCTTTCCCACAGATCCATGAGATCTTTGGAATCACCCTTTATATCTAAATCCTGTACCTATTTTGACCTTATTTTGGTTTAGGGTGTGAGATAAGGATCTATGCCTAGTTTTTGTTTTACTGTTTTCCAGTTTTCCCCAGCAGTTTTTGTCAAATAACAGATTAATATAGTCATTTACAGTACCTTTTGTACCTATTCTAATCCCCCTGGTCTACTGCTCTAATACTTAACCAGTAAGAAACAGTTTTGATAACTGCCGCTTGATAGTATAGAATTAAATCTGGTACAACTAGGCAATCTTCCTTGGCATTTTTTTCATAAATTCACTTGACATTCTTGACTTTTGTTGTTCCAGATGAGTTTTGTTACTAATTTTTCTAGCTTTCTAAAATAGATTTTTGGTAGTTTGATGGGTCTGGCATTGAATAAGTAATTTAATTTGGGTAGAACTGTAATTTTTATTATATTAGTTCAGTCTAGTCGAGTATTGATGTTTTCCAATTGTTTAGATCTAACTTTTTTTGTGTGAAAAGTATTTTGTAATTGTGCTCAAATAGTTTCCGGATTTATATTGGGAGGTAGATTTCCAAGTATTTTATGTTGTCTACAGTTACTTTAAATGAAAGTTCACTTTCTACCTCTTGCCCATGGCCCTTGTGTTGTTCATATAAAGAAATGTTGATGATTTATATGAGTTTATTTCATGTTCTGCTACTTTTCTGGCATTAATTGTTTCAAGTAGTTTTTTAGTTGATTTTCTAAGGTTCTCTAAGTAAACCAAGACTTCATCTACAAAGAGTGAAAGTTTTCCTTCCTTACTGCCAATATCAATTGCTAATGCTAACACTTCTAATACCATATTGCATAATGGTGATAATGGACATTCTTGTTTCACCACTGATTTTATTGGAAATATTCCAAATTTATCCCCATTACATATGTTTTTGATAATTTTAGATAAGACTTTATTATTTTAAGGAAAACTCCATTTATTCTGATATTCCCCTTTTTTAAAAATAGGAATGAATAGTTTTTTGAAAAAGGGTTTTTCATCAACTATTAAGGTAGTCATATTTCTGTTGTTTTGTTACTGATATTATGTTGAGTGTTTTCCTAATATTGAACCCATTCCTGTCTATCTCGTATAAATCCTATCTAATCATGGTATATTATCTAAGTAATAATTTGCTGTAATCTGTTTGCTAAAATTTTATTTAAGATTTTTGCATCAATATTCATTAGGGACATTGGTCTATAATTTTGTCTGTTTTGGCTCTTCCTAAATTGGTATCACAAAACAAATCTGGCAAAATAACCTCATATTTTCAAAAATAATTTGTGTAGAATTGGAATTAATTGTTCCTTAAATATCTGTAAATTCATCTGGATCTGGAGATTTTTTCCCTCAGGGAGCTTATTGATGGTTGCTTCAACTTCTTTTTTCTGAAATAGGATTATTTCAGTATTTTATTTCCTATTCTGTTAATCTGGGTATATTTTTGTAAATATTCACGCAGGCTGTCAAATTTATTGGCTGTCATTTCACTCAGGCTGTCAAATTTATTGGCACACAGCTCCAAATTATCTTTTTAATTTTCTTCTCATTGGTAGTTAGTTTACCCTTTTCATTTTTGATACTGATAATTTGATATTCTTCTTCCTCTTCTTTTTTTGCAAGGAATAGGGTTAAATGACTTGCCCAAGGTCACACAGCTAGGTTATTATTAAATGTCTGAGGCTGGATTTGAACTCAGGTTCTCCTGACTCCAGGGTTGGTGTCCTATCCGCTGTGCCACCTAGCTATCCCCTCTTTCTCTTTTTTTTCTTTTAAAAAGATTAATCAAAGATTCATTTATTATACTGGCTTTTCATAAAACCAACTCATTTATTTATCAGGTCAATGATTTTCTTGCTTTCAACTTTATTAATTTTTCCTTGGATTTTTAGAATTTATTTTTTAATTTAATTTTAACTTTTTCTATTTTAGTTGCATGCCCAATTCACATTGATCTCCTCCTTCGATATTTTATTCAAATAAGCATTTAGAGATATAAAATTTCCCCTAAAAACTGCTTTGGCTGCATTCCATAAGTTTTGGTGTGATGTCTCATTGTCAATTTTTTGAATGAAATGGTTTCTATGATTTATTGTTTGAAAAGATAAAGGGTTAAGGGAACAAAACATTGGTGAGGAGGAATAAGTGGAAAGGAAAGAGAAAAGTATAAACCAGGAAAGATAGCATGGAGGGAAATACAGAAGTCTATAATATTCTTTAAAAGTAGGTTATTTAGTTGCCAATTAATTTTTGGTTTATCTTTAAATGGTCCTTTATTACATATACTTATTATTGCATTATGATTTGAAAAACATGTATTATATTATTATTTCTGCCTTTCTGCATTTGATTATAAGGTTTTTTTATGCCCCAGAACATGGTCAATTTTGGTATAGTTTTCATGTACTACAGAGAAAAAGGTATATTCCTTTCTATCCCCACTGAGTTTTCTCCAGAGGTCTATCATATCTAAGTTTTCTAAGATTTTATTCTTAGAATTCTTATTTTACTCTTGTTTTATTATTCTTTCTTAACTTCTTGTTTTGTTTATTTTGTGATTAGATTTATCTAACTCTGAGAGGAAGAGGTTAAGATCCCTCACTATTAAAGTTTTCTATCTATGTCTCCTTGTAATTTGTTCAACTTCTCTATAAATTTGGATACTCCATCACTTGGTGTATATATATTTAATGATGACATACCTTCATTGCTTATGGTGCCTTTTAAGAAGATGTAGCTTCCTGATCTCTTTTAATGAGATTTATTTTTGTTGAGATCAAGATTGCTACCCTTGATTTTTTTTACTTCCACTGAAGCATAATATATTTTGCTCACTCTTTTACTTTTACAGTGCATGCATCTCTCTGCTTCAAATATGTTTCTTGTAAGTAACAAATCATAGACTTCTGGTTTCTAATCCATTCTGCTATCTGTTTCCATTTTATGGGTTAGTTAATCCCATTCACATTTACAGTTAAAGACTACTAATTCTTTATTTCCCTCCATGCTATCTTTCCTGGTTTATACTTTTCTCTTTCCTTTCCACTTATTCCTCCTCACCAATGTTTTGCTCCCTTAATATCTTTTCTTTTAAATTTTTCTTTTAAATTTGCCTTCCCTTTTATCAGTTCCTTCTTCCCCTTTCTTTCCCTGTCCTTCCCTACTTCCCTAAAAATCTATGGGATAGATTTTTAAATTCAGTTGAGAATGTATGTTATTTCCTTTCTGGTTCCAATCTTTTGAGTATGGTTTACTCAGTGTTCACACCCTCCTTTCTTTCCCTCTACTTTAAATGGTCTTTGTGACTCTTCACCTGATGTTATTTATTCAATAATGCCTAGTCTTCTAGTTTAATCCTTTTCTTTATGTCTCTATTGTTTCATTCCTGTCTTATGCCTATAACCCCTTTGTCAAAATATACTACTTTTGGCTGACCTGGTAAAAAGTACCACTCTCAAAGTTTGATTGCTTGATTGAGAAGCAGCACAGCATCATAGTCACAAAGTACACTCCCCTCTTTTGTCCCAACAGAAATACACTTCTCTTCTCAAGTCATAAATCACATTAAATTATAATTGATTCACACCTCGCCCTCTTTTCAAGTACCTTCCATGGACACACCATCCTTAAGAGACAAAGCATCATACAAAGTCAAATTATTACATGAATTGTTTGCACTTTCTCCCCCATCCCCTCTTCCCTCAGGCATACTTTCTCCAACTGAAGCCAAGCACCAAGCAAAGCAAAATCGCTTCATAAACTTTTCATGTCCAGTTTCTCTAAGTACATTCTCTCCCTCCTCTTTACAGTATTCCAATCATAGTCCTAATAACCACCCCCAACCAAAGTATTGGGTACACTTATCTCTATCCCTTTAGCTTTCTAACCACAGTACCAAAACCCTTGTTTACTAAAGTATGTATTAAGACAAGATCACTTCCTAATCTATTTATATCCAATACTTTTAAGTATAGTCCCAACCTCTGACCCAAGTATACTACAACCACCTTAATTAAGGTATCTAGGAAAGTAAGGTCACTTTGAGATTTAAGTATGTACAGAGACTCTAAATACTCTCCCTCCCACTGTCTCTATAGCAATTAACACCTTCATAATCAATATTGATTCATGTCTCATTTATACCCATATCCTCTAAATACAATTCCTTCAAGTATTTTCAGTCCTTTAACTATCCTAAGAAAAATAGCATTCTCAAGAGTGTTATCTTTTCTTGTAGGGGTGTGTATACATATACATATGTAAATATGTACACACACACACACACACACACACACACACACACATACATAGTTTACTGTTCTTGACCAAAATGTCCCCCCCTTTCCTTTTTATGCATCTCTTGAGTCTTGTCTTTTAAGATCAAATTTTCTGTTCAGTTTGTCTTTTATCAGAAAATTGTGGAAGTCCTCTATTTCATTTTAAGTCCATCTTTTTCCCCTGATAGAATATGCTGAATTTTACAGGGTAGTAAATTCTTGGTTGTAATCTAAGGTCTTTTGTCCTCTGAAATATCATATTCCAGGCCTTCCAATTATTTTTTTTTTAGGTTTTTTTGCAAGGCAAATGGGGTTAAGTGGCTTGCCCAAGGCCACACAGCTAAGTAATTATTAAGTGTCTGAGACTGGATTTGAACCCAGGTACTCCTGACTCCAGGGCTAGTACTTTATCCACTACACCACCTAGCCACCCCTTTCCGATTCTTTAATGATGAAGTCGATAAGCCCTGTGTAATACTGATAGTACTTTCCTTGTATTTACATTGATTCTTTTTGACTGCTTGCAGTAATTTTTCCTTTAGTTGAGAATTCTTGCGTGGCTTTTCATTTCTTTTTTCCATTTTTCTTTGGTTTTAAAAATCATTTTAAGTCCTTCCAAGAGACTTTGACACTTCCAATGTAAGTAATATGTCATTGTTTTCTTCTTCTGAGATGGTATTTTTATCATTGCTATCTGAATAGTAGCTTTCTATGGTTAGACCATTTTTTGCCCAATTTGATAGTTGAGTTTTGTTCCTGGGGTTTAGGGAGTATAATCTTGAGCTTTTTGTGTTGGGGACTAAGGTCTGGTCCCTGGTTTATTATTTGTTGTCTATGCAGACCAGGCCTTGCCTATATAGTGCTTTGATTCCAACCCAAGCATCTGCTCCCCCAGTGTTCCTGGGCTCAGACACTGTCTGGAATTGGGACCCTCACTGCTGGGACTACTCTCTAGCTGCCTGGACCTGGACTGGAAGACTCTCACTGGTTTTCCTATTTTCCCACCTAGTGGAGCTTTATTTCCACTTTTCCACTAGAGACAGAACTTAAATGGAGATCATCCACAATATCAAGAGCTGAGAACTTGTTTTTTCTTTTTTTTTGGGGGGGGTGGTGGCATCTATAGCTTTAATGTCTGTGTGGAGGCTTCATTTACAGTGCAGGGAAAAGCTCCAGGAGCATACTAACTGCTATCTTGGCTCTGCCTTAGTGATGGTCCTTCAGACTACAGTCAGGTCTAGGCCTGGAAGTTGTAGTCTGTAAGCCCTTCTCTGAGCAACTCAATGCAGGTCCATTTCAGGTCTACTGCTGAGCCCCTTGGCAGAGGACAGGGCACCTATCTTTTCTGAAGTCACTTACTTTGTGGCCACTCAAGGTTGGGAAGCCAGGTGACCAGAAGACAGACACTGTCCAGGAGGAAGCCATTCTCTACAGCCAGAGTGATCTGGAGAGTCTGCTTCTCCTAACCTGAAACAGAACTGTGGAGGCCCCATTTTCACTTCCTTTGCCTTCCAGATCAAGATTCTGCCCTTGCTGACAGAGTCTAAAGATCCTTTTGACCCTCAGGGCAGTACCTTTTTACTGGAGATAAAGATACTGGAGGTACCTTTTTATGAAGGATTAGCACCTTTGGAACCTCAGGCAAATCCCTTTGGGCTTGAGCCCCCAGCTAGGAAGTAGGAGAGCCTCCAAGTACTGGCTAGAGAGATGAGATTCTCCCAGCTCTCACACAGCTCTCTCTGCTCCTTTTGGGCCATGCCTGTGGTCTTCAGTGACATAGAACAGGGCAAGTTCCTGAGTGTCCTGAGGCCCCTGAGCCCCTAGGACCTCTGCTGCCTAAAATCTGCCTGGTCAGTAATGGGCTCTGCCAAAGACGGGGCATGCTCTTAAGGCTTGTGAAGGTCCCACTGGAAGTTTACAGTGGCAGGAAAGTTGCCACAAGCATAATTCATCTGAGTCAGGAAGGTAGATCTCTCAGGAGAGTTTGTGCTATAAAGACAAAATGCACCATCAACAAAACAGGCTAAAAAAATTTCTAAAATTGCTCACAGAATTTCTAATGCTTGTATTAGAAATAGAATAGATAGAATTCTAACTGTTACAGTCTTCTTGTTTTGTGATCTGTGAGGAAAATGAACCAAATTATATCAGATAAAACCTTGAAATAAGGTACTGATGTTTATTGGGCAGCAGAGTGAAAGAGCTTAAGTAAGGACTTCATTTTTATTTCTTTAATAACCTTATGATAGTTAATTAAAGATGTTTGAATTTGCTGCAGAGAAAGGGTAAACTTTCCAATGAAAAAGGCTCACTGCCTTTTTGGAACCAAATATAATATCAAAACAAAGTAGAAACCTATTTGAAAAGAAAATTAATGCTGGCAAAAATAGATAAATAAATAGGAAAATATGTCCTTGGGATGAAGGTTTTAGAGAACATAGTAGGCAAAGATTACTGCAGAAATTTTACCTCTACAAACATTTCAGGAACTTGTAACTCCCTCAAAAATTAGAGCTTAGAAAGAAATCATTTTTCTGGAATGCAACCATCGCTCAGTGACAACACACTAAAATGTGGTGTCCATTTCCATCATCTTCAATAACCCTTCATATAGCAAAAAAAAGTCCTACCTCCTGCAGAGTTCCATCTCCTCCTGCAACAATGATCATGTCTGTGTTTTCCATTAATTCTAGCAGCTTCTTGGCTTGTCCTTCATAATCTGTCTAAAATGGAAATAAACTCCTGGTTCAATTGATTAATCCAAGGACCACAAATGTCCAATTTTTTAAATCTTGGACTTTTAAATTAAGACAGTCATCCTTCAAAAATAAAGTAACTGATACCTTACAGACATCTAATATGCTAACAAAATAATAATTGGGCCAATGCCTGCAAAGGGCCAGAGAGATTTCTAGCCTCATTTTTATATGCAAAGAAAATGAGGGCTAGAGAAATTATATGTCTTATCTAAAAGTGTACGGTCAGGACCAGGAGCATGTGAGGAAACCACATACAAATGCTCATTTCGTCCCTATACTTACTCAATGCTTTTCTTTTTAAAGCAGTGTGGAAACTAACTGCATAGGTGTGGGAATACTATTACTCCACAGGTATGTGGAATAATGACAAAAGAATATTTTCCTTCAAAGGACAGTAAAGGTATTTCTATGTTATGTAGGAAGGGAACAACATTTATACCTAGCTATCTATAAAGATAGTACATAAAATCCTAAACATGTACAGAAAGTATTTGTATCTGCTTAGAGCTAAGTATTAACCCATAGAGACTACTCAAAAAAAATGAAATGTACTTATCTTTGTGACAGAACAATACTTTAAAAATCACCACTGAACTAAAAGAAATGAAAACTGCATCCAATTGAGACTATATGGGAAATATTTATATGAGCAAAACCTAGCCATACACTAGTTGCAACAAATTTAGGAGAAACAATACTTCAGAATGACTCTGGGATCCAGCTTTTTACTCAAGGGTTGAAACTGGTAGCACATTTGACCACAGAAAGAAGTTACAATTTAAGTCTGGGGAACTAGTATTTAAAATACATAGGAGCAGAATTCTTGCTTTAGGAATTCTGAGCAAGAAACTGATAAAGACAGAGTTTAGAATAAAACTAGGAATATGATCTTATAAAAAATTAGCAAGACAGAATTCCTTACATATGTATATTGATCTCTAAAGTGGCTCAGCACCAATATGTAACAAATACTTCAGAGTCTGGTTTACAGTATGTTTATAGGAGTCTCCCTCTTTGTTTTTCCCTCTTCCTCTTAATTAAATTGCTGAGAACCTCAAAGGATCATCATTTAGGGTTCCTGCTAAAGAAAAAAAGGGAAAGTCTCTCTGAGGGCTAAGGTTATAGAGTCAGGTACTGAAATAACTCTCTGGTCTTAAGAATTTTATACTTTTTGGGGAAAAGAAATTCTCATAAGTTTTACCAGCTCTTGTCAAAGAAGCAATAATTTCAGAATATAATGCCAAAGACATACTAGGAGTTTTTTTTGACCTTTGTTTTTTAGCATGCCTGAGAAGGAGAAATCATCTCTCACTCTCTCTCTTCCTGTCTGTTATGTGATTTTGGTTGCATAGGACCAAAAGAACTTGTGTACAGATTGCTGGGTTGTTATAGTTCATCTCTGAGGAGTGTGGAAAAACTACCAAAGGATGAAAGATGGTCACGCTGATATATTTTTAGGAGAAAGAAGGGTGATTCCTTAAATTCAATTCAACAAGCATTTATTAAGTGCCTACTGTATGCCAGCTTCTGTGCTTAAGACACAGAAAGAGGCAAAAGACAGTCCTGACCTCTATGTTAGGGTGCCACCAGATTAGATCCCAATCGTGGAGAATGTGCCCCTCTACTTGTCCTGCTGCCCTGACTGGGGTTGCCACAGAAGTGGCTCTCTCCAGACTGGTCCCAGTGGCAGTTCAACAATTTTCTTACACTTCTCACTGCCTCTGGAAGGGCACCAGTGTACACCCTGTGGTTCCATCTTACTTCCTGTCCTGGCTTCTACTTCCCTGTCTGTGCTGTCTTTCCATGTTGGAGGGCATGGACAAGTCTCATCCTACTGTTTTGTAGCACTGGAGTTCAGCCCAGTTTTTGGCACATAGCAGATAACTATTAAAGGCTTTACTCATTCCTTCACTAAGAGCTTCAGAGGCACAGGGTAGATTGTTCTATGGGTCAATTTTGTGCAAAGCTATGTGCATGAGTTGGTCTCACCTTGACTACAGTCACATCCATGCCAGATAAGTGTAAAATTGGGGCAGCATTCTTTTCAAAAAGATTTCTGGCTTTTCTGTAGATAAAGAAAAAAGCAAAAAAAAAAATTGAACAAATCTTTCAAAGGGAGACCTAAAAACCTATAACATTTCCTACAGGGAAGATTATGAAATAATACTATGAATCTTTAAACCCTTTGTTCTGTCCGCTGAATTACAAGAAGTCCAAAACTCAGAAAATTTACTAAATAAATCATTCTTTGACCCAGAGATCCCACAACTAGCATTTGCCCTCAAGAAGTTAATGCAGAAAAGTCTCAAATATGCTAAAATATTTAAGGCAACGCTTTTTTGCAGTAACAAGAAACTGGAAACCAGTGAGTGCCCACCAATTGGGAAATATAAATTGTGATATATGAATGCAATTAAATATTACTATGCTATGGAAATAACAAGTATAAAAGATTCAGAGACACAAAGATATAGCAATACCAAGAAAAGAATATAAACAAGGAATTCAACAACATAAATAAAAATACTAAAATTTATCAATTTTTAGATCCAGAGAACTCAGGACTCAACCCTATTTTCCAGTAGAAAAAAAGGAGACAACAGAATGTTGTACATGTGCTTTGTCCATCTATTTTTCTGTTTTTAAGGAAGATGTGATTTAAGGAAATAATTGTTAGATTAAAAAATACATCAAACCATTTAGCTAGCTAGCTTCTAACAATGAGATACATACATACACACACACACACACATATATATATTTTAGGTTTTTTCAAGGCAATGGGGTTAAGTGGTTTGCCCAAGGCCACACAGCTAGGTAATTATTAAGTGTCTGAGACCAGATTTGAACCCAGGTACTCCTGACTCCAGGACCAGTGCTTTATCCACTGTGCCACCTAGCCGTCCCTAACAATGAGATACTAATAAAATAGAAAAACAGATCATCATCACCACTGAAACAACAGGATAGGTACTAGGTCTTTCCCAAATAGAATTAAGTTTTCTAGATAAAAAAATATGGAACACTGAAGTGAAACCACTCTGATTAGTGGTCCTTGAACTCAACATTCCAATTCTTACTCTGAGAATTCAGACAAGCACTGATCTCAGCTCCAGTTTCCAGAAGTCTTAATCTTGTCTCTAACCTTAATTTGCCAGCTACCACTTTGGAGAAGCTTTGAGTGACCACATCACTTGTTAATGTTCTAGGAAACTCCATGCATTTACTTATCTGAACACACATTATATCTCTCATGGAATGGAAGCATATTAAAAGCAAAAAGTCTTTTGTTTTGTCAAGTCCTTTCAGCACAATACTATGTACACATAAGACCTTCAATAAATGTCTGCTGAATGGCTTTAAAACATATTCAAGACCCAAGAAGCAGACAAACGACTTGTACTAAAGAAAATGGTATGACTACTAGGCAAAAGTTTCAAATTGTATAATTACATATGGAATACACTACCAGAAATCATCTAAATTCTTATACTAATAACTGAAGCAGATGAGAGACTCAAGGGCATTGAAGAGCAAAATCTAGCATTACTTGTAATGGAAAAAATACTGGAAGCTTCTCCATTAAGAGGGTAAAATAATGATGTCCACTATCACTACTACTATATGACATAATGCCAGAAATGCTGAATTCCTGCCAGTGAATATAGGAATGAGTCTGGTTAGTTTAGAAAGGAATCTGAAATTATACAACAGATGTTACAAAACTGTTCATGTTTTTTGACATAAATGATTCTACTACTATCTATACACCTAGAAAATCATTAGTAGAAAGAAAATGTCCTATGTATACAAAAACCAATCACAACAGTCCTCCTTTAATTATTTTGTATGGAAAAAATATTTTGAAATTATGAGCATTAGACAAAAAAAGAGCATTTCCACATATACACTAAAACACAAAGAATTATATGAATCACCACTTCCTTAAAAAAGTATAATAAATTTTACATGCCACATTCAAAACAGTCTTGATTGTACTTTATTCTGAATTTCCTTGTCTCTTCTGTGCATTTTCAAAATATTATAATGATCCTCTTCTTTTTCTAAGCATCTCTACTGCATCCCCACACCCCCATTAGAAATGGTAAGAAATTTTTAAAAGGGTTTTTTTTGTATCAAATAAGGCTAGTCAAGCAAAATGAATTCGAACAGTGGCAATATCCCAAAATGTCTCTACTCCTTTTGTCTATCGGCTCTCTGACAGGACAGATGGGGACACATTTTATCAGAGGCCCTTCGGGGTCAGTCATCCAGCACTTATTAAGCACCTACCATGTACCAGGAACCATTCAGCAGGGGTTACAATGAGAGACAAAAAGCCATCCCTGCCCTTGAGGAGCTCAAGTCATTCATGCTCATTTTTTGTTAAAATATTCCTATCTTTAAAAAAAAATGGTTGTTACTCAGCTGGATCCACTCCATATCAGCTCAGTCCACTCCACTTCAGCTCACACTCTCCAGGATTCTGAGACTTTTTTTTTTGTCATTTTTCAGTGCAATAATATTCCATTTCATTCAGTTGACAATATTTTTCCAGCCATTTCTCAAATGTCTAAGAGGCCTTCTAAGACACTCCAGTTTGAACTGATGCCTTTTCCTCCCTCTAACATATCTGGATCAGGAAGGTTATTTTGATTGTGGTTATTCCCTTTCCAATATCATCCTCCCTTCGACCTCCTCATTTCTCCCTTTTGCTTCCCTCACTGTGATGAAAAATATCAGATTATTCCCCCTTTCTACACCAGTATTATTTTTCCTTTTACCCCTCTATTCTCTTTCTTTTGTTCAAACTCTCTCAAATGGAATCACTCCACTCCCTGGTTGCCGGGGTTTTTTTTTTTTTTTAATTTAACACCCTTTGAAACCATGAAGTGACACTTGTTTCTTTTCCTCTTCAATTTAACTCTTTAGGTTTGTCTGAAGTGTATATATTTTAAAATTTCCCCTCAGTTCTGGTCTTTTCATCTAAAAGACTTTTATTCCCATTCCTAATTCCATTCCCTAAAGTTTGCTATTTCATTCCCCTCCATGGTATTATATTCAACTTTGTCACGTAAGTTATTCTTGGTTGTAAACCTCTTATTGTAAACACCTTTTGGAATATGACATTCCAAGATAGCTGGTTTTTAGTGAAATCATGATAATAATAGCTACTGCTTATATATTACCTACAATGAGCTAGGAAGTATGCTAAGGGCTTTTAACAATTATCTCATTTGATCCTCTCAATAAGAGATTGTTACAATTATTATCCCCACTTTACAGATAGTGACTCAGATAGTAGTTAAGGGCCTTGACCAATATCACAATTAGCAAGCATTTAAGTTTGAATTTGAACTCAAGTCTTCTTGGCTCCAGGTTCAGTACCCTATCCACTGTACCACCGTGTTGCCAGGTCTTGTGTTACCACAAGTTATCATAACTATAGTTCTTTTAACCTGAATTGCTTCAATCTAGAAGCTTACAGTACTTCTTTAACTTTTCATTTAGGGATTCCTTTCAGAAATTATCAGTAGTAGACTATCTTTTTTTTTGTAAGGCAAACAGGGTTAAGCAGCTTGCCCAAGGCCACACAGCTAGGTAATTACTAAGTGTCTGAGACCAGATTTGAACCCAGGTACTCCTGACTCCAGGGCCGGTGCTTTATCCACTGCACCACCTAGCTGCCCCTAGTAGTAGACTATCTTTATAAGGACAGTTTTCATTTACAACTTCTATAGATACTGATTTTTTTTTTTTTGCAGTGCAGTGGGCAAGTGCAAGTGACTTGCCCAAGGTCACACAGCTAGGTAATTATTATGTGTTTGAGACTGGTTTTGGACTCAGACCTTCTGACTCCAGGGTTGGTGTTCTATCCATGGCACCACCTAGTTGCCCCCAATACTGAGTATTCTTTTTTTTCCTGAGTATTCTTTAAAAAAAAAAAAGTCATGGTTTTCAGAGATTCCAAATGATTCTTAAAATCTCTTTCCTTGATTCTCTCCTTTTTGAGGTCAGCTATCTTTTTTTATTACAGATATTTTACAATCTTCCATATTTTCAATTATTTGATTTTGTTCTAATATTTCTTGTTACAAACATTCACTAATTTCCTTTCAATCTCTCTTCTAGTTTTCAGAAGTCCATTTCTTTTTCTTTCTAAATCTTTGAGAACTTGCATTTCTTCTTTTTAAATCTTGTTTCATGTCTTTTAGGTATTGATATAATATTTAAGGAAATTCCAATTTAATCTCTGAGTCTCCTTGCAATTGTACTTTTTTTTGTGGTATCTCTAAATTTATTTTGCAATAGTTTTTGATACTATTCATTGCTTTCTTTGATTTCTTCATCTCTTCAGCTTCAATTTCTGAATGGATCCATTTCTATTCTATGCTGCATTTTTGACAGAGGTATCTTGCTTGATCTCATCCTAGATCCTCTGGGTTCTTGTGCTCTCCTCCACTTCCCAAGATAAGGCAAAATGGAACTTGAGAATCAAGAGTGCTAGATTTCCAGAGTCTAGGTTATTCAAGACTGAGTTTTTGCCCACTGCCATTCCCTAGGGGTTCTAAGGTCTCTATTCTAATACTTTCTCAGGGAAATCCTCCTGCTACCTCCAAACACAGAATTACGCAAGCTACACTTGTACGTCTAAGGCTATGCTGAGAGGATACTTTGTATAGGTAATGACTTTGCCGATGGGTCCTTTTTCCTATCATCTGAGTTTCTAGTTGACCTTTTGGGGCAGTTCTAAAATGGAAAAAATCATTTACAGTAGTTTCTCACTAGATTTCTTGATCATTATTTAGGCTAGAACAAATTTCAATATTTTGCTAGAGGAGGTACAAGAGAGTTGGGTAGTCTGTCTCCTTTTAGGTAACTAGCTTGACAGGCCTAAACTTCTCTAACAAATAGCAAGATGCATAGTTTTGTTTTTTAGGGAATATACTGTTTTTCTTTATTTTGTTGTAATAAAAGACAAAAACTCAAAAATAAATTACCATTTTTTTTTAGTGTAATGAATCTTGTGAAAAATGTCATGGCAATAGAAAACTTCTTTCTTCTGTATCTTGCAATTTGTATCAGATCATCATCCATTTCTTCATCTTTCCAGGGAATCAATTATTTGGTACTTTTTTCTTTGTGTATTTGCACACAATACACATACACATATGTCTTTCACATATAAAATATATATGTATACACACATATGTAAATGTGTTAATTCATGACACTTAAAACACACCCTACATAATATCGTCCTGATAAAAATATTTCCTCAATAACAGCAGTAGTATCATAACCAAGCTTTTCTATAATATAATACAATTCTACTGCAATAACATTTGTTTAACTATAACACCATACTTCTCATGGAATTTACTCTCCCCAATAACAGTGACCCATTAAATCATATTTCTCTAAAACTAGCTAAAACACTAGACCAAATAGACCTGTACAATGCTATTTTGTTGTTTGTTCTATTAGCTGCTTCTTTAGACTAGACATATTTTTCAAATATTTTATTTCAGTTTTAGGATAAACAGACTATTCTTTCCAATTGATTTTTTTAAACAATTGCTATGGCGATAAAATACAAAACATGAAGAACTTATTCTGTGACTGATACTGTGCTAGGTACTAGATAATACACAAAAATGAAGATAGTCCTCAAGGAGTTTATATTCCACTTGTATATACAAGAAGGGTCAAAACGAATAAAAAAAAATAATGCCCCTGAATTTGAATACTGTGTGCAGTTTCGAAATACAATTAGATTTTAGGTAAGTTGTCATTGAGATAAGTTGGAAAGAGAATACATTTTATTTACTTTTATATCTTCTTCTTTACCTAGCACAGTGAGACACACACGTACACACATATGCATATACATTTCAAAATTATGTATAAAATTATGTACAAAATTATGAATAAAATCAGTCATCTTGATTTTATCAGCAAATTGAAGGTAAATCATGCTTGGAGTGCCATATCTGTATCCTTGCTTTCTTAAAGAAACAGCTCTCATACATTTTATATATTTAATACTGGACATTATCCTGAATCCAGGCATTCAATAAGCCTTGAATCTATCATCTAGGTCATATCTTTACAGTTTGCTTAGAGGCAATATGACATAGTGGACTCTGCTTTAGACGTGGATTCAAAAATACCAGAGTTCAAATACTGTCTCCGACACTCAGTATCTGATCAAATTACTTAATTACTTTTGGCCTAAATTTCTTCATCTGTAAAATGAAGAGATTAGACTTGATCTCTAGGATCCCTAACAGCTATTGATTACCATATCAATACATTTTCCAAAAAGACAATCAATTTTCATAGTAACAATATATGAGTACAAGTCAGATGCTAAAGAGGCCATGACTAACTTTCTGTTATAATGGTTTTGTATATCTGCCTCCCTCTGATCCTGGCCACTTGGATCAAAGTATCCAGATCTGACTGGAAAAAAACTAAGAAACTCAGTTCTTTTGACTTCTCCCTATGATTTTAATTATCTTTTTAAGTTCTAATTTTTCTCTTGTTAACTGTGGCTATTCAAAATTCTTCTCTAGCACCTCATCAGGGTGTAATGTGACCTC
Source organism: Macrotis lagotis (assembly GCF_037893015.1). NCBI lineage: Eukaryota > Metazoa > Chordata > Mammalia > Peramelemorphia > Peramelidae > Macrotis > Macrotis lagotis. Next base: position 107,016,341 of record NC_133664.1, read on the forward strand.
AGGTTCTCAAAAGTAACAACAATCAAGTATTGGTAAGTCCTGTAATTCCCTCTAAGGCCTCTGATTAATTTAATGTGTATGAAGTCAAGCTAGCTCAATTAAAAAGATTAAGTCTGACCACGGTCTTCTCTACCAACCTGTGGCCCAAGCAGCACTGCTTGGCTGTTCTTTTCTCTCTCTCTCTCTCCCTAGCCCTTCCTATGTCTTGTAAACTTTTTAATAAATTTTTGTTTTATTTCCACTCTTGCTTTCCCCAGTCTGAATAACGATTCCACACAGGCAGAACTAACTTAAGTAGCCAGCAGCTACAGGAGACTCTGCCTAGACTGGGAAATTGGATTGAGCTCCATAGGTGAGAAGCACGACCTTTTTTTAGATTCTAGATTTTTAGAAAAGTAGGAAAATTATTGGACCTCTGACCCTCTTTCTGTGTTTCCATTTTTCTGGAAAATGGAAAAAGGTTGAGTTTTTTTGGGGGAAGACAGCTAAGCTGATCCCATTTGGTGTTTCAAAGTAGCCCTGGTGTGGGCCTGCCTTTTTGAGACTGACTGGAGGAAAGGCAGTTCTGAGGTGGAGTGAGGGTTGTTAAGGAAAGATGTTTGGCATATATCCTAATTGACATGTTTGCCTACCTATAAATTGATGAGAATTAAAATATGGGGAAAAACTTGCTGTGTGCTTGCTCCTTGGAAGAAATTAGATTTGACAAAAGCAAAACACCTGAGCTCCTGGAAATTATCTTTTGGGTAGAACTCTTTTTCTCTCTTATTCTCTACCCTCATCCACCCCCCTGCAGGGGGAGGGGGGAGGGAGAAGGGAAATCTTCCTTTTTTAGAACTTTTAAACTCAAACCTATGTGTCAGATGGAATGCACGCTTCACTGCAAGAAGGATAAGACCCCCCCCCAAAACTTGTTTTAGGAAACAGGGGACCCCCATGCCTTCTTCCTGGTTTGGGGAAGGGGGGGGTTGGGCAATGACCATGTTTTCAAATGCAAGCCCCATTCCCTAAAGACATTAGCTGGGCTGAGAAAGTCCCACCCTTGGGAGGGGGAAGGGAAATGGGTAGACTGATTGGGAAGCCTGGTGGTCAATTAGTTAAGGAAAAAAAAGGGGGAAGACTTTTCTGGGACTAGGAAATTCAGATTTCATCTTTTAATTAAGCCTGTGCTAATAAATAATATCTTTGTAATAGAGTAGCTGGATTTGAACTTTATAAAGTTACTTAAGAATGCATTCAATTTGGGGTGGCTAGGTGGCGTAGTGGATAAAGCACTGGCCTTGGAGTCAGGAGTACCTGGGTTCAAATCCGGTCTCAAACACTTAATAATTACCTAGCTGTGTGGCCTTGGGCAAGCCACTTAACCCCATTTGCCTTGCAAAAACCTTAAAAAAAACTGAAAAAAAATGCATTCAATTTTAACTATTGATTGGCAATTTCAAAAATCTTAATGAATATATAAAAGGTTCCTCAAGACATTCATACTATTGTTAAAGTTATTTTTTTGACTGGTCTTAATTGGTACATTAAAAAAATAATATAAATATATTATATATATAAATATATATTCATATATAAATATATGTATATTATGTGTGAATGTCAATGGAATGTTTTCACATCTACTGGCCTGGAGAGATGAGAAAATGTTTCTATATTCTGAGGTTTCATCTTGGTAAATTTGATAGATTTGAGAGAGAGGGAGAGAGAGCGTGTGTGTTTGTAATTCAGATCTGAAATAGTTAAATGTTACTCCTTTTAGTTTGGGTTTTGAATTTAATTGCTTGAAAGGGTCTAATTTTAAGTAATTATGAAGTGGAGATCTGAGCCTATCCCCTTATACCATTTGAAAGTTTCTAAGTGGCAAAATTTGTGAAACAATCTCAGCTGTGAGCTAAGTTTAAGTTTTGTAACAAGTCTTGTGTTATTAAGAAGGAAAATATAATTGGGATAAATTGTATGTCAATTTGGGAATATTGAATCATATAATTACTGATTTCTTATGAGAAAGAAATACTGTACTAAATTTTGTGATCTGATCTGTTTTGATGTTAAATCAATATTGATAATTGTCAGCAATCTCACAAGGTCTTTTGTTGGTAAAGGAAGAAAGTTTGTAATCCTTGTCTCTTATCTATCCTTACATGTTTATGGAAGGGAATGTATATGTATATGTATTTACCAGTGATATTCTCTCGTAACTTCAAAGAAATATTAAGTGTTTGCTTCTTTTGTAAACATGTAAGCTATTTGAATACTGTAAACCTGGAATTAACACGTGATTGCTTTTAAGGGGTGATAAGGGAAATAATCACAAATTATGACCCCCCCATAAATCTGTGGATTCATGCATAATAATTCATGTAGTTAATTGATTTGAATGCCTCACTGTTTTTACTACTATTTAACTGCACTGGAATCAATAACACATGTTAGAAATTTAAGGTTACCTAAGATGTTCTAATGGTTTTAAAGAATTTTGAAAGTAATCATTTGTATTTTTGAAGATGGCTAGTAGTTAAAAGTTTATGTATAGAAATGTCTAGCTATATATGTAAACTGGGACTAAACTGTGGTTATTTGTTTTAAGGGAAAAGCAGTTATGTAACAGAAGGAAGATAAAACAATGATGATAATTTGAGATTTCTCTGTGGCAATCTCTAGCCAATTGTTATGTGAGAAATATGGGATAGGCAACCTCTTAGCCAGAAGGAGATGTTTACTTACTTAAACATTTTATAAAAAACATGAATTAGTATTGTGTTTTTACATCTCAAAATCTGTTTGTTGCATTTCATTTACAGCACAGTTCTTAGTTTTGACTAACAACTGAATTATGATTTTTTTCCCTGGATCTCTTATATCAAATTACAGCCTGGCACACTCTTGATTTTCCTTAGTGCTCAAGCCACCCAAAACTCTGGTTATAGGTAATTGCTATATTAAAGTATTGATAATTGATCTGCCTGACATCAGATATGTTAAAACAGAAAGACAATATGCCAAAGAAACCATTTAGCCCTATGGGCTTTGATGTTAAATGCTGCAGATGGACCTTTGAAAAAACGACCCTAACCTCAACTGGGGTAGGATTCTCTTAAAATTTCCTCACCTGGCTCATTGAAAAATATTGTCTGCATAAGGGAACATGTCTTCATGTCCTTCTCTGCTCTGTAATAGCAAATTGCCATGATCATTCCAGGTGCAACATAATTAAGTATGAGAGTAAAGCCAGTGATCATGGTAATGCCTATTGGTATATTTTTTTAGCTGCTTTAAAGAGAGCTATTCTTCAACTGGAATTTTTGTTCATTCTAAACATGGCCAAAAGCTAAAATAGAAAATTTTGTTGCAAATTACTTTTTGGACACATGCAGTTTTAAAATGCCTTTTCAGTACATTTGTTTATACTATTTGAGCTTTTGTTTGCAACTTATGTGGTATCCATCAACAAATCTGTGTTATATTGGAACCCATGTTCTTATAAAAGGTATTTTGATACTGGCTTAAGATCATAAAGCATAATTCTTGCCCCTTATAGACCTTCTAGTTTTTTCCTAATTATTGGACTCATGTTAAATAGCCTTCTCTTTTACAATATTTCTAGTTTTTGCTTGTTTAATTTTTTTCCTTGAGTTTTGTTTCTCTGTATAGCTCCAAGACCAGCCTCTGTCTCAATGAAGCCCTCTCTGTAATACATTCATCTCCAAATGGACTCTGAAAAGCCCAGAAGAATCTGGTCCAGAATAATTTTGAGGGGGGGGGGATGATGAAGAGAATTGTGAAAATAACGAAGAAAATTGGGTAGAGATGTAAATTGACTAGAAGTAGAGAATTATGATTGTAATAGAAATAATCTGTAATCTTAAAGGCTGCTCAAATTGGGTGGAGATCCCCATTCTTGATATAGCACTGATCCATTATTTAATGTAAAATTTGTATTCTGAACTCCTTAGGCTTTACCCTCTACCTAATTCCTGGTACAATAAGAGAAAGGGAGTTCATTCACCTTTTGCCCTCTGGTTGAGAAGCAAGAAATAAAAACTTGGGTTTGACCCTGGCTCAGGGCCACAGTCTTCTCTACCAACCTGTGGCCCAGCCTAGCTGTTCTTTAATCTATCTTTCTCTCTCCCTAGTCCTTCCTATGTCTTACAACCTTTTTAATAAATTTTTGTTTTATTTCCAAAAAGAGAAAAAAAAATTAAGACCCAGGGTAGGTTCAGGGTGACTCGTTTTAACTATGATCATGCTGGAAGTTTATCTATGTTGTCCTCAAAGGATCTGACACCAGTGGAGGAATGCTCCATATCTCTGAGGTAGCAAAAATGATTTATATCTTCTCTCTCTCTCTCTCTCTCTCTCTCTCTCTCTCTCTCTCTCATACACACTCTCTCTCTTACCCTTTGCAAGCTGCAGGGTTGAGAAAGACGGTTGCTTTCTTCACTTGTGCATTGGAAGGAATAAGTTGATTTCCAAATACCTAAGAAAGAGAATATAAGTTTTAAAAATAGATTTTTCCCTGTTCTTTGTTTAGCTATTAAATATATTATTTTATATATTTACATATTTTATATGCTTACATATTATATTATATTCTCAATCTACAGGGCATTTAGTCTTACCTGAGTTGAAGTGAATACCTTCATGTTCCCATATTTACAAACCACAAATATTTTCTTTCAGTTTTAGAATAAACAAACTATTCTTTCCAATTGATTTTTTTAAACAATTGCTATGGCTATTAAAGTATTATAAAGGGTTAAAATGAAGCTATGCCTTAATGTCATATGACAATAATTACTCAATCCTGGATACTATCATCTATGAGAGGGAGAATGAAAAAAACCCTCTTACTGTGGGTAAAAAATTGTCTTGGCTGTCACTGTGCATGTAAAGTACTCAAGTTATAAAATCGTTAGGATGGGATTTCTACTAAAGCCTACTGTAGAGGGAGTGAGGGGGCCAATTTGTCAATGATCCATTTCCTTGAGGAAGTAGGGAAGAATAAGCAGGGGCCTATGGACAGCTGGGATCCATTAAGTGGACACCAATGAATATTCAGAAGAGACCTGCTCTCGGGTAGCCCTGTGACCTTGTATGATCAAGAGAGACTTAAAGATAAATTCAATTCAAGGAGAATCAATAGAGTGTCCATCTATGGACCAGGCTCTGAGGAAACAAAGAAAAAAAAAACAGTTCCTGAGCTTATGGAGCTTGTATTCTACCAGGAAGAGAAAAACAACATTCATAAATAAGTAAAAATACAACAAAAATAAAATAAAACTGCTTTGGAAAGAGAGGAAATGCAATAACAAGGGTGAGGGTAAAGGGGGAGGGAGGGAGAGAGGCAGAGGTGGTGTCTTAGGATAGGTGGTCTATAGGAAGCTGTTACACAGGTTTTGTTTGGAAAGAAGTAGGGATTCTTCTGATGAAGGAGAAGAGGAAGAACACTCCAGACAGGATAAGTCTGTTGAAAGGGTGAAAGATGAAATGTCATAGACAAGTTCAATAATATGGCTGGTTTGGCTGAAATGGAGAATGCAAGAGGGAGAGTACAGTGCAATCTGGTCTGGAAAATTATGAAGAGCTTTAAGGGTTGACAGATTCTATTCAAAAAGGAATTCTATTCAAGTTCACTGAGTTAAGATGAATGACATGGTCAGACTAGATAAGAGGAGAAGGTCCTTCAATTCAATTAGAAGAGATATATATAATCCACCTTTATCAGTATTTTGGAAATATGCAAGGTGATTACCCTCATAGTAACCTCACCTGTTCCCTTCATGAGAGACCAGGAGAGATGAAGCTGCAGAAGTGGAACAGGCATGGGGGTGGGGTTGCATAGCAATTAGGAGCTATAGTGAGAAGTCTGAAAACTGAACCTGTTTCTCTATCCTGAGCCCTTTTCATATCATACTCTACCATTGTTATGGAGGTTTTCCCTTTCTATGAGGGCAGGTAGGTGGCAGTGGATAGAGCATTGGCCTTGGAATGAATAGGACAGGAGTTTCGAGTCCTGGCTGATACTTATTGGCTCTGTGATCGTGGGCAAGTTACTGAACCCTGACTGCAGTCGACCTGATTCATATCTGGCCACTAGCCCCAGATGGCTCTGGAGGAGACAGTGAGGCTGGTAATTTAGCACAGCTCGCCCTCACTCAAATCCAATTCATGTGCTTGTCATGCCATCATATCCCTGATGTTGTGGTCTTCTTCAAAAATGAAGGACAAACATTAGAGACCCTTTCTATATTCTCCTCTGTTCTGTGTATCCTTAAGTTGTATGTGACAGGTGTTCTTACAACAAATCTATGTCTTGGCATCTCAGTGACAAAGTGGCCTTGGCAATGTCCCCTAAACCCTAAGTCCTAAAGCCCTTTAAAAGCCATGGGACGCTGCAAGAATCAAATTAAAAGTGGATGATTCTTTTAGTTCAATCTAAATTTGACCACGTTAAGTTTTCATTCCTTGTTCTTACTGTACTTTTTTTTTTTGTAAGGCAAAGGGGGTTAAGCGGCTTGCCCAAGGCCACACAGCTAGGTAATTATTAAGTGTCTGAAACTGGATTTGAACCCAGGTACTCCTGACTCCAAGGCCAGTGCTTTATCCACTACGCCACCCCCCTTACTGTACTTTTCACTAATTTTTCAGTATATTTTTCAATTTTCAAAATATAATTTCAATATTGCTCTTTAACTCTGTAAGAGAAGGTAGCTTCACAGACCCAGACACTGGGAGGAAACAAACCCTCCAGTGTCATTTTCTTCTCCAACTCATTTTACAGATGAGGAAACTGAGGAAAAGAGGATTAACTGACTTTTTTGGGGTCACATACTACTAAATGTCTGAGGCCAGATTTGAATTCAGGAGGAGTCTTCCTAACTCCAGGTTTGGCATTCTATCCATTGTGCCTCCTAGCTACCCCACAGCCTACCATTTTCTGATAGGACGAGGACCTCTTTTGTTTGCCAAGTTCCCTGAAAATCTTATGGGTGAATTTACTTGTCTTTGCTTAATTATTGAAAATTTAGAAACTTTTTCACTAATCCTTGACTTAATCTAACTACTGGAATTCATAAACCTTATTAGAAAACTCTATTCTAGCTTAACTATTAATGTTATCTAATAAAATTACTTCTGAATTGGTATAAGCTTCTGAGACTTCAGGTCAGTTTTGTGTTAAAAGCACTTCCAATTTCCAAACAGTGATAATAAATTTTTTTTCCTTTTATTTTTCAGCCAGTTTTCTTACTTATTCTAATTCAAACGTGGTCTATTTACTTGCCTAAATTGATCAGGCTAGTTAGTTAGAAAGACATCCTTTTAGACTTCTTATTTTATGAGCAAGGAAGTTTTGCTATTAGTGAGCTATGCCCACTCTCCAAACAGCTGAAAAGGGGAGATTATAGTCCCATAACTACGACTATATATCAGTCTGCCACTTCCCAATCAGAAGCAAGTAACTTTATTTTTTAAACCAGTCATCTTCCCTCTCCCAAAATGAATTTCCAGTTGCTACTCCCTAGTTTAGTTATTTTGATTTAAAAAATACTTTCCCCAATAGCTGTGGTGGCACTAGCACCTAAAATATTTACAGTCTGTTTTCTAATGGTTGTGTTGGCAAGTGTTCCTCAAAACTAATTCTAAAAATGTCCCTATGAGAACAAAACAATTCTAAATAACATTTTAAAAAGGAAAACTTGACAAGTTTTAAAACAGAGTTAAAATGGTTTTACCTATTAATAGTTTGAAACATCAATGTAATTTCTGAAAATATTTCAGGAATGAATGTAAATTTGTCTACCACCTACCTCTCCAGGTCAATGTACTGTTCTCTTTTCCACTGATGACTTTAATGATCTTTTTTTTCTGTATTTATGACATGATAAGCTTAATGGACACAATGCATTTTCAAAATGTCACCAAACTCCTTGAAATTTATCTTGATTAAAGAAAAGGTATCTGATTGGAATCTGAAGACCTGAGTTTGAAATCTGACTCTTTCAATTAACTACCTGTGGGTCCCTGGACAAATTATTTAACCTGACCAGGCCTTAGTTTCCTCATTTATAAAATGAAGGAATTGCATTAGAAGACTTATTGGGGCAGCTAGATGGCGCAGTAGAGCACCAACCCTGGAGTCAGGAGTACATGAGTTCAAATCCGACCATAGACACTTAATAATTACCTAGCTGTGTAGCCTTGGGCAAGCTACTTAACCCACTGCCTTTCAAAAAAAAAAAAACAACAAACCTTAAAAAAAAAAGACTTCTAGTGCCCTTTTGAGTTCTATGCTCTAATGCTAGAGAAAACAAATTATATGAACCTGACAGTCTCTTGTAAATTGCAGATAAATGTGGTAGTTTCCCACATGAATAAAACAGAGGTCCAGAACAACAAAACATAATCTTGAAGATGGGTTTTAATAGCATCAATCAAACTTTTAGAGGCAAGTCCTAAAGTGGTAGTACCACCTGTGAACATAATCCTCAAAATTCATCTAGATGGAGGGTTTGCCCATAGCTGGATCATTCCATATAAAGGAAAACCTAAGGAGCCTAAGCTAGGCCAAATATGGAAGCTTGGGGTGATTTTCAGTCTTTTAATTTTTTTTTTCCAGTCATGTCCAGTTTTTGTGACTCTATTTGGGGTTTTCTTGGCAGAGATACTGGAGTGGTTTGCATTTCCTTCTCCAGTTCATTTTACAAATGAGGAAACTGATGCAAACAGGGTTAAATGAGTTTCCCAGAATCATACAACTAGCAAGTGTTATTATAGAACCAAAATAAGTGGGGGAAGGGAGGAAGAGCAAGGGTTACTGTTCAGGAGATAATTAACCTATTAGTTAACTAGTTAAGAGCTGACTCAGCCTGAGGCAGTCCCTCAGAGCCTCAACTCTAGTGATGTAAGGCACAGTATTCAACCAAAGTCCCAGGAATAGTCTGTGGTTGAAGTACTGCACAACTAAGATAAGAAAGATGAAATTTAATTTTATCACATTAAATGGTATTACCTGGGCTTCTTGACAGGCTGCTCTTCTTAGCAGGTTATCACTATCAAGGTAACAGAAAAAAGGAAATAATATATTAGCTTTCAATAAAAAGTTTAGTATTCAAACAAAAGAGTTCATTTTGCAAAACATAAGCAAACATTCCTTCTAAATTACTAAGGAAAATCTTAAGGAGCAAAGAGCACAGCAAGGAAAAAATTGAAAAATAATCTCCCTGGAAAAAATTATGTGTTGGTTATTTCCAGAATATTCATTTTTATTTCTTCCCCAACTCAGGTCATTGTGAAATAATTTGTTTCTTAATCTGTTTTTTTCTTTCTATTTCACTTAAAATCAGACCTCTCTCTCTCTCTTTTTTTTTAAAGACACTATCAATGATATCATAAATAGAACTCTTTTGGCATAACATAAAGATCGGTTTGGAAAAAAAATTCAATGGAGGTTGTCAGGAAGAAGTTTATCTATTTAGCTCCAAAGTTTCCAAACAATTTTTAAAATACAGTTTGGGTCATTATATCACCAAGAACTTTTCTGGTTAACAATTCCATGATCTTTTCAATGGAAGGCTCAATGAAGAATGGATGTAATTTGCTGGCAGTACTAAAATAATTTTAAGTGGTTCTAGGCCAAAATGAAAGTACTTGAGCAAAAGGCAATTTGTTAGAAAAAAATTTTAAAAGAAAAAAGATCATTACCTGAATTCTTTTTTTCTCCATGCTTTTCCCCTATGGATTGTGTTCATTACATTTAACACAAATTCAAATCTATTTTTCTAATCTATTATTGAGCTAGAAGAAATAAAATAAACAATTTCTTGCTATTTGCCACAATTACAGGAAAGGGCTGCTCACTTATTTTCTTATGATACAGCAATGCTGGAAAAAAAACAAATACCCCAATCTAGTAGAAAAAGCTCTATGCTCTAAGTTAAATGACACAACTCATTTAGGAGGTATAAAAACTGCTGGTTTCATTAAAATTCTAATGGAACAAGAAGCCTACTTGCCTAGTTGGCTTTGCAACAAGAAGGTAATTTAGTGCAACTACAGGACCCCAAATAGAAAGTCCCTAAATCTGAATTCCCTAAGGCACTGTGTCGAGTCTTCAGTCCGCCCCCCTTTCTATACCTGCTCTTGCTCATCATGTTCCATGGATTCAAGAGTCATTTCTATAAAGATGATTTTCAAATCTGTATTCAATCCCCAAACCAGTCCCAATCTGTGACCTGAACTCCAGTCACACATCAGTTCCCTGCTGGACATCTTCACCTGATGTCCCTTTAAAATCTTATTTAAAAATCCAATACATAACACATTATCCAGTTTGTGCCTTGTTACCACTGAAAAACACCAACAACCACAAACCCAAATGTTCCACCAAACTTTCCTATTTCAGTTGAGGGTATCGCCATCCTTCTAGCAAAACAGATTGCAACTGGAGAGTCATTCTCAACTCTTTTTTTCTCCCTTCTTCACATTAATCCATTAATCAGTTACTATGTTTTGCTAAATTTTACCTTCATAAACTTCCCTCACATCCATTCTAATCCATGATTCTAATTTAGAGACGCCCCCCCCCCACATCAACTTTCATCTAGAATTCTGAAATAGTTATTTCCTCTCTCTGGTTCCATTTTTTCCCCTCTCCAATTCATCTCTATACTGTTGCCTAAATCATCATGCTAAAGTGGAAGTCTGATCAAGACACTCTCCTGCTCAAAAATCTAGGCTCCTATTATTTCCAGAATAAGACACTAAGTTCTGAACCTGGTATTTAAAGTCCTTCATAATTTGGCTCACAGTAACTTTGCCAGATTTATTTCATAGTTTTCCCTTTATACTCAATTCATTTGCTGTTCCCTTAAGATGGAAACTTTAGATCCACTCTGATGCCTTCTCTCATTAGTGTGAAATGTAGATCAGTCCACAGTAGAAAAAAAGCTCTTTGAGTGAAAGGGCTTTTTCCTTTCTGCCTCTGAAAGACTAATGTACCTCATATACCAATTTATCCAAGGCAGTATAAGAGGCAATCCTAGAACAGAAGACTCTCTGGCCAAACTCTATCAACATACATACACACATACATACATACACACACACACATTCATTCATTCATTCATTCATTCATTCATTCATTCATTCAATGTTTTTGCAGGGCAAATGGGGTTAAGTGACTTGCCCAAGGCCACATGGCTAGTTAATTATTAAGTATGAGGCCGGATTTGAACTCAGATACTCCTGACTCCAGGGCCGGTGCTCTATCCACTGTGCCATCTAGTCACCTTCTATCAACATTTGTTTATGTAACTATATATCAAAGGGCAAACTGAAGCACAGAGAAGTAACTGTCTTATTCATCATGAGTTTTGATCATGTGTGATATAACTGCCAGAACAATACATCTTTCTACATAGGAGTCTTGAAGAAGAGACAAGTTGAACTGGAAACAGATACATACATATTCAAATTATGACATCATTGCTAGCTAATTATATTCTTGAATTTTTAAGGGGTCCCATTATACAAATTTTCTGTATCATATAAATAAGGTTCTTGACCTGGGTTCCAAAAACAAAAATCAGTAATTGTATTTTAATATAATTGATTTTCCTTCTAAGTGCATATATCATTTTATTCCTTTAAATACATTATTATGAGAAGGGTTCATGGACCATAGGTAGTCAAAGAAGTCCATGACACAGAAAAGAACTATGTCTGTGTCCAAGATCCTATAATAACACTATATAAAGACAGGCCCCATATCATTTGCAAGGTTAACAAAAAGCTTACAAATCCATTTTTGAACCAACCAATTGTGATGTACAAAAGCCACAGGTATGATCTTGGGAAGAGAGGGATAAAGATAAGAGTTCAAAACAGGATCTTGGGATATAAATCCAAAAGACTTCTAGCAGCTTCCTCATCTATAAAATGAAAAGACTAGATGAAATGACTTCTCAGGTACCTTTCAGTTCAGATTTTTTATCTTGTAACTGAGCCACTATCTGCAATAGCACCAGGTGACATGGCCAGAGATGTGTCCCCTTAAGGAACTAAACAGATATGACCAAGAAGTTAAAAGTAACCATGTTTCATTCTATTATGAATAAGCATCCCTCTATGTGTCACTGAAAAAAAGTAAAATCAAGGTCATGTATGGGTTCTGTGATCCTAAGGGGAAGGCAGTGTTTTCACCAAGTATAAACTTCAGAGAAGGAAAGCTCTGAAAAGCCTGGCAAAATTTATTAAAATATTTATGTCTTCCAACAATACCATATACCAACTCCCACCTAGTTAACATGATGCTACTTAACTGCTCTGGAAACCTTTTCATTTATGGTAGAAGAACCAATAAACTATTCATAACCTTTGATTCAAAGACCCACCCAAAAGACATAAATCCCAAGGAAGCCAAAAGTTTCCATTTTTGCCAAAATATCTTCTGGAGTTCTTTTTGCAGTAGCAAAACAAAGTAGCCTGGAATCAAAAACAGATAACTGTAAACTTAAGGAATGGCTGAATAGGGGAGGCTAGGTGGCGTAGTGGATACAGCACCAGCTCTGGAGTCAGGAGTACCTGAATTCAAACCCTGCCTCAGACATTTAATAATTGCCTAGTTGTGTGACTGTGGGTAAGTCACTTAACCCCATCACCTTGCAAAAACAACAACAACAATAACAACAAAAGAGGAATAGCTGGATAGAACATAATGGAATATTACTGAACCCTATAGAATGACAAAGAAAAATTCAGAGAACTATGAAAAATTTTTATGAACTGATGAAAAAGTGATGAAAATAGAATGAAGAAAACAATTTCCATACCAAGACAGCACTAAAAGTAACTGACCTTTGATTAACAGCACTAACCAAGTGCATTAAAACAGATTAAATCCACTTCCCAGCTCTCAGTAGAGGTGCAAAATGTTGTTTATGCTATCAAAAACTGTTTTGTTAGTTTAGCTTAATCATTTTTATTCGACATATACAGGAGAATATAATGTGGATTTATGAAGAAATGTAAAAAACAAAAAATACTAATAAAATAAAAACAAATCAGCTGTCACCCACAGTAATGGGTAAGGATCAATTTCTCTTCCAGAGACTTGTGAAAGGTAAACAGGCAGCCATTCATGAGCTGGGCAACATTTTATTACAGGGTGGCAAACAGAGTGCTACAAAGAAGCCTTTTCTTTACTTTCTTCTTTGTCCCCTGAAATCGGTAGAATCTGTAGATCTTTTGATATATATATGAAGTATACACAGTATATAAAGATTTTTCCATTCCATTAAAATGATGAGGTAACATTACAAGTACAAAGCTTCATATTATTGATTTAATTTGTCAGAAGGCAGTATGGAAAATATGGGGCTAGACTCAATCATGAAACAAAACTCTTAAAAGCACTTTCTCTGTTTCTTCACCTGAAAAATGAGGACAAAGATATTTTCCCTACTTTGCAAGGTGCCATGAGAAAAAGTACTTTGTTTTAATTGCCAAATCTAATGGCCTTTTCTTAATCTTTATCCTTCCTGATCCCTTTGCCAATTCTGGCAGGGCAGAGGGAGTGGTTTCAGAAAAGATGATATGGTGTTTGCTGTCTGACAGCACCAGGAAAAATGCTAAGAGCAGAGAAGTCTGTGTACAATGTTTGTAGATCTGACCAAAACCTTTCATACTGTCAGCCATGAGGGTTTATGGAAAATTATGTCAAAATTTGGTTGTCTGGATAAATTCCATCAAATTGTACTTCAGTTTCATGACACATGCTTGCCTGGCTTCTGGATAGTGGACGATGCTCTGGAACCTTCCCAGTTATCAGAGGAGTTAAACAAGGATGTGTCCTTGCTCTCATGTTTCTAGGCATGATATTTTCAGTCATGCTATCAAATGCCTTCATTGAGGATGAACAAAGTATCAAGGTCAGTAACTGCATTGATGGCAAATTCTTCAACTTGAAAAGGCTACAAACCAAGACCAAAGTGGAGGGAGTATTGGTGCAAGATCTTCTGTTTGCAATTAGTGTGCCCTCAATACAGCCTCTGAAGTTGAGATGCAAGAGTATGAAAAGATTCTCTGCTGTTTGTGCTAATTTTAACCTAACAATTAACACCAAGAAAACACAAGAGCTCCATCAGCCAGCAGCATACCATCCATTACAGCAAATGGATAAGTTTTGAATAGAGTGCAAGTTCACTTACCTTGGCAGTGTCCTTTCCAAGGGGATTCACATTGACAATGAAACTGATACAGACATTGCCAAAGCTATCTTAGTGTTTGGGAGAGAAGAGGTATTATACTGAAAAACAAACTGAAGGCCCTGTGAAACCTAGACAGACTACCAGCACCATGTCAGGAAACTGAATTGCTTCCATTTAAATTGTCTTAGGAAGATTCTGAAGATCACCTGGAAGAAGATACCAGACACTGAGGTTTTTTTCTCGAGCTAAACTACAAATCATTCAAATGTTACCATAGAGAGCACAACTATGATAGCTGGCCATTTTGTCTGTATGCCAAACACACATGTGCCTAAAAAAATTTTTTTTATGGAGAACTCAAACAGAAGTCAGCAAAAGCAATACAAGGATACTCTCAAAATATCTCTTAAGAACTTTGGAACTGATTGTGCAGCAGGGAAGAGACACTGGCACATGACTGTCCTGAATGGCATGTCCTCAGAGAGGGTGCTGTGCTCTATGAGAATGGCAGAACTGAGGCAGTTCAAAGGAAAAAGTGAGATGCACAAACATAAAGGACCCACCCTAGGTATTCACATGTGGTAAAGCATTCCAAGCTTGTACTGGTTGGACAAAGTGTAATTTGATTCTAACATAATCAATCACTCTTCTCTAGGTTTTCATAGTCCTTCTCTCTTCTGGTTGTCTCCCTACCTATATGACCATTATTCAGTCCTTTCTGACAAAGTTTCATTCAGATCACACCCCCTAAATATGGTTGATCCAGAGTTCCTAGGTCGTCTTCTCTTCTTCCTCTATATTACTTCACTTAGTAATCTCATAAGCTTCTGAGAATTTAATTATCATCTCTATGTAATAATTTTCAAATCTACTTATCTAGATTTTTTTGTTTGTTTTATATTTTATTTATTTAAGGCAATGAAGTTAAGAGTAAGACTTGCCCAAGGTCACACAGCTAGGCAATTATTAAGTGTCTGAGGACACATTTCAACTCAGGTCTTCCAGACTCCAGGGCCAATGCTCTATCCACTGCACCTCTTAGCTGCCTCTACTTATCTAATTCTAATCTAAAATTGACTTGCAGTCTCACATCTTCAAATACCTGTTAGATATCTCAAACTGAATGTACAAAACACATCTTAAACTTATCTCATCCAAACTCAACTCATAGTCTGCAAACTGCTTTCCCTAAATCTTTCCACCTTCCCAATTCTTTTATTATCACTGTCCCAGTCACCCTGGCTTGTAATCTAGGTTTCATACTTGACCTCTACTATTCTCTCAACCTCCTTATCTAACCCATTTGTTAGGGCTAGTTGGATTTTATCTTCCTAACATTTCTAGTATATGCCCCTATCTCTCCTTTGAAATGATCACAAGTTCAGTGTTGGATCTCATCTATGAAACTCAAAGATGGCCACTGCAATAGCCTGCTATGTGGTCTTCCCATCTCAAGTCTCCTTCCACTCCAGTTCATTCTTCACTCAGTTTGTTGCCCAAGTGATCTTCCTAAAGTACTGTTTGACCATATCACCTCAGTACTCAATAAATTCCAAGTTTCCTACCACTTCCAGGATCAAATATGAAGAGCTCCATACGATCCTCAAAGTCCTTTAGCACCTGCCTCCCCTATCTCCACCTCCACCTCTGTTCCAGGAACAGTGCTAAGCACTTGGGAATTAAAATATAAGTAAAAAGAAAAGACCAGTCCCTGCTTTCAAGAAGTCTATATTTTAATGGAGAAGGATAATCTACACTAGAGAGCTGAAGTGGAGAGGGCTAATGATGGTTCTGGAGTCCAAGAGAAGAGATAGAAATGATAGTTTTGAAGTAGAGAAAATCAGAAGGCTGGTCAACTGGGAGATTCAGATCACCTTGGCAGAGGGATATTTTAGGGAATCAAAGCTCAAGAGTGGTTGGATCTAACCAAGAGGACCCCAGGCAGGATCCAGAAAAAGATAGTTGCTGGGACCTCTGGCCAAGATGGTGGAGAGAAGACAGGCACAGTTCTAAAGTCTCCTGATCTCTTCCCCATCTATCACATGAAACAAACCTCTTAAAAGAAATCCGACCCACAAAACCCAGAAAGAAAAGCTAGAAGAAAGAACATCTACCTTGGGATTTGTCTCCAGCAGCAGCTTTGGCAGAATTCCGGTGGGTGAGTTTGGGCTCAGAGGAAGGATCAGCCCCAGATCAACCAGATTAACAGCTGAATTGGAACCAGGAGTCTGAAGGCCTGAGAGCCAGACCTGCTGGATCAGCGGTGGGGCTAGACGGCAGGGGCTTGAGTAGGCTGGGGAGCAGAGGCACTGGTGTTGGTGCTACCCTCCAGGAGCTTGTGGACAGGGCTAGGGGGGAAGAGCTCTGGAGCAGGAAAGCTTCAGACACCATCCCTGGGCTCCTCTGGTCTGAGTCCCATTACAATTCAGACTTCTTCCCTAACAAACAAATGCAAACTAATTCTACCTCAGGCCCAGGTGTGTGAGCAGAAGAACCAGCCCAGCTGAGGAATGACCTCAGGCCAGGGTACAGCCCACAATTGATTGAAGGCAAAAGAATTCAATTGCTCCAACTCCTCCCTTCAAGCAAAGGGAGAAGGCCTCAATCAAGGTCACAGACACTGCAGAGAAAGCAACCAACACCTCCTACTGACCAGCCAGAGAAACAGCACTCAGTGAGTAAAGCCTTTAGCGATCCCAAGCCCCTGTGAACCAGCCCCTCCCCAACTTAGGTCTTAGCAAAATGAAGAAGGGTCAGCAGAAAGGTGGATCCATAGAAAAATTCTTGGAAGGGAAAGACCCTAACTCAGAGAGACCTGGAACCTCTGAGGTGAATACAATCTGGTCTTCAGCACAGAAAGACTTCCTTGAAGAAATAAGGAAGGAGCTTAAAAATTTGAGAGAGACAATACCTTGCAACAAGAAAACAAAACCTTAGAAAGTACAATTGGACAAATACAAAAGGAGAATAAATCTCTCAGATCATCAATTGGACCAATACAAAATGAGAATAATTCTCTCACATCCTCAAATGAGCAAATGCAAAAAGAAATTAATTCCGCTCAAAACCTCAATTGGTCAAATGGAAAGCTCTTTCAAAAGTAGAATTGACCAACTGGAAAAGGAGTTGCAAAAGGTTAATGATAGTGTCTGAGGCCGGATTTGAATTCAGGTACTCCTGACTCCAGGGCTGGTGCTCTATCCACTGTGCCACCTAGCTGCCCCTATTACTTTTAATTTAAAAAAAACCCAGTAACTTATTATGTAATTTTGCCATCTCTTTTACTTTTTCCTTAAGGATATCATTCTCTCTCAACACATTCAATTTTGAGCAATGTATAGCATGTAAATAATGTAAAAGACTATCAGACTGCCTTCTGGGGGGTGGGGGGGAGGGAAGTGGGATTGGGGACAATTGTAAATTCAAAATGTAATAAAAAAAGAAAGAAAAGAATGATTGTCATTTCTCTAAATGATGAAGTATCAGAATGGAAAGTGCAGTAGAGTGGGAGTTTATTGTTCTGGGTTTTCAGAGATTTGAAGGGCTGACATAAGGAGGGATCACATTTATTTTGTGCCATTGTAGAAGAAGGGGCTGCAAGTGCTAGGGAGAAAGATTTCAGTGCTAAATGAGAAACAGTCATGACAATATGAAATTGGGATCACATATTCCCCTTTCGTAGGAGTATTCATAAAGAGATACACTTGTTAACCATTTGCAAATGAATTTCCTAAATGGAGTAGAGGGTTGGATTAAGATTATCTGGAAAGTAGCTACCAACTGGAAGATGTTGGTAAAAGCAGAACAAAGTGTCATAGAAGGGAAGGGTAAAATAATCATTACTGAGAATGAGAAGCAGTCCATGGATCTGCTAGAAAAAAGGTAACCTTCAAATAAATATTAGAGACAGAAGCTAGACTGACAGAAGTCTCAAGACAGCAGGTGGTGAGTGGAGCCTAGATTTGTAGAAGTTCAGTTCAATTCTAGTAAATGCTGAAATGATGAGTTAGCTTCCTTCATGAATGATACTGACATAGGTGATCTATTTATGTCAAAAACATCTAGCACAATTATTGATAACTTTGAGAATCAGGACATTATGACTATAGCAGACTGAAGTCTCACAATCACAATGAAAGTTTGAATACCAGGAGTGAACCTTTACCCTTTAAATCCACCAGTTTATATGGAGGTCTTTAAGACCAAAAAATATTGCAGAGAAAACAAAAAATAATTTTTTAAAGAGATGCATAAACATTATCCCTAAGGGGGAGGGAGAACACAAAATCTATAAAGATTTTAAAAAACCTACAGACTATAAGGAATGAGAAAATGTAGTTTAAAAATCTGAAAAGGGTTGTAAAATTTATATTTAAGGCATTTTTTTTTTTTACAATTTATCACTTGCCAAAGAGGAGGCCTTTGGAAGAAAGAGATTAGTAGTTGCCAAGTTAAGAAAATTTGCTGATGTTCACAAGCCAGCCTTAAAGGACATGAACTTTTCTGCTATCACAGGTAAAGACTGCTCTAAATTTATTCCAAGGCAATGTCTAATGTAGGCTATAGGAAAGAAGAATAAAAAGATTTTATTACAATAATCATACTGACCCATCCAATTCCCTCCCTACCCCAAGACATTTCCAACTTCAATCTAAAAGCAAATTGTATAGCAATCTCTAACACCAGATCTACCTTTACAGCATGCCAACATAGCTTATGCTTTACAAAAAAAAAATTAAAAAAAGACTCCAAGTACAGCATTTATAACAACCACTTCAACTTTATATAATACTATTTTTTTGCACTTAAATTAAATATGATATGCCAGTGGTTTTGTGTTCTGGCCACCCTGTGGAGCAGCAAAAGATTGGGGTGTCAGTAGAACCATAAGAAAAATAAACTTGGGGCAGCTAGGTGGCGCAGTGGATAAAGCACCGGCCCTGAAGTCAGGAGTACCTGGGTTCAAATTTGGTCTCAGATACTTAATAATTACCTAGCTGTGTGGCCTTGGGCAAGCCACTTAACCCCATTTGCCTTGCAAAAAAAAAACCTTTAAAAAAAAAGAACAACAAAATTAACTTCAGAAAATGATATATGACCAAGTATGTAGAGGTGTGTAAATATACTCTACCCTGGTTCAGAGAAATGCTTGATTATCTAGGTTTAGATGGTTATTAAAAAAAAATGGATAGTTCTACATTTGGAAACCACCAAGGGAAAGAAAATTGTTCATGATATTTAACTTGGCTAAACAAAGAGATGAAAAATCTTTTGCCTCTTGCAGATCTCCTCATAAAAACTTCCATTTTCCTTGATCAGCTGCTATGGGAGATACTAGGTCTTACTTCTAAATAATCCAGGGAGAACAAAGACAAAAAAGCCTATTCCTGACTAACACCATCAATTGGTTGCAAAAAGTAACACAGTAAGCGAAACATAATTATAGAGACAATTTTTCTTGTACAACCTGTCAAATGACATCATGCCGGGGTTTTATAATGTGTTGACAAAGTTTGGTTATAATGTATTAGTGACATTATTGAATAGCAAAATTGATTGGGATGAGATTATGTGAGGGGTGGATGTTTGTATCTAACACCAACCATAAAGAGTCATGAAAATATGCTTCTGGTTGCAATCTATTCATTTAAAGTACATTGATTTCAATGGGTATCATAAAACTAGTGAGAAATAAGGTGCCATAAAGGTTATCAGATCTTGACTCACAGTGAAGGACTATAGTAGCTATATGACTCTGGGCAAGTTACTTAACCCCTCTGATCTCAGGACTCATTTTTACAAAATAAAATTACCCATCTCACAGAATTTTGTGGATTTTAAAGCAATCTTAAGGCAAAAATAGCTTTCTATCATCTCTAGAATGACATGTAAACTTTTGTTTGGCTTCCAAAGTCATTCTCCAGCCTCACTAGACATTATTCACCATTCCACACTCTGTGAACCAATCCATCTAGTCTCCTCTTTATTCCTCATACATGGCATTCCAACTCCTATTTTCCACACCTGGAATATCTATCTTCCCTTACCAGATGCTTCTTCTTCCAAGGCTCATCTTGAATAAAACATAGAGCCTCTTCTAATTTCCTTCTAGGGATTCCTTCTAATTTCCTGCTAGGGATCCTTATTCTCAAACTATGTGGTATTCATCTGTATTTATTCTCTGGATATGTATTCTGTATACACTTAAAGACAGTTAAGTGCTGCAAAAGTCTTGAATGGTTTTGTTTTCCAACAACTTTATTCATTGGGATATAAGCTCACTGTGACTGGGTATCATTTCATTCACTGCAGTTATACCTCCACTGCCTATTTGTTGAATGTTATATAAAGCAATGTGCCATCAGATCATTCTAACTTAGAAACCACAAACTGACATCTATGTTGCACCGCATTTTTATTTACTTTGATAACATTTCCCAATTACATTTTAATATGGCTTGGGCAGCTCTCAGGAATATGATGGATGAACTACAGGTAGCCCTGTGTTTGACCACTTTTATATAAAGGACAGTTGGAAGGCAAAATTTGCTGTTGGGTGGACAAGAGTTTCACCATATTTCCATTTAAGAATTTAAAATCGAAATAATCACTTTTAATTAATTTCTTTAAAAATGTGTAGTTGATGGGGCGGCCAGGTGGCGCAGTGTATAAAAGCACTGGCCCTGGAGTCAGGAGTATCTGGGTTCAAATCCGGTCTCAAACACTTAATAATTACCTAGCTGTGTGGCTTTGGGCAAGCCACTTAACCCCATTTGCCTTGCAAAAAAAAAACCCTAAAAAAAAGTGTGGAGTTGAATTTAGTAATTTGTTGAAAGTAAAAAATGCAAGTCAAGAAGCTGGCATAGATATAAAATGTGGCAATGAAATTAACCAGTTAGCATTATTATCTGTCTTTTGCAGTTGAGTCATGGCAAAAGAGTAGCACCCCTTCTGCACCAATAAAAGATCTTTCCTTAATCTTCAAGGCAAGAGATACTATATAACTCAGCACCATGAGAAAGCTGTAGCTAGTCCCATTTTATAGACATTTGTGCTTTGTTGAATGACCTAAAAATCTAAACACATCTTTCCTGGAATATCTGTAGGAAAATGTAGATCTGTGATCTTCATCTTTTCTCTTTATTACATAGTGCTTTATCTGATCATGAAAAGCACTACAAAGTATCCAGGCAGGTATCCATTTATTAAAGACACCAAAGCTCTAGTGCTACAAACTGCTAGTCTCTGCAGAGGTCAGTACCCCATTCCACTGCCATTTTCTCACATACCTTGAAGATATTCCAGCTCAGCACAAACGCCAGCTGGTATCTAGTATGCCATTCTAACTGCTCCTGATTTCTATTTACATAGTGGTTAGTCTGCTAGGTTTAGTTCACTACTCCTTCAGGAAAATGTGCTATCAATTAATCAACCAATATTGATTAAGTGGCTACTATGTATAAAGCATTACGATAGGTCCTAGAGATACAAAAGCAAATAATGAAATAATACCAACTTTCAAAGAACTTACTTTCTAATAATGGAAGGCCCTCAAGAAATTATTTGCTCTATCTTCTGATCAAATAATGCCCATCCAAGATTTACTCTTATTCATGGTCTTCCTGAATGTTTCTAAGATTGGGAACTCTATTTTATGTAAGATTCTGATCCTGATGAACAAGAATAATCTTTTCAAATATGACAGTGATACTGACTGACCCCTGCAGATACACAAAATATGGCACAGTAGACCATCATGTCTGATACAATGAAATATTATTTTAAAATACCAGTAGAGTACACTTTTGTGAAGTCGTCACTCTTACTGTAGGGTAAGAATTTTCATTAATACCACTTAAGTAATGATGGCCCAACAGGAATTATAATGAGACTCAAGCAGAAGACAACCAACTACTTTGGTTCTTACAATCAGCCTTAAACATGGAACAGGCCATAAAAATGCTGCTGATGTTTATGTTACTGAATAACAAGCTTTAGAGTTACCTCTTCTCTCCATCTTTAGGTCAGATGACACATAAATTACCCTCACCAAATGAGAATCTATCCTACTTTTTATTTTTTAGTTTTTACAAGGCAAAGGGGTTAAGTGGCTTGCCCAAGGCCACACAGCTAGCTAATTATTAAATATCTGAGGCTGGATTTGAACTCAGGTACTCCTGATTCCAGGGCCGGTGCTCTATCCACTGTGCCACCTAGCTGCCCTAATCTATCCTACTTTTAAAGGATCATCTGAGGAAAAACAGTATAGCTCTGATTAGTAAAATATTCTAATGTGGAATAACATTCACCAACAGAAATATTATTATCTAATCTAATTTCCTCGAGGCTGTCATTTCTTGCTACTTCA
Organism: Macrotis lagotis; assembly: GCF_037893015.1. Classification (NCBI taxonomy): domain Eukaryota; kingdom Metazoa; phylum Chordata; class Mammalia; order Peramelemorphia; family Peramelidae; genus Macrotis; species Macrotis lagotis. The sequence continues at coordinate 107,038,919 of NC_133664.1, forward strand.
TTTTCACACCATTGCAAAGATGCAGAAATGATCTTTACTGACAAATGTGCTGGCTATTTTCACTTTATATGCTTCAGACTAGAATTCTAAAGGCTAGTTACTTATTTTTTTTAGGTTTTTTTTTTTTGTAAGGCAAACAGGGTTAAGTGGCTTGCCCAAGGCCACACAGCTAGGCCGGTGCTTTATCCACTACACCACCTAGCCACCCCCCCCCCCCCCCGGGCTGGTTACTTATTAACAGCGTCTCTGAAATTAAAGATTTTATTCAGTAGGTGAATAATGATGTTTTGTTAATGGCTTCCTGGTCCAAATACCTAAATTTCCCAAAACTGAATAAATGAGTCTACAAAATATTTTCCAACTGCATCAGCATTTTCTGTTAAAAAGTATTAAAAATAGGGGTAGCTAGGTGGCACAATGGATAGAGCACTGGCCTTGGAGTCAGGAGGACCTGAGTTCAAATATGATCTCAGACTTAATAATTGCCTAGCTGTGTGACCTTGGGTAAATCACTTAATCCTACTGCCTTGCAGAAACAAAAAGTATTCAAAATAAATTAAAATGTTAAAGAATACTATATTTAAATTGGATATACAATACAGGACAATTTTAAAAAGCAAATCTTTCATTGTTAATCTGCTATCAATCATTGTTAAAACTACTAACTCTAGTAACTAAACTTTTTTTTTGGTCTTTGCAAGGCAGTGAGGTTAAGTGACTTGCCCAAGGTCACACAGCTAGGTAATTATTAAGTGTCTGAGACTGGATTTGAACTCAGGTCCTCCTGACTCCAGTGCTCTATCCACTGTACCACCTACCTGTCCCACTAGTAAAGGTACAAGGGATGACCTTGCCTTGATCTCTGGTTCACACATACTTGATAACTCAAAACACATTCTTATTTTCTTATGGATCTGGTTTCACATGGATTTAAAGACTAGGTCCTGTAGTTCCTTCTCAGCTGAAGGTAGAGTCTCATCCTAGCAGTATTTCCACAGCTAATACTAGAATAGTTTTTAGATCTCCTTCCTTGTACTTTCAGTCAGCAATCTAGATGCTCAGGCTTCCTGTATCCATTTTCATTTCACTGGCAGAAGAGAAAGATCACACTGCATGCCCTTTATTTTAGAACAGTGATGTCCCCATTGACTGTCTTTTTTTTCAATTAGCTTTTCTCCTTTTCCCACTAAGGTGACTCTTGTTCTTAGCTGTTTCTCATTGAAGTTACAGAGTGTATTGTTTCCATTTTACATAAAATACTTAAATTTCCTGGTGTAATGGAAAGAGGACTAGATGTAATGTCAGAAGGCCCTGCTACTTTGTTCCTTGGACAAGTCACTTAACCTTTTTAGGTCTCAAGCATCTGTCAAAAAAGTGGGTTGTAATAAATGATCCATAAGGTCCCTTCCAGTTATAAATTCTAGGATCTTATCCTAGTAATCCTTTTGTGATCTAGTCTTTGGTCTCTTTTCAAACAGGTTCTATTCTCTTTTTCATTTAATTTGATTTTTAAAATAGAAATTTAGAGTATTTTCTTCATATTTCTGTCTCTTCTCTTTTCAACACCCCCCCCAAACACACCCACCCACCCACCCATCCCTTTTAAAAGACAAAACACAATATCCATATAACCAGGAGGAGTCTGTGCCCAGTTCATGCTTTTCTAGTCTTGTTCCTCAGACCCTGAAAAATGCCTTTCCCTATATAATTTTATTTTTTAAGAATTTCTAATATTTATTTGGGAATTCTGCAACTTTTAGGAATGCTTCTGTAATTTGCTGTAAAAATTCTTCAATTGTCTTTTACCATGTTAAGAATCAATGACTGACTTACAAAGTAAATTTCCTGGACAAAAATATGGAGCATAAGGAGACTAAAAACCCCAAAGTCTACCACATATTTCTCCAGGGTAAAAAGAAAATACTTTCCACTTAGCAATAATTTTCTATTAAGAAATGTCAACCAGATGTTCCCTGACCACATTCAATTTATTATCCATTTTGAGAAATTTAGTTGAAGTGCCTTTCCCAAGTTCAAGTTGTTATTTACAAAGTGTGAAATGGAACCCAAGTGTCCTGACTTCCAGTCTAGTATTCTTTCCACCATGCTTCTTCAATCTCTGAAGGAAACCTCTAATTTAAAAAAGACCAGAGTAAAATAGTACTGAATTATTTTTTCCTTAGCTCTATTCATTTCTCCCTTACCCATTTTGACCTATAGATAAATGAAAGTCTTAATGAGCTCTCTTCTTAAAGCCCTGATGTTCTGAAGCTTTTTTGTGACATGGACCCCTTTTCAGAATTTTTTAAATGAATAAAATACAAAGCATAAAAGAAATCAATAATGCTAAAAATAGTTAACCCATTCTGTTCACCAACTTCTTCTCATCTTTTTGTTCCTTTATTTGTAAACTTCTCTTGCTTTCCTCTTTGCCCTACCCCCCATATCTGGTCCAATTGTTTCATTTCATCCATCATTTAGTTTTATCAACCAACCTAGTGCACGTCTTCTTTCTCTTCCTGTTAGTGATTATATCCATCTACCAATCAACAAACATTTATTAAACATTGTGCTAAAGCTAGGGACATTAAAAAGACAAAAAAACCCCACCAATATCTGTCCCCAAAGAAGGGACATTCTCTTGGAAAAAAATAACATATATAATAGAAAAAAACAAAGTATATGTCAAGTCATTTTAGGAGGTAGAGGAAGATATGGATTCTCTTGAGTCCAAGATTAGGAGGGAAGGAGTATGTTCCAGATTTGGGGACAGCCTGTATAAAGATACTAGGAGGGGAGATGGGATATAATATATGAGGAAAAAGTAGGTAAGTCAATGTGGCTGAAATATAAATATGCATGTAGAGAAGTGATAGAAAATAATACTGGAAAGGAGGGCTAGAACCATACTGGGGGGGGGCAGCTAGGTGGCGCAATGGATAAAGCACCGGCCCTGGAGTCAGGAGTGCCTGGGTTCAAATCCAGTCTCAGACACTTAATAATTACCTAGCTGTGTGGCCTTGGGCAAGCCACTTAACCCCATTTGCCTTGCAAAAACCAAAAAAAAAAAGAAAGAAAAAAAAGAACCATACTGGGAAAAGCTTTCAAGGTCTAACAGAGAAGACTGGATTTTATTAATAGCATGTTGATAGCAGTGTAGAGTGGAGGATGGATTGAAGAACAAGAGAACTACCTGTTCCTTTAATCTAAGTGGGAGGTGATAAGAATGGTAGCCATGGAAGTGAGAGAAAGGGATGTATGCAAGAGGTAGCAACTGAATAGATTGAGGGATTGAGGGATAAAGGATGACTGAGCCTGCAAACCAAGATACTTGGAAGATGGTGGTGCTCTCTTCAGAAAAAAGGAAAACAGCAGACATTGGATCTGGGGTAAAGGTGTTTGAGATGACTGGTTTCATTAGACAGTTTGAAATGTGTGAAAGAAGCTCAAGCGAGAGATGGAGAAAGGAAGGTGAGATAGAGAAAGGGAGGTGAGATGGAGAAAGGGAGATGAGATGGAGAAAGGGAGGTGAGATGGAGAAGGATGAGAATAATCTGCAAAGTTGAATCCATGGAATCTGGTCAAAATCATCAAGAGAAGGAGTACAGAAACAAGGAAAGGCCTCAGGACTGAGTGGTTAGGGATGATAATCTAGTGGAAACATGGTAAGATAGGAAGAAAGGATAACAGAAGAGAGAATAATGTTGTACAACTTAGACAGAAGAAGATATCCAAGAAAGCTGCAAAGAGATAAAGATGTAAGAATGAGAAAAGGCCTTTGGATATTTGCATTTACAATTAAACAACCAATATTTCTTAAGCCCCAGCTGCAACTATGACATTATGCTTCCTTCACACAACATAACAAAAAACACAGTCTGTTGGCAGAATATTCATGATGGGCATTTACATTAGAAAAATTTTCATCAGAAGCCACTTCTATAGATAAGTAGTATAAAGAGATGTTTCTCCCAAATCATTTGACTCCTAAATAGAGAGGAAGTTTGGGCAAGGTCTGACACCCCCCCCCCCCCCAACCATTGCTAGCAGTCTCCTAGAAGAGAAAATCTGAATACTACTTTTTTCCTTAGGATATGAGCTTCCCTCAGGAGACAGTTCTGGTTTTAATTCTTGCTCTCCTTTCCAAAGGGTAGGTTTCACTTTATAATAGACTGAATCTATGACATATATAAGTCCCCCAAAATGAGGTACAATAAAATAAGTTTTAGCTTCATTTTTAGTTGGAAAAGGGAACAGAGAGGGAAAGGGTAATATAATAAATGTATACAGGACTTAAAAGATTGACTTCTAAGAAATCTAGTTTGACAGCCATGTTAATTGCTAGCAATGTGCTACTTTAAATAGCTCCCATGAATACCTCAAATCTCAGCATCAGCTTGTACAATGAGATAGAGATGAACCTTGAGTAGTAAAAAAAAGCAAAAGTAATGCTTCCTTTAATGTTCAACAAAATGTAAAAAAGATGAAAATCCATGGGAAGGAAAAAAAATTCTTCCTCCTTCAGCTGCAAAAGAACCTAGTCACACTACGGACAACTAATTCCAATTAATCAGAAGCTAATCTGAACTGCAGGAGATGCCAGAAACAAAATCAAACCCCAAACTCCCTGACCCAAGCCACAACACTTTACCAAATCCTTAATCTGTTCTAAAAAAGAAAATAGAAATCTAGCCATGCATGTCTCATGCATAATAATTTCACCTTGGATCAACACATTTCCATTTAGATGTCCCACTTGCACATGGAAAATTCAACATGTTTAAAACCAAATTTAACATTTTCTCCCAAAGGCCAACTCCTCTTCCTGACTCCCCTGTTCCTGTTAATGGTATCATCATTCTCCCACAGTCACCTTGAATGCAAATAGACTTTCTTTTCCCTTTCTTTTACTCATGTCAAACTATCACCAAATTTAGTCCATTCTTTTTTTTCTAAATGTCTATCAAATCTATCTCCTCTCAGGTATTCCAACTCTTACCAGCTTTGTTCTGATTTTTCTCAACTTCCTCAGACCAGGCATGCAACAAAAGCATTCCTAAATTGGACTTAACCTTTCTCTGCATCAATTTACCAGGTATTGCAGCTAGATTAAAGATGCCAAAACACTACTGATGGTTCCCCAGTACTTAACAAGTCAGATCCAAAATCATTCTGGCCCTTTCAAGCTCTTGTGTGCTTTCCTGTCATTTTCTCCATCAAAATTACTCTATTCTCTTTGTTACCCCTATTGAAGTCCTCTCCATGTGGAAAAGGCCTAATTCCAATGCCAATCACTCTGCTGTTTTCTCTGATTCTCAATACCAGAAGTGATTGTGTTCTTTTTCTATGCTTCTATGGACATTTATGTCTCTCACATACAAAGCTGATATATCTATATCTATCTATATCTATCTATCTATCTAAAACATATATTATTTGTATTCCAGTATGCTAATTTTAACTCCCCATGAGAATATTTTAATTCCCCATGAGAGTATAAGTTAAAGAGAAGTAATTGTGGCTCTTCCTCCTTTGAATCCCTCTCTGTCTCTACAATGCCTTGTACACTGTAGAAAGTTAATAAACATTTGATGAATAAATGAATGGGACATCTCACAGGAAAATACATTCTTCTACTTTCACCTCCACTAAAGCTACAAAACTCAGCCAAGGGCCAGGCTACTTGCTAATGTTTCTCTTCATTGCATTTCAACAGCATTTACTTAATACTTCCTAGACTATGTACCAGGAAGGTCAGACTTCAGATACAGAAGGAGGCACCAACCAACTTCCATTCTTAAGGAGCTCAATTTGCCAGCCATTCATTCAAATGGCATTAGTTAAATAGCTCCAATCAGTTAAGGCTTCATAGAGGACTGCCATTTGAATTGGGAATTGAAGGATGAGCAGGATTTCAAAGGCAAAGTTTTGTCAAAGGTAGGGGTAGGAGGGGGAGGGAGAGAGAGGGGGGGGAGGGAGAGGGAGAGAGAGAGAGAGAGGAGAGAGAGAGGGAGAGGGAGAGAGAGAGAGAGAGAGAGAGAGAGAGAGAGAGAGAGAGAGAGAGAGAAAGTGTTTGTGTCATTGCTAGATAGCCCCAGATGTGAAAGAAAAAAATGTGTGTTAAGTGACTTGCCCAAGACCACATAGCCAGTAAATATCTAAGGCTGGTCCTCATGACTTCAGGGCCTGCACAATACTCACTGGGCCATCTAGCTGCCCCAGAGGACAAAGTACAATCTCAAAGAATTCACCAGTCACCTCATAAAAGAAACTCCAAAATGAAAATTCTCAGGAATATTATAACCAAAATCCAAAACTCTAAAGTCAAGGAAAAAATATTTGAAGCACACAGAAAGAAATAATTAAAATACTAAAGAGTCACAATCAGATTAAATAAGATTTAACAGTTATCACTATAAAGGAATGGAGAACTTGGAATACGGCATTCCATCAAACTGAATGAAAATAACTTTACAGGGGAAAAAGTTGACTGAACTAAATAGAGAAATTTCAAGAATTCCTAATGGAAAGATCAGAGCTGCAAAGAAAATATGAAATAAATGCAGGAGTCAAGAGAAACTTAAAAAGGTAAAAACAAACAACAAGAACTATTAAACTGTGTATACCCTCTGATCAAGTGGTACTGCTTGTAGGTCTATACTCCAGAGAGCAAGAAAAGAGGGACAAGTACCCATATACACAAAATATATTTGTAGCAGGTCTTTTTTTGTGGTGACAAAGAATTGGAAATTGGGAGATGGCTGATCAGGTTATGGTATATGAATGTGATAGAATACTATTTGTACTTTAAGAAATGATTAAGGGAGGGTAGCTAGGTTGTGCAGTGGATAGAGTACCGGTCCTGGAGTCAGGAGTACCTGACTTCGAATCCAGCCTCAGACACTTAATAATTACCTAGCTGCAAGGCAAGCTGCCTTGCAAAAATCTTAAAAAAAAAAAAAAGAGAGAGAAATGATTAAGGGGATAGTTTTTCTGAAACTGAAGATTTTTATTACTTAATAAAAAATGAAGTAAGCAGAATAAAAACAATTTATATTGTTAGAGCACTATTGTAAAAATAATCAACTTTGAGAGAATTAGTAATTTTAATCAATACAAAGACTGACTCCCAAAGAATTCATGATGAAACATGTTATCCAGATGGAAAACTATTGGATTCAAGATTGTAGATTGAAACATATTTTCTTTTTTTCTTGTATTAATACACTTCGTTTGACTATATAAATGTGTAATGGATTTTGGGGATTTTCTGCCTTCTCAATGAGTGGGGAAGAGAATTTAGAACTGAAAATAATTATTTTTTTTTAATTGAAAGGTATGGACCAGATATCAAGGTCCTTCTCATTTCCAGATCCTATGAAATTCTTAGAAAAGTACACATAAATGATTTCTGAATTGTTATTACCACTGCCTAAATGTTATTTTCAACTGATAGATGAGAAAATGGAGGTTCACTAATTTCTCCATATTTTCATAGTTACTAAATATCAAACCTATGATTTGGATTAAGGTTTTCTAATTCTAAGACAACTATTCCTGGCATTTTACACTATTGTTTTACAGCACTCAGATCCTTTTGAAAATTTTTAATAATAAAAAACCCCCAAATTTATATTTACAAAACACATTCTCACAATAACTCCATGAAATAGGTAGCACAAGAATTATTATCACCATTTTATAGTTGAGGAAACTGAATTTCAGGTATTTTCATTGTTTTGTTAAGTCAATTACATAGCTAGTGAGTACCAGAGGTGGACTTAGTCTTATGATTCTTTTTCTTTTTTAGTTTTTTTTTTTTGCAAGGCAATGGGGTTAAGTGGCTTACCCAAGGCCACACAGCTGAGGCTGGATTTGAACTCAGGTACTCCTGAGTCCAGGGCCGGTGCTCTATCCACTGCACCACCTAGCCGCCCCTAGTTTTATGATTCTTGAAGGAGTGCTCTCTACATACCATGTCACAGTACTAACAATTCACATTTACATAATGTCTATTAGTTTTGTAAAGCTTTTATTAAGCTATCTCACTTTAACCCTTAAAAGAAATTTTTGTGAAATTAATAATCTGAGTATTATTATTTGCTAGTTCAACAAAGAACATAAAAAGAAGTGGTAGTAACACTACTACAGATGAGAGAATAAAGATTCAAGATATAAAGCAACCTAGAATTACAGTCCAAAATAATGAGATATTTTGTCAGGCTAAAAGAAAAGTCTATTAACAAAAATGAGTTATACCAAACTAAACTCCTGTCCTTTAAGTTAAGGTTATTGGATTAGTAGATGACAGGAATGTACTATGGAGTATAACTGCATTTATTAGGCTGATAGATTTAGCACTGAAATGCAGCTTATCATGTAAATCAATCCTCACATTTGATATGTGAGAACACTGAGTAGCAGAGTGGTCAAACAACTAATCTAGGTCACAAAGGTAAAATAGCAGAGTTTGGACTCAAACTTGAACCCACTCTAAATCCAGCAATCTGTTGACATCCAAGACAAGAGAGAGAGGAACTCAGACAGAAAAACAATATATGTCTCCTCCAAGGCAAGGTAAAGACTGAAGTCTACTGAGTCAATCCACAGACCTACCTTCAGAGAGAGAGGAAAAAAAAATAAAAAGGCTTTAAGCTCCTAGTCTCTAATTCAAAGGGGAAAAGATAGCAAATCAAAGAAAGAAAAAAAAATTTCTCTGTTTTTACTGATCAGTTCATGTTTTTTTCCTCCTTCAGATTATATATAAATATCATGCACATCTTTTTCTTTTACATGGTAGGGCTGAGTTAGGACTGTTCTTTTGTTCTTGCTTATCTCTTCCTCTTCAAACTTTGTCTTGCAAATATTTATTTCTTCTCTATATAAGTAAGCTAGCACAAAAGATTATTTTAAAGTTGTTAGTTATCTTCTTTAGGATACCAAAACAACTTATTGTGGAAAAGAGAAAAAGAAAATTAAAAAAATGAGAAATTCACTTGGAGTAGAGACTTAGGTTGGTGAATTTTCCAGTGTGAGATGCTTTGAGATCCAGCCTCTAAGGAAACCATCAACAAAAAATAAAGAGTCAGAAAGAAAATAGGGGAAACTCAGGATAGGGGTAACTGAAATTATCAAAGATATCAGAAATTAAAAAACTTATAAGAGAATAAATCAACAGGGAAACCAATAACAACAGAAGGAAATATGACCTTCAGATCTAGTAAACAAATTTAAGCATCTATGAATAAAACTGTTAAACAAAGGAAAATGATCCAAGACTTGATGAGGCAAAAGACTTTGTGGAATGTGAAGAAAACATGGAACAACAACATGCTGTTCCTGAGTGGTTTAAAAGAGAAATGAGAATTATGAGTTGAAAATATGACCTGAACAGCAAAAATAATGGGCAGAATAGAAAAACTGGAATCTGTCATGGCAAAGTCTCACTAAAGAAGCAAAAGAGAACAACAGATTGGGAATGTAACATATAGAAATGAAGGACAGTCTAGAAGAGAAGCAAAAAATAATAACATCAAAAGAAAACATGCTCAGTATACAAAAAAAAATCTCCAAATATACAGATCTCAAAACCAGAATGCTTAAAGACAACTTACATGGGTCTCCCAGAAGACTATGATAAGACAAAAATCTATTAACAATATGATGCAGGGGGGAGGCTAAGTGGCACAGTGGATAGAGCATCAAGCCCTGGAGTCAGGAGTACCTGGGTTCAAATCTGGTCTCAGACATTTAATAATTACCTTAGCTGTGTGGCCTTGGGCAAGCCACTTAACTTCATTTGCCTTGCAAAAAAATCTTAAAAACAAACAAACAAAAAACCCAATATGATGCAGGAAATAATAAAAAAGAATTGCCGACAGCTTCTGAAATAAAATGCCAGTTGAAATCATTCAAATCTCTAGAAAATAAGACTGTAAAGGAAATACAAAATTGAAAAAGGGCTCTTTCCCACACTCCACATAAATCCCCAGTTTTTGTCAACACAGGTAGACAAGCTTCTCAGCATCCCTGGAAGATGCTTCATGCATTCAGTTATACTATTTCTTCTAGTTGAAATTACCATTCTCCTTTCTCCTTTTCTGCTCACTGAAATCCTAATCATTTTTCAAGGCTCAATTCTATGATCATTCCTTTATCATCCTAATTAGAAGTGCTATCTCTCTACTTGGAAGACCTTATTTTTCCTAATAACACTCATTCATAGCACTCACTGAAAGATATTTGAGGGCGGCTAGGTGGCGCAGTGGATAAAGCACTGGCCCTGGAGTCAGGAGTACCTAGGTTCAAATCTGGTCTCAGACACTTAATAATTACCTAGCTGTGTGGCCTTGGGCAAGCCACTTAACCCCATTTGCCTTGCCCCCCCCCCCAAAAAGAAAGATATTTGATATAAAATACCTTGCATTTAAGTTATTACTAGATATAGTATTTCCTTCCTTCTAAAGACACAGAATATGTCCTATGTATCTTCACTGCATTCCTCATAGCACAGAATCCTCCAGAAATTGACTGCTCAGTTAACTGATGACATGGGTGAACATGTAAACTTCAGAATCTGCAAGAATTAAGGATCACTGAGTCAGTTAACAGAGGGTTTTAAGTTAAAAAAAAGATGAGGCTTAAAGAATACAAACTCAGAAGAGATGAGCCACGACAGATGGGAACCAAAAAAGTGAATGGGATCTGAGATGGTCTGAAAATATGTTTAAGGTTCAAAGCAGATGCTTTGCTCAGGGAACATGTGGAAACTCATGTCCATTTCAGGTGTCATTTGAGGACCCTGTAAAGAGAATAGAGCCCTACATCTGAAAGGGCAGAACTAAGAACAGTGGTAGAAACTCAGATTTAAGTTCATCCTAAGGAAAAAGTTTCCAGTCTTAATTTGGGCACAAATCTAGGCTGTACTGTTATACTCTCTGTGACACTGACTAAATCCATTGACCTCTAAGGGCCTGATAACCCTCATTTGCCTTCTATGGTGCCTTGTGCGCCAATATCCTAGGATCTTCCTTGTAGATGTTGAAGACAACACCTGAACATTGTTCCAACTCTAAGTCTATGATTTCATAATTCTAAACAAGTGCTAAATGAATATTTACTGGGCAGCTAGGTGGTGTAGTGGATAAAGCACCAGCCTTGGAGTCAGGAGTACCTGGGTTCAAATCCGGTCTCAGACACTTAATAATTACCCAGCTGTGTGGCCTTGGGCAAGCCACTTAACCCCATTTGCCTTGCAAAAAACCTAAAAAAAAATATATGAATATTTACTAAATGAAGCTGGAAGCAGTATAATGTGCTAAGAATGACAGAGGGGCTTTAGTGGACTTGAAGCTCCATAGAAATCAATAATATGATAGGGGAGGCAAAAAGCTAACACAATCTCAGTGTTAATTTATAAAGGTCTAATAACCATGAGAGAGAGGTTGAGAATCCCTTTGTACTCTATCCTGGCCAGACCATCTCTGAAGTACTATGTTGAGTTATGGGTGCTACATTTTAAGAATGATGTAGACAAACTGAAGTATCATATGAGGGCAACTCTGACCACCCAAGAATCAGGTGATGTTTAGCCTGGAGAATAGAAGTCTCATAGGAAAAACTATTTCTATATTTAAATATTTTAAGAGTAGTTAGGTGAAGAAGATTTAGCTTTATTCTCTTGGCTTCAGAAAGCAAAATTAGCAAAGTGGGCAGAAATTGTAAGATGCAGACTTGGACTCAGTGTAAAAGAAAACTGTCATTAACAAACTGGTCTGCTGCCTCAAGAGACAGTGAAGTCTACAACACTGAAGACCACTTGTACAGAAGAGATGATTCCTGTTCAAGGATAACTTGGAGCAGATGATCTCTAAGATCTCATGATTCTATGACTGCATAGGGAAAATGAGCACAGTAAAGAGAATCTGGAATAGTTTACTGAACAGACTGTGCCAGAGATCCAATAAAAAGGACTGATGAGCAGCAAAAAGGGCTATAGAATTTGAGTGGGAGAGATTTGCATCTTTTTCCATCAGCATCATATCACCATGAAGGAAGGCAGGAAATAGCAGCACATGGGAGCAAACAAGGTTAGGAAGAGTCACACCATGGAGGGGGGAAATAAGGACAGGAGTGAAGAACATTAAGTGACCAGGGAGTCAAGGCTGCAAGGAAGTCAACTGTCATTAGAAGGCTAATGGACTGGGAGGGACTGAGTGGTAAGAGGTCCTATAGGAGCATAAAAATGGGGGTTATGAGCTATAAGCTTATTGTGAATGGAAAAGTAGAAGTGATAACAGGACAGAAAAAAGGCAGGAAAGCAGCATAAAAACCCTTAAGCCTAGATTCCTCCTAATCATGGGAAGCTATCCTGACTGACAATTTTCCTCACTTAAAATGGAAGAAAACAGTCTTTTTTTTCATCTTTTGTACTTTAACCTACAGATAATGACTTATTTTTTTTGACAACTCTACTTAACTTCCTGTAACCTCTGGTTACAAAAAGATTTTTAAAAAAGAACTCAAATTCAGAACAGGAAGTACACGAGGTTTTAATTAGTTTCACTATAACATCTCTCCAGCCACTTTTTTACTTTTCCCCCAAAAAAGAAATCAGATAATCACCAGTGTTTTCCATATAGCCAATGTCCTCCATAGGTCAGCAAGCAGGCACCAAAAGTAGTTTTCTTCCAATGGTTTCGAAAGGTTTTGAATAGTTGAGTCATCTTCTCCAAGAGGCCAGCTAGTTTAGCAGAACCTAGAAGGGAAGAGTTAGGCCATCAGCAAAGGTCTCAAGGTAATCATATAATATTCATATTCTTTCTCTTACCTCTAACCTATTTTATTTCTCCACCTTTTAATTCTTATTTTCCCTCCTTTATTTTTGCCTGATGTACATCCCCAACTAAAAGTTCCTCTAACCCCATTCAGAAATCAAATAATCTTCTTTAAACCTATGTACCTTCCCAAACATATCACCATTCTCTAGTTACAAATAATTCTTGATTCTTTCCTCAAGAGCATGCCTACATCCAATCAGTTGTCAAATCTGATTAAAACTCCTTCCAGGATAGCTCTTATATTGATCCTCTCATTTCTTACTTCTGCAATCTTCTTGGTTTTAAGTACTTCTCTCTTCTTTCCTAGACTGCAGTATTGTTCTCTTAACACATCCTTCCTACTACTATCCCTTCTCCAACCCAATATTCACAATGTAACATATGTAAATCTTAAAATGGTGTTCCAAGCACCAGTCCTCTAACTAAAAAACCTTGAGGTGACAATCCACTGCTTACTAAATAAAAAAGAAACTAGTGACAATAAAAGTCTATTATACAGGTTCACCCTATGACTTTTAACTTTATCTGTGTCCCAACCAAGAACTCAAAAATCTAACCAAAATGGACCATTTTCCATCCTCCATTGCCAGCCTGCCCCTCCTCTCAATGTTTTTTGCTCATGTCACTGCAAACCTACAATGGCTTTCCTTTCTCTCCCTTTCTTTATCCCTTAAGAGAATCTCAGCATAAGTCTTGGTCTTAACAATAACTGGCAGACATTTAATTTAGCTTTTCCTCTCTACCATATCACTAACAATCATTCATTTAGACTCCCTAGTATCATTTAGACGATACTACCTGCTGAGGTAACCCATTCTACTCCGAACAATCTATTAGGAGTCCTTTCCTGGCATCAACAGTTACTAGACTTGCAGATGCAAACCTTCACTCATTTCTCCAAGTTCTGCTCTCTGGAGCAGAGAAAAACAAGGTGACTTTTTTTTTTAAGTAAATAAATTTATTTTCAGTTCTTATAAGTCTTTCCATGCCTCTATTTTTATATTTTTGTCATTTCAAATAGCACTGGTACTATGTACTGCAATTGATTTAGGAAATTCTAAATCAACATTGTGGAAAAACAGGTCTAACAGCTCTCCTAAAAGTCTCCTGCAAGACTTTCTTTTTCTATGTATTTGAAAGCAGTTATCACATCTCTACTACCTCCAAACTTCTTCAATGGGCACAGGGATTGAAATAAAGAAAGGATTTTATAAATGCTTGCTGACTTGACTTGTTGACCATGCTATGCATTTCAAAGTTCATTCAAATGGTCTAGAGTCCCCATTACCTCTAGATATTTTCTACCTTTCAAATATCCTTTATTAAAATGTGGTGATCAGAACAAAACTCAATATTCTACATGTGGTTTGACCAGGACAGAGAACAGCAAGATTATTGGACTCCTTAAATCTGGTCAGGATGCCTCACTAAAGAATTGAAGAATCAAAGGCCAAGTGAAGAATTTCACTGGGCATTCTGCTTTTCCCAGAGTGCTCTAGCAGATGTCTTGCTAGGTAAAGTTCTCCACCACTTTATCATACCTTCATGATAATTGATCTATTTCTATAAATGGTATAGAGCATAGTCACAAAAAATTACTTACTGATTTTCATCTACAATAACTTCTCTTTCAGTTCCTTAATCTTCTCTTATCTTAATAAATATGCTACTTCAACATATTCTCTATTCCTTATTATTAAAAGGAACCTTTTCTAGAGCTATTTCCCAACTCTGAATTTCATCTCACCAAATCTTACTGAAACAATGAGGATATTTGTGTTATTGCATTAGATTCTAGAGTTTATCTGGTTTTATTATCTATACTTTGTGCACATGTATACTCCCCTAAGAAAATGGCTTTTTGGGCTTCTTTTGGGGGGGGTAATTTCTCCTTATCAATTACTAGTCTTTTCTACTAATACTTCTTTTTTTTTTCCCTTCAAGGCAATGAGGTTAAGTGTCACACAGCTAGTATGTATCAAGTGTTTGAGGCCACATTTGAACTCAGGCCCTCCTGACTCCAGGGTGGATGCTCTAGCCACTGTGCCACTTAGCTGTCCTCTTATTCTTGTCTTACACAGTACCTGAAATATAAGAAGAATTACCTCCAAAGTAGGGGCAAAAACAATTCAAGAGATTTTGATGTAAAGTTTTAATACATCCCAAAAAGCAGCCAATAGAGGCTGACAGGACTATTTGATGGAAAATGGAACGTTTCAATTTTTATAATCATTTATTTTTATAAGATATTTAAACCCCAGTGCCCAGATCTTTCTGTGCTACATGAGGAAGTATAGCAAAATTTGTACAAGGAATCCGAATCACAAAAGCATTCTGGTCTGTTGCTAGGAAGAAGAGGCTTTACAGAATTAGAAAAATCAGCCATGTTCTTCATTCAGCACCTTTAAGAAAAGGTACATGTCTTACCTAGGCCCACTGAAGGGAAGGGGGAAAAAAGGGGGTAGGGTCAACAAATAAAAGCAACTAGGGTAAATCAAATCCCAAAAGCAGTCCAGTGGCATCTTTCCCCCTTCAGACCAGGGCTGAGAAGTCCAAACTAGGGGAATCCAATGACTTCCCAGATCAGAGCCAGGACTGATAACCTTCAAAGTAGGTCAGGGGAGGGCAAGACTGGGAACCTACCAAGATGACAGTCTGCCTTCAGGGAAAGGCAAGAGAAAGAAATTTGTGAAGATCTCAGATTCCTTGGGCTATCCTTACTCTATGCTTCAGGGTAACTTGAGAATTTATTAAACTCAGAAGAATCCTACTCAGGTACAACTAGGTGATAAGCAGGGAGTTACCAAACTGGCAGTGAAGCTCCTAGCAGAGGGTACTTCACTTTCAAATTATCTAATCTGATCTGTGCAACAGTCTGAGAGACTGGTGTTGTCACAATCTGCATTTACTGTTGAGTAAACCAGAGTGACCCAAAGAGTAAGTGTGAGAGATGAGGCCTGTACTTGTACTCTGCCCACTCTGCCATCTGACTGCTTCTCCAAGCATTCCCCAGGTCCTGGCAGAGGGTCTGGCTCAGAGCAGGCACTTCCTATGGAAGCTAATAGATCCGGGGTGGGGGGGTGGGGTTCAAGGAGAGGGATTAAAGTTAATTTAGAAGTAGCTCAGTGGACTGACTGGGAAAGGTCAGGCTTGAAAAAAAATCAACTTGTAGTTATAACTCCTGGGTTCAAATTCCAGCTTTCAGCTATCTGCTTGGGAAGTAAATTAACTTCTTGAATATCAATTCTTCATCTGTACAAAGAGGGAGTTGGAATGAATGGCCTACAAAGTCCCTTCCAATTCTAAATTTATGATCTCAGCAAACATTGTAGAAGATACTTCAGGGAAGAAAGGCCCCAAAAGGATAGAAAAAAAATCAACGACTACCCAAAATGACTACCCAAAAAAGACAGTCTGGAAGACATTACCAACTACAACCCGCAGTCTTACTTTCTCATCTTTTTTTAGGTTTTTTTTTTGCAAGGCAAATGGGGTTAAGCGGCTTGACCAAGGCCACAAAGCTAGGTAATTATTAAGTGTCTGTGGCCAGATTTGAACCCAGGTACTCCTGACTCCAGGGCCGGTGCTCTATCTACTGCGCCACCTAGCCGCCCCTTACTTTCTCATCTTTAAACAGGTTTTTTTATGAGAATAATCCAATTACATTTCAAGATATCCTTGATGAAATTAAGAGGAAGGGCACATCTATATAGTCCTTAACTGAAAAAAAGCTGCAGAGACTACAAGATCCTATTATATTTGCTGGTTATAAGAAACACTTGATTTGGAGGCCCAAAATGCAGTTTTAAAGGTTTTCCTACAATAAGCTGTCTCCTACCCAATGGATCACATAAGATTCCATAACAAATGCAACTATAGATGTAACTGTCCAATGACCCTCCAATAATAACTATCCTATGAGGTACAAAATACAGAGATACCTTTGTCAAAGGAATAGTGGAGGATGTCCTGTAAAGTGATCATGTGGGATGATTCCCCAGATATGAAGAGTTTTTCCAAATGTTTCAATTTTAGAATGACAAAGTGCTGAATGTGGTAAGCCGGGGTGGCTAGGTGATGCAGTGGATAGAGCACCGGCCCTGGAGTCAGGAGTACCTGGGTTCAAATCTGGCCTCAGACACTTAATAATTACCTAGCTGTGTGGCCTTGGGCAAGCCGCTTAACCCCATTGCCTTGCAAAAAAAAAAATCTGAACATAGTAAGCCAAGGCCTCCTCAATATGATCCATGATTATCGCTTAAAAGGGATCAGCATTAACAATCTATGAAGGAAGAACTAAAAGAAAAAGACATGCCTTTTGTCTAGCTCATGGCATTTAGTTGGAAAGCAAGGTTGTTAACTAGGTAAGCTTATTAGTACAGGCTGTTTAGGATAGGTACTTCATATAGACAATGAAATGGAGCTCAGAAATGAACAGGATAAAGAGAAAAGGCTGAATTGCATCTAGAAAACTGAGTTATATTTTAACAACAATCAGCAGCAACCTGGTACAAACATTCATTTTTTAAAAAAATGTATTTCTAAAGATACCTTGGTGATTAAGAATCTTGCAATGCCACAGTCCTCAAAAATGTGGATGACCTAGGATCTATAGAGAAATCCAGGTAGGCTAAACAGCATATTTGCAAGAATGCGGAATAAAGTAAGAAGCTGGATGGAACTCAAAGGGTTGGACATTTTATAAATGAAGTCAAAAAGAGTCTAAAGAAGTGCTTCAGGATTGAGTTCTCTCTCTACTGAGTCAGATCTAGCTGAGTATTATTAATTCTTTGGTCAAATTTCAAGGAAACATTAATTTAGGTATTGGCTCTAGGACTGAGCCACCTAAATAGGAAGGTGTTGCCACATTTTTCTCACTTTCAGAAGATGGTATTAGAATATGCAGATTTTTCAGTCATCTGACCCAGATGAATTACAGCTTTGAATAAGAAAAGATCTGGCAGGGTTATTTGAAATATTCCGGAAGGGATGGCTAGGTGGCGAAGTGGATAAAGCAACAGCCTTGGAGTCAGGAGTACCTGGGTTCAAATCTGGTCTCAGACACTTAATAATTACCTATTTGCTTTGCAAAAAAAAATATTACAGAAAACTGGAGATGAAATACAAGACATACAAAGAAATACAAAGGGCAAATGCTCTGATTTTCAAAAAAGCGATGAGAACACAATTTGTAAAGTAAGAGATCTTTTTTTTATTTTTTAGGGTTTTTTGGCAAGGCAATGGGGTAAAGCGGCTTGCCCAAAGCCACACAGCTAGGTAATTATTAAGTGTCTGAGGCCGGATTTGAACTCTGGTACACCTCTGACTCCAGGGCTGGTGCTCTATCCACTGTGCCACCTAGCCACCCCCAAGTAAGAGATCTTAAGTTGAATTTCTGGGAAAATTCTATAAGGAACCAAAGTGTTGGTTGGTAAATAACTAAAAAAGGGAAACAGTGGCTACCAAGAGTCAGGAAGGATTCATCAAGAATATAGCATGCCAAACTAACCTCACTTCCTTTTCTGACAAATTTTTAAGGCTATAGATGAGAAAAATGCTATGGATATGATTTATTTAGATTTTAAGAAAGCTTTTAATAAAGTATTTTATTCTATTCCTATAAAGAGATAAGAATTAGATAATAAAACAATCAGATCCATATCTGGTTGAATGGCTGATGTGATGCTTAAAATTTTTAGCAGTGATTTGGATTATCAGCCTAGATATATTATATTCATTAGATTTGCAGATGACACAAAGGTGAGTAGTGCATCAGATGACAGAGTCAGGATCCAAAAAGATGGTAATAGTGCTGAATCTAGTAAAATGACATTCCATAAGTATAAAAGAAAAGATCTGGGGGTACAAAAAAGACCAATTTCAAAACTATGAGAAAAGGAACAAATGATTAGGCAGCACTTATTCTGAAAAACACCTAGGATTTGGAGTAGTCTGCAAATTCAACAAGTCAGTCATGTGATATGTCTGCCCAAAAAAGCTAATGTGACATTAGGCTGTACTGAGAATTAAAGCTTCTAGGAAAAGGCAGGTAAACATGTCATCAGATCTCACCTGGAGTACTGTATTAAGTTCTGGGTACCATAATTTAAGAATATTGATATGCTGGAAAGAGTGCAGAGG
The DNA here is from genome assembly GCF_037893015.1 of Macrotis lagotis. Lineage (NCBI taxonomy): Eukaryota > Metazoa > Chordata > Mammalia > Peramelemorphia > Peramelidae > Macrotis > Macrotis lagotis. Next base: position 107,057,899 of record NC_133664.1, read on the forward strand.
ATGGCAACCAGAATGGTGAAGGGCCTTGAGTCCATACTATATGAAGATTCACTGAAGGAATTGGGGATGTAAAGCCTTAAAAAGAGAAGATTCAGGTGAGCCTGAAAGGGCTTTCATGTGGAAGAGGTATTAGACTAGTTCCATTTGGTCACAGAGTAAAAAAACCAAGAACAACAAATGAAAGAAAGTAGCAAAGAGGTCAATTTAGGCTTCATGTTAAGATTGGCAAATACCTTTAGGTTAAATCAAGCACTTTTCTCTGAATGCAGTAGAAGAAATATCTAAAGAATTATTTCATTCTTGATAGATAGATCTCTCCACCCTACCCAAGACAAGTAAAGGAATACTACTATGAGTACCATGTATCGATATATTATCAACTCAAAAAACTGTTGCTGAATCATTAGGAATATCCTTTGGGTTGAATAAATGGGCATATAACTTTCATTCCTTTTGAACAATCTGCTTTATTTATTGCATACTGGACGCAGAAATCTTTTTAATTAGTAAATGTTTGTTTTCCAGCCATTTCTTCTCTCCCTCTCTCTCACACACACACACACAAACACGTGAAAGTCCTGTCATTCATTCATTCATTCATTCCCTAGAGTCGGAGAGAACAGACAGGGTGTAGGAAATAATTCTTAAGTACTTTACAATCTAATAGAAATGATAAAACCCGGGGCTGCTAGGTGGTGCAGGAGATAGAGCACCGGCCCTGGAGTCAGGAGGAGGTGAGTTCAAATCCGACCTCAGACACTTCATCATTACCTAGCTTGTGTGGCCTTGGAGTAGTAACTTAACCCCAATTGCTTTGTAAAAACCTAAAAATGAATAATAATAATAATAATAATTACTTAACCCCATTGCCTTGCAAAATAATAATAATTACTGAACCCATTGCCTTGCAAAAAAAATAATAATAATAAAAAAAATGATAAAACTGGCCCAGACTCGGACCAGGGGGGATAAACCATGAAGTCCGCCCTAGTTTCAGGCTCCGCGCACGCGCCGGGCCGCAGCCGCGGGCGGGTTTAAGGACCCGGACGTGAAGGAGTCCGTGCAGCCGCGGCCTCGCAGCGCCGGAGTCCGCCGGGGAGCCGGTGCCGGCTCGGGCCTCCTCTCTCCTCCCTCCTCGCCACGAGCAGGGCCCCGGGGCCCCGAGCCGCCGCGCAACTCACCGCCCGTCCCGCCGCCCGGCAGCGTCTCTACCGGCCTCGCCGCGCACGCGCGCTCCAGGCTCCGAGTCCCGGGCCGCGCTTCCGGTGTGCAGCCTCAAACTCTTCCCCCTCGCCCCGGAAGAGCGCCGCCCCCGGCTCTCGGGTTCCGCGGCGCTGCAGGCGCGCCGGGCCGAGTCTCCCGAGCCCCCAGAGCCCTCGGATTTCCAGCCCTCCCTGCTGCCCCCTAGTGGCAAGGCCGAGAACGTCATGCTGTCTGCCTCTCCTTTTCCCCCTCCCCTCCCTCCCCTCTCTCTCTCTCTCTCCCCTCCCCCCGTCCATCCATCCATCCATGCACATGAATTTGAATTTGGGGCAAGTCATTCCTGCTCTGTTTCCATCTTCCCATGGCACGATGGACGGATGATTCCAGCTTTTCAGCTGGAAAAGATTTTAGCCCAACCCTACATTTTACAGATGAGGAAACTGAGGCACAGAGAGGGTGGGCAGCAGAAGTGGGATTTAACCAGCTGCCCCCTTCCACACCTGAACTCACCCGTCAGGTTGCAAAGAAGAAACAACCGGGGCGGCTAGGTGGCACAGTGGATAGACCACCGGCCCTGGAGTCAGGAGGACCTGAGTTCAAATTTAGCCTCAGAAACTTAATAATGACCTAGTTGTATGGCCTTAGGCAAGCCACTTAATCCCATTTGCCTTGCAAAAACCTAAAAAAAAAAGAAACAACCATCACAGTCAATTGTTAAGGGTCTGCTAAAGCAATCAGGCAGAAACCATGTGCCCATAAACACATATGTGCATGTGCATCTATATATGAAATATATATATATATATATATGTATGTATGCATGTATTCAAGGTCATTTCAGGAGCTGGGCAAGGTGGGGAGAGCAGCAAAGCCTCTAAGAAGAGATGCTATTATAGCTGAACTTCAAAGGAAGCTTGGATTTCCAAGAGGTAAAGGTGAAGAGTGAAAAAAAAACCAGAAAGATCTGAGATGAAACCTCTTTTGAGGATCAGCAGGAAGACCAGTTTGAGTGAATGTAGAATAGCCTATAAAGTGGGGATGGACTAATCCCCCAACCACCTCATAGTCTAATATTTGAAAGTCCCCAATCACAGTGATGCACCTTTGGTGTTGTGAGCTGATCCAAGCATTCTAGATGGCAATTTATAGCCCAAAGTGTTTTAAAGCTATGCAAACCCTTTGACTCAGCAATATCACTATTAGATCTGTATGCCAAAAAGAACTGGAAATCAAGTAAATGTCCTTCAATTGGGGAATGACTTAAACTGTGGTATATGTATATCGTGGAACACTATTGTTCTGTTAGAAACCAGGAGGGATGGGGATTCAGGGAAGCCTGGAGGGATTTGCATGAACTGATTCTGAGTGAGATGAGCAGAACCAGAAAAACACTGTACATCCTAACAGCAACATGGGGTTGATGATCAACCTTGAAGGACTCACTCATTCCATCAGTGCAACAATCAGGGACAATTTGGGGGCTATCTGCAATGGAGAATACCATCTGTATCCAGAGAAAGAACTGTGGAGTTTGAACAAAGACCAAGGACTGTTACCTTAAATTTAGGGGGGGAAAAACTCATATCTTATTGTCTGATCTTGCTATCTCTTATCTTTTATATTTCTTCCTTAAGGATAAGATTTTTCTCTCTCATCACATTCAATTTGAATCAATGTATACCATGGAAACAATGTAAAGACTGGCAAGTTGCCTTCTGTGGGGGGTGGGGGAAGGGAAGTAAGATTAGGGGAAAAATTGTAAAACTGAAAATAAATAAAATCTTTAAAAAATCTGTATGCCAAAAAGATTTTTTAAAACAGGAGAAATGATCTTTCTGCATAACTGTATTTATTGCAGCTCTTTTTGTTTGTGGTGGCAAAGAATTGGAAATTGAGGGGATGCCCATCAATTGAGGAATGGCTGAACAAACTGTAGTTTATGAGTGTGATGGAATACTATTGGGCTAAAAGAAATGGCAAGTAGGATGATTTTAGAAAAATCTAAAAAGACATGAACTGATGCAGGATGAAATGAGCAGAACCAGGATAATGTTGTACAACAGTAACAGCAATATTGTGTGATGAACAATTGTGATCCAAGATACTTCTAAAGGACTCATGATGAAAAATGCTGTTCACCTCCAGAGGAAAAAAAACTGATGGTGTCTGAATATAGACTAAAGCATTATTTTTTCTCTTCCTTCTCATTTCTCCCTGTTTCTCCTTCTCTCCCCCTCCCTCCCATTCTCTTTCTCTTTCTCATTTTGCTTTCTTTTTGTGTTCTTAAATGAAATGACTAATCTAGAAATATGTTTTACATGCTTGATTGAACAAATAAAACCTATATCTGATTGGGGTGGTGTGGAAAGAGGGAGGAATAGAATTTAGAATTTAAAACTTTATTTTTTGTTGCTTTTTTCACTTTATATGATTTTTCTTTATTCAAATTACATGTAAAGATAGTTTTCAACACTCATTTTTTTGTAAGATTTTAAGTTCCAAATTTTTCTCCTTCCCTCCTCCCCTTGACAGCGAGTAACTTAATATAGATTATACCATGTACAATTATGTTAAACATATTTCCATATTTGTCATGTGAAAGAAGAATCAGAACAAAAGGGAGGGAAAAACTGTGAGAAGGAAAAAAAATGTCATAAATTTTAAAAATTGAAAATAGTAAACTTTAGTTCTTTCTCTGGATGTGGATGGCATTTTTCCATCATAAGTCTTTTAGAATTAATCTTTTCATTGAACTGCTGGGAACGGCAAAGTCTTTCATAGTTAATCATCATACAATACTGCACCTATTACTGTGCAAAATATTCTGGTTCTGCTCTCTTCATTCAGCATCAGTTCATGTAAGTTTTTTTGAGACCTTTTTGAAGTCTACCCACTTATGATTTCTTAAAAAACATTCATATACTATAATTTGCTCAGTCATTCCTCAATTTATGAGCAACCCCTCAATTTCCAATTCTTTGTCACTACAAAACAAACTGCTATAAGTATCTTTGTACATGTCAGTCTTTCCCCCTTTTTATGATCTCTTTGGGATATATACCTAGTAGTAGTATTGCTGAATCAAACAATATGTATTGTTTTGTTGACTTTTGGGCATAGGAGCTCAAAAGTTTTAAAAAGTGTATTAAAAATGTTTTAGGGGCGGCTATGTGGTACAGTGGATAGAGCACCGGCCCTGGAGTCAGGAGTACCAGAGTTCAAATCCAGCCTCAGATACTTAATAATTAGCTAGCTGTGTGGCCTTGGGCAAGCCACTTAACCCCACTTGCCTTGCAAAAAAAAAACTTTAAAAAAAGTGTTTTTACATGTAATTGGAGGAAAATAAAAATTTTTAAAAATAACTCAGGAAAGACCTTAAAATAGTCCTCAATCATTACTGAAGGAGAAATCAACCAATAAATGTTTATAAAACACTTACTATGCACCAGAGATTATACTTAGCACTGAGGATACAAATAGAGATCGAAGAGAGTCCTTACCCTCAAGGAGTTCACCATCTAATGGAGGAGACAACATGCAAACAAATATATACAAAGCAAGCTACGTGCAGGGAAAATAAATAATTAAAAGAGGGAAGGTACTGGAAGGTTCCTCTATAACCAACTATACAAAGACATAATAAAAATGATAGTCTTATGGATAGTTGTAATAACAACCCATCTGCCCCTGCAGTCTTGTTTAACATACTTCCCTTAACCCTGCTATTGTGTCTTCTTAATTGTAAAAGTATTTAGATATTTCCCCTTGTCTCCCATCCTTACAGAGGAAATAATCTTCTCATTTTGATATCAAATCTTAACAGATACATAGCAACTATTCTTCCAGAATCCCATTTTTTCCCTTTTACTTATTTCCTTTCCCCCTACCCTTCTCTCTTGCTGAACGATGTTATTTATCCTAAATGACTGCAAAATGTTATTGGTTGGCTGTGTATTCTAATGGGGCTGAAAAGCTTTAAAAACTAAAATCTATGTCCTAGGAAACTGAAGCTTCTATTTCCTAGCATTTCCTAGCTTTTAGTTTGCCCTCCTATCTTTGACCTACAGTCATTGGACCATAATAATGGGTACAATTGTCTCAAGAGGTGCCATTCCTCTTGGAGGAAAGAAATTTCTTGATAGTTATCACCCTGGGAATGTAGGCTGGAGTCTACATTCATAATTGCCTAGAATTTATAATTGCCTACTATATGGCAAGCACCATAGGGTACTGTGTATACAAATATAATGAATAAAACAAAATCTGCTCACAAGTTTGCCTTCTAATAGGAGAGATAATAAGAATATATAGAAGCAAATACAGACCATATATAAAAGAATAAATAAATAGATATTTTGAGGAGAGAAGGCAATAGCAATTAAGGGCATCTGTATAGATTTCATCTAGAAGGGGGTAATTAAACTGTATCTTGAAGGAAAAGAGAGATTCTGTGGTGAGAAAATAATGCATTCTAGGCATGAGGGAAAGACCACTGAAAAGACAGGGAGTTGAGAGAAGGAAATCTCGTTTGTGAGGGATAGATAAAAGACCGGTTTGACCTTGGATCACAGATTGTAAGTGGGGGTGAGGAGTGGGAGGGATTATAATGTAATAAATCCAGAAGATTGGAGCAAAGTGATGAAGTATTTTAGAAATTTCACAGGAGAGTTTATACATGTACAGTTATCCCTTCCACTTGGTGGAATGTTTCAATTTATTGAGACCTGGCATAAGAAATTAAATGGAAATTAAAAGCTTTAGAGAAGACCCAGAAAACACACAAAGGCCAGCAGACAACATAGAAAACTATTTAACGAGAGAGAAAATATAGTACATGGTAGTGGAGAAGTACGAATGGAGGAAGTTGTGATCAGCAATGGCAACAGTGGAAAAATATGGAAGTAACTTTTGTGATGGACTTATCATAAAGAATGTGATCCACCCATGACAGAGCTGGAGGTGTTGGAACACAGACTGAAGCACATTTTCTATTATTATTATTATTTTTTTTTTGCAGGGGTTGCAGGGCAAATGGAGCTGGGTGGCCTGCCTGGGGCTGCAAAGCTGGGTGATTGTTGGGTGTCTGAGGCTGGATTTGGACCTGGTTCAAGGGCCAATGCTCTGTCCGCCACCCGGCCACCCCTACTACTACTACTACTACTACTACTACTACTACTACTACTATTATTATTCTTGTTATTGTTACTATTTTATTTTATTTTGGGTCTTTTTGTTTTTGTTTTTTGCAGGGCAATGGGGTTGGGGTGGCTTGCACGGGGTCACACAGCTGGGTGATTGTTGGGTGTATGGGGCTGGATTTGGGCTCGGGTGCTCCTGGCTCCAGGGCCAGTGCTCTGTCCACTGCGCCACCTGGCCATACCTACAATTATTATTATTATTTTTAATTTTAATTTTAATTTTTTCTCTCCCCTTTACTGTATTGTTCATGTGGGTCTATAGTCTTTTGGGGGTATTATGTTTACTCTTTAACAAGAATATTTTAGTAATATATAAAAAAATCATTTGTACAAAATAAGCATAAATAAATAAATAAATGGGTAAATAAAGAAAAAAGAAAACTATCTAACCCAAATTTTATAGAAAGATACTATAAACACCCCATTAAAGGGGAAAAAAATTCAGACTTCTCTAGTTCAAAGGGAGAGTCAAAATTTTTTATGTGGATTTTCCAGATTTTGAGGGCTATGTGGAAAGGATAATTGTATTGATTCTAGATGCAAAAATAGGAAGTCACTGGGGTCTACTGAATAGGAGAATGACATATAGGAGTATCTCTCCCTACCTGATAATTTTTTGTCTTAAATCGATGTTAGATGTTACTTGCAAGTTATAGTGAACAAGGAACTCACCCTCAGTTTCTTCACATGTAAAATGATAATGATGGTATAGTTCCTATCTCATAAGAATGCTATGAGGTTAAAATGATCTAATTTATTCAAGCATCTTACAAACCTGAAAATATATGTAAATGTCTGTTTTTAAAGTAATCTTTATTTATAGGAGTTCGATAATCCAGCCTAAAACCTAGTTTTATTATTATCATATTTATGTGCTCCCATGTATCATCACCTAGTGAAATAAATGATTTTTAAAGAGGGAGGCAACTTGATACAGTATAAAGACCACTGGCTCTGGAATCTGAGGACATAGATTCAAATCCTATTTCTGACATTACTTGTGTCATTTAAGGCAATTTACTTTTTTTTTTATTCTGGCCTGTTTCCACATCTATAAAATGAAGGGTATGGACAGCATGGCCTCTGAAGACCCTTTCAGCTCTGTTTGTAATCCTAAAAAAAGGACTTTTATAGCAGTGAGCAGTATGAGACCATTAAAAGATATGCAGTTTCCCAAATGTCATCTTCCTGCTCCTACCAAATTCTGGACCCGACTTGTCTTTATATTTTATTTTATTGTTGTTCAGTCATTTAAGGTTGTGTCTGTCTCTTTGTGACTGCATTTAGGGTTTTCTTGGTCAAGACTCTGGAATGGTTTGTCATTTCCTTTTCCAGTTCATTACAATGAGGAAACTGAGGCAAACAAGGTTAAATAACTTGACCAGGGCCACACAGCTAGTAAGTGTCTGAGGTCACATTTGAACTCAGTTCTTCCTTATTCCACTCTATCCATTTTGCCACTTAGCTACCCCCAGTTATATAATGCAGACAAAAATGGAAGAAGGATTAGATATGTATTAAAAAAGAAAGGAAACTGAATGCTATACTTATATATTATCCTTAAAACATCATAACTATTAAGGTTATTAAGATATTCCTCAATTTTTTTTGCAAGGCAATGGGGTTAAGTGACTTGCCCAAGGTCATACAGCTAGGTAATTATTAAATGTCTGTATTAATATATTCTTAAGATGTTAAAAAGAACATAAGCAAAGTTTCTAGAGACAGGTAGTATAGTAGACAAAGCACTGGACCTAGAGTCAGGAAGACCAGAGTTTAATTCTATCTCTTACATTGACTAGCTAGTCCTTTAACATCAATTTCCTCATTTACAAAATGGGAATAATAATAGTACCTACCTCCTAGAAATTGTTGTGAAGATCAAATGAAGATGTTTTTAAAATATTACTTAGTATTTGCTTAATAAATGCTAGTTTTTATTTTATTTTTTCATTAAATGCTAGTTTTTATTTTATTTTTTCATTCATATGCAAATGTATATTCTTAAGTTACAAAATTTCCTTCCACCCTCCCTTCCCACCCCTTTACCACCAGCAGCGAACAATCAAGTTAACATTGTACGTACATATTTTTGATAAATCTGTTTATAGATTAGTCATTTTCAGTATGAAGAATTAGGATTAAAGGAAAGAGATACATAAGAGATAATTTTTTTATAAAGTGTTCATCAGATTCTGAAAAGTTGGGTTTTTCTTTTGTTTTCTTCCTCTGGATGGGGATAACATTGTCCATAGCAGGTCTGATAGGGTTGTCCTAGCTCTCTGAACTGCTGAGAGGAGCTGCTTCCATCAAGGTTGATCATCTCACAATGTTGTTCTTAATGTGTACATTGTTCTCTTGGTTCTGCCATTTACATGGCATCAGATCCTGTAACTCATTTCATGCTTCTCAAGAGTTTGAACATTTATTTTTTTATAAAACAATAATATTCGATAGTATTCATGTACCATAATTTGTTTAGTCATTTTCCAAATGATGGGCATCTCCTCAATTTCCAAGTCTTTACCACTACAAAAAGAGCTGCTATGAATATTTTGGAACATATGAGACTTTTCCTATTTTTTATTATTTCTTCTAGATATAGTCCTAAAATTGGAATTTCTGGGTCAAAAGAATGAACAATTTTATTGCTCTTTGAGCACAGTTCCATATTGCTCTCCAGAAAGGTTGGATCCACTCACAGCTCCACCAGCAATGCATTAATGTCCCAATCTTCCCACAACCTCTCCAACATTGGTCATTTTCCCTTTTTGTCATCTTGACCAATTTGATAGGTGGGAGGTGATACTTCATTGTTTTAATTTGCATTTCTCTAATCAATAATGATTTGAGGGGCTGCTAGGTGGCACAGTGGATAAAGCACCGGCCCTGGAGTCAGGAGTACCTGGGTTCAAATCCAGTCTCAGACACTTAATAATTACCTAGCTGTGTGGCCTTGGGCAAGCCACTTAACCCCATTTGCTTTACAAAAAAACCTAAAAAAAATTAATGATTTGGAACATTTTTTTCATATATTTATATGTAGCTTTAATTTCTTCATTTGAAAAGTATCTATAAATATCCTTTGACCATTTATCAGTTGGGGAATGACTTGTAACCTTATAAGTTTGATACACTTTTCTCTTTATTTTAAAATGAGACCTTTATCAGAACTCCTATTTGCAAAGATTGTTTCCCAGGTTTCTGCTTTCCTTCTAATTTTGGCAACATTGATTTTATTGGTGCAAGGACTTTTTAATTTAATATAGTCAAAATCATTCATTTTGCTATTTATAATCTAATTCTTGTTTGGTCACAAATTTGTACCTTTCCATAGATCTAACAGATAATTTCGTGTTCTATTAATTTAACCATGGTATAGCCCTTTATGTCTAAATTCTGTACCTATTTTGACCTTATTTCAGTATAGGGTGTAAGATGTGAGCCTATGCATAGTTTTTGCCATACAATTTTCCAGTTTTCTCAACAATTTTTGTCAATAGTGAGTTCTTATCCCAGAAGCTGATGTCTTTGGGTTTGTCACAGTAGATTGCTGTAGTCATTTACCACGATTTCTTTTGAATCTATCCTAATACAGATCCATTATTCTATTTTTTAACCAGTACCAGGCAGTTTTGATGACTACTGCTTTATAGCATAGTTTTTAGATCTGGTAGAGCTAGGTCACCTACCTTTACATTTGTTTTTCCCATTAGGTCCCTTGCTATTCTTGACCTTTTGTTGTTCCAGATGATTTTTCTTACTATTTTTTCTAGCTCTATAAAATAGTTATTTGGTAGTTTGATTGGTATGGCACTGAAGAAGTAATTTAATTTGGATAGAATTGTCATTTTTATTATATTAGCTCAAGCATGAGCAACTGACATTTCCCCAATTATTTAGGTTGGACTTTGTTTGGCTTTATAATTGTGTTCATACAGCTTCTGGGTTTGTCTTCGGAGGTGGATTCCCAAGTATTAAATGTTGCTTATGTTTACTTTTAATGGAATTTCTCTTTCTATCTCTTGCTCTTGGGCTTTATAATTCATATATAGAAATGATGATGATGTAAGTGGATTTATTTTATATCCTGCTATTTTGCTTAATTTGTTTATTGTTTCAAGGAGTTTTTGAGGTGATTTTTCAGGTTTTCTTTTTTTTATTCACAGTTTTCATAAAGGTCTATTTCATTATTGGTGGGTAGTGCCATTTAACAGTTAAATACATTTAAATAATGTATAGGTGACTCCACTACTGCAGCATTGGTAACTAGATAGGTAACCAATTTAATTAGAAACCAACAAGTAACTGTCTAAATATTTAAAATACAGCTCTTTTGTGGATCATCCCTTGTTTAGATCATCCCTCCTAGAAAAAAAAAAGCCTGCTGGTCACATTGGATATATATTTTAAGGCCAAATCTTCTGCTAGCAATCCTTTCTCCACGAGTTTCTTTGATTGTACTAAGCCTCCAATTCCAAGGCAAGCCCAAGTTTGTGACCTCCAGCATTGATGCTCTTCCCATCCACCAGGGCAGACAATGTAAGCTTCACTCCAGGCCTCAGGGTCTGAGTATAACCCATACCAATTAAACTAGAATTGTTGACTTTTGCAGAAGTAGAAGCAATGCTGTCCAACTGATATTTGGCTGCAATGCCAAAGTGAGTGCAGTTGGTGCCTGATGTCCAAGCAAGGTTTACAGAAGTATCCAGTTCCTCACATACTTTCTGATAAATTGAACCTCCAAATTCTGTTCCATCATTGACAGTGGTGTGCAGTTGGAAGTCTCCAGTCCTGTAGCCCACTGCAAAGTTGTTCCTTGTTAACGTTGACTTGGCACTATCTAAGGTCATCTGGTAGCCAGCAAGCTAGCCTTCATAACCAAAAACGGCTGACCCATGAATCGCAGGTCCAGCAAAATCAAAGTCAATGTCACAGCCAAGATTTATACATTCCCGTTTGCAAGAAGACTTTATTTTGCCACTTTTCTTTCCTGTGTTTGGTGAGAAGGTAGTGTCAAATGTCAGCTTCAAACCTTGGCAAATCTGATCTTAAATTGCAATTTCAGTGCCCAGAGTGTTATCAGTGTTCCATTTTTCTGTGAAAGTCAGACCATACTCCATTTATATTTGGTCTCCAAAGTTCCAGAAACTTTACCAGTGTCTGTATTAGATGAACCCGATGATGAGAATTCCACTCCACTGCAGGACTTTGTTTTCACATCGAGTTTCACCAACCCAAAACCAAATCCTTTGTTGAAAATATCTCTGGCAGCTTTGCCAAGGTCAGCATATGATGGAGGAACACACATTGACAGCCACATGCAGTCCTGTAGGTACAACGACATGGCGAGAGCATGGCACCGGCAGACCTGCCTCAGGTTTTCTAAGTATACCATCATATCATCTGCAAAGAGTGAAAATTGGGCTTCTTCATTGCCAATTCTGATTCTTTCAGTTTCTTTTTCTTCTCTTCTTGCTACAGCTAGCATTTCTAATACCATATTGAACAGTAATAGTGATAATGTGCATCCTTGTTTCACCCCTGATTTTAATGGAAATGGTCCAAGTTTATTCCCATTACATATATTATTTGTATAGATACTATTTATTATTTTAAGGAAAACTCCATTTATTCCTAAACTTTCTAGTGTTTTTAATAGGAATGGATGCTGTATTTTATCAAAGACTTTTTCACCATTTATTGAGATAATTATATGATTTCTGTTGGTTTTTTCTATTGATATATTCAATTATGTTAAATGTTTTCCTAATATTGAATCATCCCTGCCTACTGGTATAAATCCTACCTGATCATGGCATATTATCCTAGCAATAACTTACTGTAGGCTCATTGCTAAAATTTTATTTAAGAGTTTTGCATAATATTTAGGGAGATTGGTCTGTAATTTTCTTTATCTGTTTTGGTTCTTCCTGGTTTAGATATCAACACCATGTTGGTGTCATAAAAGGAATTTGGCAGAACTCCTATTTTTTTAAAATAATTTATGTAGAATAGGAATTAATTGTTACTATTTGCTAGAATTCACTTGTCAATCCATCTGGACCCAGAGACTTTTTCTTAGGGAGTTTATTGATAGTTTCTTCAATTTCTTTTTCTGAAATGTTTTTTTTATTTCTTCTTTTGTTAATCTGGGCAGTTTGTATTTTATTTTTATAAATATTCATCCATTTTCACACAGATTAACCAATTTATTGACAGACAGCTTGGCAAAGTAGCGCCGAATTATCTCTTTAATTTCCTCCTCATTGGTGGTTAGTTCACTCTTTTTGGTTTTGATACCAGTAATTTGGATATCTTCCTTTTTTTAAAATCATTGTAACCAAAGGTTTATCTATTTTATTGGCTTTTTCATAAAGCCAACTCAGTTTTATTTATGATATCAATGGTTTTCTTGCTTTCAATTTTATTAATTTCTCCCTTGATTTTCAAAATTTCTAATTTGGTATTTAATTGCAGATTTTTTAAACTTTTTTTAGTTGCATACCCAATTCATTGCTCTCCTCTTTCTCTATTTTATTCATATAGGCATTTAGAGATATAAAGTTTCCACTCAGCCTTGGCTGCATCCCATAAATTTTGGTATGATGTCTCATTAGTTTCATTTTCTTGAATATAATTATTGATTATTTCAATTATTTGCTGTTTGATCCACCCATTGCTTAAGTTATTTAGTTTCCAATTAGTTTTTGGTTTATCTTTCCATGACCCTTAATTGCATGTAATTTTTATTGCATCATGGTCTGAGAAGTATGTATTTATTATTTCTTCCTTTCTGCATTTGATTATAAGGTTTTTGTGCCCTAGTACATGGTCAATTTGGTATAGGTACCATATACCGCCAAGAAAAAAGGTATATTCTTTTCCATCCCCATTAAGTTTTATCCAGAGTTATATCATATCTAGTTTTCTGAGATTTCATTCACCTTCTTAACTGCCTTCTTGTTTATTTTGTGATTAGATCTATCTAATTCTGAGAGAGATTGAGGTACCCCATTATAAAAGTCTGCTATCTATGTCACCTTGTAATTCACTCAACTTTTCTCCTAGAAATTTGGATGCCATACCACTAGGTGCATTACCAATGATGCCTTTTAAGAAGATGTAGTTTCCTTCCTTATCCCAATGAGAATGAATTTTGCTTTTACTTCATTTGAGATCAGGATCACTACCCCTAATTTTTTTATTTCAGTTGAAGTGTAATATATTTTGCTTCATCCTTTTACCTTTACCCTGTGTGTATCTCTCTGCTTCAAATATGTTTCTTGTAAACAACATATTGTAGGATTCTTGTTTTTAATCTATTCAACTTTCCACTTCTGTTTTATGGGACAGTTCATCCCATTCACATTTACATTTAAGAATATTAATTCTGTATTTCCCTCCATTTATATTTATATTTTTCTCTTTCCTTTCCTTTTATTCCTCCCCACCAAAATTTTACTTCCTTTCCCCTTTGACTTTTCTTTTAAAAATCTAACTTTCAATTTATTTTCACTTATACCTTCACCTTCCCTTTTAGCAGTCCCTCTTCTCTTATCTTTCCCTTTTCCCCACCTTTTCCTTCCCCCCTCCACCTCCTACCCTGTAGATTAGGTTATATTTTTAAACACAATTAGGAATGTATCTTATTTCCTCACTGGGTCAAATCTATTGAATAAAATTTACTCAGTGTTCACACTCTCTTCTTTCCCTCTAAAACTGCAAATCTTTGTGCCTCTTCACTTGATATTATATACCAGTCTGGTACTATTAATCAGGTATCAACAATCACAATTTGATTTTTTGATTGTTTGATAAACTCAAAGTTATCAAAGTATCATCACAGATTGATTGCTTGATTACTTGATAAACAGGATTGTCTCAAATTACATCAAATTATAATTATAATCATTTTTTTACCTTACCTCCTTTTCAAATACCCTCTAAGGACACACAGTCTTCTTCATGGGCCAAAGTATCTTCCAAAGTCATATCATTTCTTGAACTATTTGTGCCTATCCTCCTAGGCCTATTTTTTCTCACTATTTACATCCCCCTCCCCACCCAGGGTACTTAACCTCTTGTTAAGTGAAGCTTGGAATAAGTCAAATCATGATTTGATTAACAAGGATCTTAAAGGACACTGAAAGTCTCACTTGAGAACTTTACAAATGATTGAAGTTAGGGAGACACTGACTCAGGACTGGCCAGTTTATGATGCCCTCATCAGAATAAGTGCTAAGCTTTGTCAGCCCAGCAGAATTAAAGTGGGTCAAAGGATAATGAGAGACTTAAGTTTAGAATTAACACCCCTGCTTTTCATCAGGGCTTTTTTTGTCTCAAATATAGTGATATCATCTTGGACCTCTTCAATGGAGAGACAAGACCCAACAATACTTATATCCTCTAAGTACAATTTCTACAGTTATATTCAACCTTTTAATAATCCTAAGAGAAGTAAAATTCTCAAGAATTAGAAGTGTTATATCCTCCCTTTTGGGGTTGTATACAATTTGATGGTCTTGACCAACTTTTGTTTTGGTTTGTTTTTTTCCTTCCCCTTTCATTTACCATATTATGCAACTTTTGTGTCATGTATTTGGTGATTGAATTCTCTATTCAGTTCTGGTCTTTGTGTCAGGAAATTTCAGAAGTCCTCTATTTCATTCAACATCCATCATTTCCCTAACAATATATGCTGAATTTTGGGGTAGTACATTCTAGGTTGTAATCCCAAGTCCTTCGCTCTCTAATATATGTTATTTCAGGTCTTCTGGTCCTTCAGCATTGAGGCTCATAAGTACTATGTGAGTCTGATTCTATTTCCTTTGTGTTTGAATTGTTTTCTTTTTGCTACATACAATATTTTCTCCTTTAATTTGAGAGTTCTGGAATTTGGCTATAACAGCCCTTGGAGTTTTTATCCTGGGGTCTCCTTCAGGAGGGGTTCTGTGGATTCTTTCAATGATTATATTGTCTTCTTGTTCTAGCAGATCAGGACAGTTTTCCCTAATAATTTCTGTATGACATTTTCTAGGTTCTTTTTTTGATCTAGGATTTCTGGTAGTCTGATGATTCATAGATTGTCTCTTCTGGATCTATTTTCCAGGTCATTCATTTTCCCTGAAAGGTATTCTACATTTTTTCAATTTTTTCAGACTTTTAATTTTTTTTATTTTTTATTTTTTATAGGTTTTTGCAAGGCAAATGGGGTTAAGTGGCTTGCCCAAGGACACACAGCTAGGTAATTATTAAGTGTTTGAGACCAGATTTGAACCCAGGTACTCCTGACTCCAGGACCAGTGCTTTATCCACTGCGCCACCTAGCCTCCCCCTTTTTATTTTGTTTAATGGAATCTTGTAATCTCCTAGATTCATTGGTTTATATTTGTTCAATTCTAAATTTTAGAGTTTTCCTTTTTTAAAGGTATTAAATTTTCTGGTCAATTTTTCATAATTTTCCTGCCTGACTACCATTTCTTTTTCCCATTTTTCTTCTTTCTCTCTTCTTTGGTTTTAAAATTCTTTTTAAGCTCTTTAATGAACTTCTGTATTTGATTCCATTTTATAGACTGTTTTGATATTTCCCCCGTGAGTGATTTTTCACTACTTTCTTCTTCAGATGTGGCATTGTTATCATCTTTGTCCATAAAGTAGTTTTCCATAGTGAGAACTCTTATCTTTCCTGCTAAACAGTTTTTCTGTTGTTTTAGCTCTGCTCCTGGGGTTTAGGGAGTATGGATCCAAGCCTTTGCTGTTGTTGTTGTTGGGGCTAGGGTCTGATCCATGGTTTTTTGTTGACCAAAATGTTGCCTTCAAGGTCTAGGTCTTGCCTTTGCAGAGATTTGTTTATTCCTTTCTGTACAGGTTCTGATTTAGCAGTAATTTGTTCTTGACCCAGTCCTGTCCTTTGTCCTGGTGTTCCCAGGGTTTACTTTGTTTGGGGTTGGGGTCCTCCTGGTTGCCGAGACCTCTGTTATTATTAAGCTGTTGGGACCTGAATTGCATTGTGGCTAAAAGCTTCTTGCTGGCTTTCCCTGCTCTCCTGCCTCCTTTGCTTTGCTTCGCCTTTTCCTCCAAAGAGACAGACCTTCACTGAAGATCTTCCATGATACTACAGTTGAAAACTTCTTTGAATCTTTTATTTTTCTTGGTGGAATCTGTAGCTTGAATGACAGGATAGAGGTTTCATTTATCTTTGATAGGTAAAAGCCCCTGAAGCATGTTAGCTTCATGCTGCCAACTGTAGTCTGTCCCAGAAGTTCAATGATAATTATTTTTTAAAAAAAATCTTCTACTATAAAATGATAGCTATTATTATTATTTTATATGTAAGATAGACAGTTAGATGGCAAAGTAAATAGAATACAAGGCCCTAAAGTCAGGAAGATATGAGTTTAAATGTGGCTTTAGAAATTTACTAAATGTGTGACCCTGGGCAAGTCATTTTATACTTTTGTGTCAGCCTCTCCTACAAAAGAAAGGAATGGTATCCAGCATCTTTGCCAAGAAAACCCTAAATGGGGGCAGCTAGGTGGTGCAGTGGATAGAGCACTGACCCTGGAGTTAGGAGTATCTGAGTTCAAATCCAGCCTCAGACACTTAATAATTACCTAGCTGTGTGGCTTTGGGCAAGCCACTTAACCCCATTTGCCTTGCAAAAAAAAAAAAACTAAAAAAAAAAAGAAAAGCCTAAATGGGGACACAAACCTAATTGAAAATGACTAAACCACAAAAATATGTAAAATTTTGGAAAGACTGAGATAATAATGAATAAGTTAGCAAGGCAAAGAGTGATTGGGATCTGTATAAGTAGAGGGGATGCCCACAATGAAAAAGATCACCTATCAATCCAAATATCAAGAACTGACAATCAAACCCATGATTGTGACCTACAATCTTGTTTTCCACTCTTCCCTGGGATAGTTCCACTTTTCACAATCCATTCTTTCCTAGTAAAACTTTCATCATCCCCATCCAACAGTGACCCTTTACTGTTTCACTGGTTAGAAGTGTGCCTGAGGGCTCCAAAATCCAGAGGAATTATACCATGGTCTACTTCAGCTACCTTTCTTAAAAGACTTTTGGAGTTGTAAGTGGCATACTTAGGACAGGTAATGATTGAAAACAGGTAATAAAGCTAAGGATATGGGTTCTAACATGTGAAAACTGGTTAAAGTTTCTCAATTACATAGCCACAGATCATAGCCCTTGTCATATGTACCCAGTGGGATTAAAAGGAGAAGTATTGAATGAGCAAGAAGATTCATACAAAGGTTAGAAGCATAATTCAAAGTTCATGTCCTACTGATAATAATAATAACAAGGATTTATATCCTGCTTTAAGGTTTGCAGAACACTTAACACATATCATCTCATTTAATTCTCACAGCAATCCCCTGGGTAAATGCCTCTATTATCTTCATTTTACAGACAAGGAAAATGATGCTGAGAATTGGCCAATATCACATACCTAGTAGGTATCTGAGGGAGCTGTTCAAACTCAGGTCTTTCTGATGCCAAGTACAACAGTCTGTCTATTCATGGTATCATGTAATGATGGTAGGTTAGAAATATCATAATCTTGTTTACCTACAGCAGAATGCTGAGTTCTCACTTCTTTCCTCACTCTCAAATGGTTCATACTTAAGAGTTTTGAAGCTTTTTGGGAAATGGACTTCAAAACTTTATTCTCATTGATCTTAGGAAAACATAGATAGACACAAAATAATGATAAGTGAAATGAGCAGAACTATGAGAATATTGTATAAAATAATAGGAAATGTGTTTTAAAAACAACTTTGAATGACTGAATCATTTTGACTATTATAAATACCCAAATTAATTATAAACAACATATGATACAATCAGAGAACTAGAAGTATGTGTAGAATGATTTTACATTTTTACATATTTATGTAGATTAAGGTGTCCTGTGCACACGCGCTCTCTCTCTCTCTCTCTCTCTCTCTCTCTCTCAGGATAGTCAGGACTGTTAGATTTCCTATAGTTAAGAAGAGAAGTCCCCAAAGGGATGTAGTTGAGGGTATTAGAATTCAATTTCAATTCAATCAATATTTCTTAAGCATTAGCTAGGTGGCACAGTGGATAGAGCACCTGAACTGGAGTCAGGAGGACCTGAGTTCAAAAACCTCAGAACTTGAGGCTTACTAGTTGTGTGGCCCTTGGCAAGTCACTTAACCTTGATTGCCTCATATCCAGAGTATCTCCACTTGTCCTGATTCATATCTGACCACTGGGAACCATATGGTCCTGGAGGAAAAAGTGAGACTGGTGACTTAGCTCAGCCCCCCACTCACTCAAATGCAATTCATATGCTTCTCACCTGATGTCAAGGTCTTCTTAGAGAATGAAAGGCAAACATCAACCAAGTGTTAGATTCATTGTTAGCTTCAGGGATAAAATTAGAAAAAGAAAAACAGTTCTTGCCTTCAAGGAACTTGCAATTTAATGTAGGAAGATAGCACATAAAAGGAAGCTGCAAAATGAGTGGGTGGGTTGGGATGTGATGTTCCTGAATTAAAATTAAGTTGAATTAAAGTTGGACAATGGAGAGAGGGTAGGAGAGTACCAAAGGTTGGAATCAGATAAAGGGAGACTGTGGAAGAAGTTTATTGCTCTACCCTCCAGTCCTACAGTAAAAGGGAAGTGAGTATCATGTTCTGAGGAAAAGTCAGGACCTCATTCCTGAGCCTGCTCTATCCATTTTGTTGAACTGAAAACAGGTGAGAGATGGATTGAAAAGGAGTCTAGCCCATTAATGGAAAAGTTGTGTGAGTTCTGAGAAAGGAACTTCATTAATAGTGCTCATAGAACTTCAGAATTTGCAAAGTTCTTTCCTTTTAACTATATATCTATATAGATTATCAGTCTATCTATCTATCTATCTATCTATCTATCTATCTATCTATCTATCTATCTATCTATGTAGTCTTATGAATCCTTAGAACTACTCTGTGATGTAGGTATTACAATTACTCTCTCCAGTTTATGGTTCAAAAAAATGAGAATTAGGGGTGGCTAGATGGCGCAGTGGATAAAGCACCAGCCCTGGAGTCAGGAGTACCTGGGTTCAAATCTGGTCTCAGACACTTAATAATTACCTAGCTGTGTGGCCTTGGGCAAGCCACTTAACCCCATTTGCCTTACAAAAAAAACCCTAAAAAAATGAGAATTAGAGAAGTTAAGTAGCTTGCTTGGGGTCACTCAGTGTTAGGGTTGGGATGTGAAGCCAAATCTTCCTGTTGCTAAGGCCAGTGCTCCATCCATCACACATATTACCTTGACCCTGGTGAGAGCTTTAAGCTCTGAGATGTCTGGGACTCTCAGAAAGAATTGGAGAGAACATTTAGATCATATCAATAGAGCAAGGGCACTGCCAATGGAGATGATGCCTCAAGTTTTATGACTCAAATCACCAGAAGGGCAAGAGATGATCCCCCTAGTCCCCATGGGAAAAAGATCTTTTATCCAGTTGTATCAATTGGTGGCTCAGTTAATAGAGTACTGGGGCCTGAGACAAGTTCAGAGTTCAAAATTAGCCTCAGACAAATTATACACAGATGAACTGTATGACTTTTGTTGAATCACTTAACCTCTGCCTAAGTTTCCTCAACTATAAAATGGGGATCATAGAGTTGTTGAGAGGGTCAAATGAGCTGGTATTTGTCAGGTGCTTATTTTCATTCTCCCTCCCTTTTTTAAAAAAATTGAATTTTATTTTATTTTTCACTCCCTATTTAATTTTCCTCCACTCCCCCACCTATTGAGATGGCAAGAAAAACAAATCCCATTTCAAATAAAAATAGTTATGCAAAACAAATTCCTGCATTAACCATGTCCAAAAGAGAAGAAAGAAAGGAAGAAAGAAAGATAGAAAGAAAAAGAAAGAAAGGAAATGTGCTTCAATCTACCCGCTGAATCCATCACCTCTTTGACTGACTCTGGGAGTATTTGCAATGGAAGATTTGGGAGCAGGGAGATATGATGGGATTTTTCCTACTGTAGAATATCTAATGTCAGTTGAGTTATGGTTGTTTTTAGCTTTCAAATGCCAGCTTCAGCTCATTCTGAATTTTAACACTCAAGTATAACTAGGAATTTTTTTCCTCACAAAGAGCAATATCAATTGTGGTGGCGATCCAAAGAATATTCTGTTCATGGGTATTGGTTCTCTAGGACAGTATGGGGCTTGTCTCCCACCTTCCCCTGCTCTCTGCTGACCCATAACCCTATCATTTCCTTCCCCCTCTCATTTCTCCAATCCCTGGTGGTATATTTGGTGGTGAGGGCAGCTAGGTGGAACAGTGGATAGAGCACTGACCTTGGAGTCAGGAGGATGGGAGTTAGAATCTAACCTCAGACATTTGACTCTTACTGGCTGTGTGACCTTGAACAAGTCACTTAACCCACTATCTCCAGTCATCCTGATGTATATCTGGCCACTGGACTCAGATGATGCTAGAAGAGAAAGTGAGGTTGGTGACTTAGTACAAATCCCTTCACTCAAATCCAATTCGTGTGCTTGTTTTGGCATCACTACACTGATGTCATGGTCTTTTTCTAAAATGAAGGGAAACATCATCATCATCATTATTATAATTTAGTGGTGAAGGACTGAAAAGGATGGTGTACCAAGGCTGTGACAGGAAGGGTCTCCCCTTGCTCCCAGTGCCGTCACCTTGGGCATTAAGCCTCAGTGGCACTCATCTACTTATAGCTTTATTCTCTAGGCTATTTATAAAAGACTTTTCAGTACTTCTGTAGTCATTTTATTCTTTGACCTTGCTTTTACATTTTCTATATGTCTAATAAAAATCTATAGTAGCTTCTTTATATAACTGTATCTTTGATTAATTTCTAGCTTTGCTCATCAGAATTATTTATTTTTCTGTCCTCAGAATTTCATTCTTGAGAGCTTCTCACATCTTCCCTCTCCTTACCAGCTTGACTTTCTGTAGAATTTTAGGCCACTGCATCCTATCAACTTTGTCATTTTTTCAGAGGACTGTTAGCAGTCTACAAGCCATTGAAAATCATGAGTCACCTTGCCTTCAGCACATGTTTTGTAGCTTGCCAATACTTGAGTTTGAAATGTTGTAAATCTAATTCATTTTTCTCCTTCTTATCTGAAATAGTCTAGTTCAAGCTCTGTGGTTAGCATTTAGCATTTCTTCCATCCAGTCTCTGCCTATGCCCAGAGATAGGAAGAAGGAAAGAGGAAAAGAGAAAACAAAGGCATATAGGCCTACATGGGCAAAAAGAAATTATTCACCTCCTCCCTCTCTTTCTCAATAGAACCTTTCCTTATCCTAAGGAAGCTTTGGGACCTTTTTTCCATAGAATACTGAGAATTTGCTTTAACAAGAATAATGACAAATTTTTCTTTGCAAAGATGAAGCCATCCCTACTTTGGAGGGGGAGGGGGGCAATGTACTTTCTGCTGCTATTGGATCAATGATATCTTTTGGAGAGAAAAGATAATATGTATTTATTGGACCACAGTCTTTTAGATATGGAGGGGATCTTTCCTTGATAAAAGGATTTAGAATGAAAAAAGAGACCCCAGAGGTCATCCACTCTAACTCATTTTACACATGAGACTTTTGAGATACTGGATGACTTTCCTTTAATATTAACAAGTAAAAAAAAAATTAAAGAAAAAAATACTACCAAGTAGTTTGTATTAGAACTCACTCTGGGCCTCCTGATGCCCATTCATTGTCATTATAACAGATAATAATGTGTGTTCTCTGATGTAAAATCCTTACACCCTCAATTTATACAGCTTTTCCATAAGGTGTTCCATCTCAGATCCAGTGAACACCATCCTAATCCTTGAGAGCAGGCCAAAATCATAAGATTTAGTTCTCTTTGCAGTGGTCAAAAACCTTTGGCAAGATGGGAACAATGACCACTAGGTGGCTCTCAAGACCAGGTGGTGAAAAGAAATTGTGTCTGAATACTGCATAAACGTATTTTTCCTCCTCTGCCTATGGCTGATAGGCCAGCATCCTATAGCTCTTTCCATGATTGTTACGGATCTTGAGAATGTCATAATTTGAATCCGATGCTAATTGTCTCTCTACAATGCTCTGTAGTTTTCCTCTACTGGGATTGGGACTTTAGTGAGGGTTCTTCAGTGAAGTATAAAGCTTGTAACTGGGCTACCTCAAATCTTGGGGCCTGCCAAATAGATCTAATGAGTCTCAAACCTTCAATGCTTTAGTGTTGCCCATCATTCACATTTTTAATTCTTTATGGTTTATAACACATCTAAATGCAGGCACATTTTTTTCATTCCTATCCAAGTCTTTGTGACCCCATTTGGGGTTTTCTTGGTAAGCATACTGGAATGGTTTTCCATTTCCTTTTCCAGCTCATTATATAGATGAGCAAAGTGAAGCAAAGGGGGTGCCTGGGGATACACAACTAGTGATTGTACTCAAGAAGATGAATTTTCCTGACTCCTAGCCTGGTACTCTATTTGTTGTACCACCTAGCTGCCCACATTTACTATATACAGATATTATGTGCACAATATTCATATTAGACATCTTACTTGTTATACATAGTGCATATATTATGCACCTATTTTTATTCACATGTTTTATATATATATGTATATATACATATATATACATATACATATATATATATGTATATGTATATATATGTATATATACACATACACACACATTTATGTCCAAGTATATATCATCTGATCTAGGACCTCATTAGGATAGAAAGCTTATATCAATGCAGAATAATACCTTCTCTGCAATGTACATTCTTTGAAAGTTGACTGATATAATGAAAAGCTCAATAATTTCTACAGGGTCACATAGCTAGTACATGTCAAAGGCAGGACATGAACCTAGCTAGGGCTTTCTGACTCAGAACTTAGAAGTCTATCCACTGTTCATGATGGATTCAAGTGTAAATATTATTATCTCTAGTTCACAAACGTGGAAGTGTAGGCTCAGAAAAATTAAGCCATAAAGAATAAATATTAGCATTGAGACTGGAGCCCAGGTTTCCTAACTTTCAAATGTGATGCTCTTTTCACTGTAATACTGATTTCTCTTTAACAATCACTACCTTCAAAAAATAATAGAAAAAAAAGGATTTAAAGTTGGAAAGGATTCTGGAAGAAAGGGATAATCCATGAAGGAAAAAGAAGGGAATAAGCATTTTCAAGCCACTGTATCAAATGTAATCTCATTTGATTATCACTATAACCTTGTAAAATAGGTGCTATTATTATGCCCATTTGGCTTAGAGTAAACTGAGTCTAACAGGGGTTATGTGATTTGCTTAGGGTCACCTGTCTAGTAAAATATCTAATGATAGAATTGAACTCAAGTCTTCCTTCCAGGTCAAGCATTCTTTCCCCTGCTGCCATGAGGTCAGGTTTAGAGAATCATCTGGTCTAAACCTCTCATTTCGCAGATGAGGCCACATAAAAAGTAAGTGAGATTACTAAATTGAATTCAGATCCTCTGACCCCAAATCCATCATTCTTTCTACTCTTTTCTCCTTCTTCTAGACCAGGAATGGGGAATGTCTGGCCAGCAGGCCATATAAGGCCCACAAAATCATTTGGTCTGGTATTGCCAAGGCAACTGTAGGTGGACTCAAAATTCAATAAATCTAGGAGCTTTTTAGGGATGAATTAATTAGATGTTTGACCAAATATAACAGGCTAATTTTTAAGTTTTGGTCCTTGCTAGAAGAAAAAGTTTCCTCACCCCTGTTCTAGACCAACTCATTTTTACAAACAAGGAAATTGAGACTTGGAATAGTGAAGTGATTTTCCCATGGTTGCACAGCTAGAGGCAAAGTCTTTTGACTATAAATAGAATACTCTTTCTTATAGGGGTCACATCTATTCTCTCCTTAGTCTTGACAGCAGAGACAAATATGGTGATTAGGAACAACTACTTTCCTAAGTTGCCTTGCATCCACCATCTCTAGTTGTCCTGATCCATATCTGGTCACTGGATCCAGATGGTGTTGGAGGAAAATGTGACTTAGCACAGTCCCCCCCCATCCCCTTACTCAAATCCAATTCTCATGCTTGTTATGGCATCAGCTCTTTGATGTCATGATCTTCTTCCAGAATGAAGGGAAAACAGCAACAACAAACATAAACATCTTTCTTAAGTACCACTCACAAGTGGGCAAAAAAAAAAGGAAAATCTCTGTGAACAAGTACTAAGCAAAGACCAGGGGCTCTAGTATATATGTTAATATTTGGTCTAGAAAACCTTCCAGCATGAACAAAGCAAAGCAACTAGGACCACCTCTCCCTACCTTCTTCTCTGTATATTTCATTAGCTCTTTTCCTTTTCCAGATTCTTCTTGATGTTCATTAGAACCTGATTTTATTTGGGGGTAGGATGTTAAAGGAGTTCTCAGGTAGGACTTTAGGAGCAGAGGAAAATTATACTAATAGTAGCATTGATGTAGAACTTTAAGGTTTACAAAGCTTTTTATTTTTATAAATTTGGGAAGCAGGTGCTATTATGATTCTCATTTTACAGATAAAGAAACTGAGGCAATTAGTTGGAACAGTGGATAGAACACTGGGTTTGGAGTCAGGAAGACCTGAATTCAATTCCAGCATCAGAAGTTTCCTGCCTGTGTGACCTTGAGCATGTTATTCAACTTTTATTTGCCTCGGTTTCCTCATTTGGAAAATGAGGATAGCAATGACACCTACTTCCCAGGGTTGTTATGAAGATCAAATGAAATAATATTTATAAAATACTTAGCATATTGTCTGGTGCTATGTAAATGCTAGCTGATGTTGTTATAACAGACAAAGTTAGAGTGACTTGCCTAGGGTCAAAACTATATTAAATAACTGAGGTTGTATTTGAACTCAGGTCTTCTGAGTCTAGCAGGTCTTCTACATCATCTAGCTGTAATACCATAGTTATTCATTTTGGGGGGGCTATATGATTTTATGTGCTCTGGCAAAGGAAAGGACAAGAAGAGACACTGTACTATCATATTTCAAATGATTCCCTCAGGGTGAATACTCCCTTCTTAGGTATGTTACTTTACCTCTCTGGGTCTTAGTTCCCTCATTTGCAAATTGATGAAATTGAACTGAAGTTCTTTCTTGTTCGATCATCCAACTATGATATAGCCATCCTTCAATGCCTAAGTATATTATCTTAGGAATTTCTATGGCCAGCATCATCATGAAGAAAATTTTAGGATGATGAACTCTTTGAATTTAGCTACCCTTTTACTTAGAGGCAGCACAATGCATAGGATAGTGGAGTCAGGAAGATCTAAGGTCAAATGTGTTTTTTCTTAGCTATACGATAGTGGACTTAACTTCTGTTTGCCTCAGTTTTCTCAATATAAAATGAGGACAATAATAGGGCTGTTGTAAATAAAATCAGATAAAGTTTGTATTTCATTCACAGTGTCTGGTACATGGTTGACCCTATATACATGCTTATTCCATTCCCTGAGCTTTCCCTTTAGATGATTGGTATGTTATTGGGCATCCTGGAGGTTTTTAAAGTTTTCAGAACTTATACTTCAATAGTATAAACATTGAAAGCTCAGGGTCATATCTAGGCCACTGGAATAGGCCTTCAGTGGAGGAAGAAGAGACTTTGGTAATAAGAAATCAATATGTTTATAACCTACCAGTTTGCTGTCAGCACAATAATGGCAAGGTTGCTAACTAAGCACATTGTGTGGAAATGTTCTGTTACCCAGAGAAGACCCCAGAGCAAGCCTAAACTGGCCCCAGGCCTTCATAGACAGTCTTCAGGACTAAAGAGACTGCCAAGAAGCATTCCAGAGCTATTCAGGCTATGGAATTAAGGCTAGCAGAATTTAACCTCCTTGAGGAAAGGGTTGTTTTTACTTTTTGTCTTTGTCCCTCCAGAGCCTAGCACAGTGCTTCATGCATAGCAAGAGAGAGTAAGCAAGCAACTAGAATTAATTAAGCTCCTACCATGTGTCACACACTGTGACAGATTCTGGGAAGATAATGAATAGTAGCACCTTCTCTGGGCTCACTCCCCAATCTGCCCTGGCAGGTCAAGTGTTCTGAGGGTAATTAGTACACAGTGTTCTAGGGGACATCTCCATGGACTGAGCAGTGTGGAAAGAAATAACTTTGTCCTCTTTGCTTAATTTTGTTATTTCTTAGTGTAATTAGGAGTGAACTGGTCTATGGGGTTTAGTCTTTGGGAAATTCAGGGATACCCAATCCAGTCTAAATGACCATGTGGAAGCTTTGGGAGAGCCTGTTTCTAGTCATGTGTGACTGACTGACTTGCACTCTGTGAAGAGAGTTGGACCCTGGTTCTAGGCCGCCTCAGTCTTCTCTGATAATGGTCCAGCCAACACTGCTTGGCTATTCTTTTATCTCTCTCTCCCTTCCTCCATCTTGTAACCTTTTTAATAAATTTTTGTTTTATTTCCACCCATGCCTTCCGGAGTCTAAATAATGATCCCTCATAGGCAGAACTGAATCCAAGTAGCCTGTGGCTACAAAGGAAGGATTGGTAGTTTACATTACAAAGACTGGGCTCTGCCTGTATGGTTGCTTTATAGGCAGGTAGCCTCAATCTGATCAAAAATTTAAATTAGGTGGGTGTGCTCCACCTTTCTAAGGTGGGTCTTGACCTTCTTTGTGCATACTCAAGGAGATCTAGCAAGAACAGCTAGATTCTTGCTCATTAGTATAATGAACAGGCTGGAGGAAATTAAGAGGAACCAATGTATCAATTAGATTTGTAAATCCAACCAATGATTGGCATAAGGGGGTAGGAACAAAACCCTTCAAACTGCATAAAAGAGCTTGTATTTTGGGAGAGGTGTGCCATTTTGTTAAGATATCTTAATAGGAAAAACCATTTTAATCACTTTGGACTAAGTATTTTTGAACCATTTATAACAATGCCCTTTTGCTAGACTTTTTTTTCCAAACATGATGCCTACTGCTATCAAGTTATATTTGAATCTATTCTTCTTGTAGAATAGTATGCCTCAGATTTGAAGGAAAATATTATGTACCAACTTTTGTTATTTTACTATCTCATTAAATACCTTTACTAAAAGTCAGTTGAATCACCTGCCTTATTTTTAATGAGCACATAATTGGGGGGCTTTGCGAGCAACAGTACTAAAAGTTCAGTCCCTTGGGGTTCCTATAATAGTAGGTAACCAACCCTCTTTAGACTCCAAACCTTGAGTATGAGTTCAGTTGGGAGAAAAGCATGATAAGGGGAAATAGGGTAGGTGGTTTCTTACTGTGCGCCTTCCCCCATTTGTCGTCAAAAGATAAGAATACAATCCCAAGATGTTAATGAGTTAATAGATTAAATTTAAAGATGCCTCTAGTCCTGATCTCTTTATGCAATGAACACCTACCCCTTTGAATGAGTCAAGAAAGGAATTGAAGGAATTGTTTGAGTAAAGAAATTAGCCATACTTCTGGGGACTTGAAATAGCTAAACCTTGCAGAAATCACACTAGTCAGTTAAGGTTCAGAGAAACTATGGGTAGTAG
Source organism: Macrotis lagotis (assembly GCF_037893015.1). Classification (NCBI taxonomy): domain Eukaryota; kingdom Metazoa; phylum Chordata; class Mammalia; order Peramelemorphia; family Peramelidae; genus Macrotis; species Macrotis lagotis. The sequence goes on from NC_133664.1 coordinate 107,085,870, forward strand.
CAATTTGTCCAGAGGGAAACTTACCTCTGGACAAAAGAGAAGTAGTTGAAGACTAAGACAGAGTTCAAACCAGTAGGAATCTGTAGAGGAGAATATATCTAGAAGGCAGGGAGGAATATTTCTCTCATTTCTTCTCCTCCTCCTAACAACCAGATAGCTTTGGAAGAAAGTTACTGGACCATGACCTTTCCACTGTATGTAGAGGAGATCAGAGGCACACCCTTTGGATTGACATGCATGGAGAAAACTGTTAGCTGAAGGAAGAAGCAGCTTCAAGGAGAGTGACCTCTGCTATCAGAGTTGGTAATATTAGCCATCATGAATTATCTTCCATTTACACTATATATATATATATATACATATATATATATATGCATATATATATATATATATATATCTCAAACATTTACAGTTATTTGCATGTATTATTTGCATCATGCACCCTCTTAACCCCACCCCAAATCTTTTGGGAGTAGGGACTATGTTTTTGTTTTTCTTTGCATCTCCCATACTAACTTAGCACATTCCCTACCAAATACTAAGTGTTTAATACATTTGTCATACTTGCTCATCCAAAACAAAGACTTTATAGCCTTGCTCTCCACATAAGTTCCTGTGGCTTTTCTTTTGTAGAACTAGTTGAAATAGCCCTGAAGTTATGGCTTATTTCATAAAAGAACCAAGATCACTCCCCTGTGAAAAAGAGGCCAACTAGGAATGAAATTCCTAGTGAAGTTGTAATTTTTCATGGGGAGAGGCAGCAGCCCAGGAAATACCATCAGCCTCTCTGCATGGAAGCAGCAAGTATCCTCTGAAGGCAGAGGATGATACAGTTAGGACATATCCTTGGGAGGGTGAGATGGACACATGTTCCTTCTCCCTCCATCAGTAAGGAAAACTAAGGAAGAGTGTGCTTCCAAATGTGTATGGAGGATTTTCCTCATTTATTTTGCTAGATTGTTTTAATTAAGTGTCTTTTATTTTGAGTTAATGTATGATCTCATTTTCTCTGGAAAAAGAAAAGCAGTGGTGGGAGGTTCATGAGCTGTGAATCTGAAAGGATGAGGACTCAGAGAACCTAGAAGTTGGGTGTCTCTTTCAGGGTATTCACAGGTTCAAGGTATTTCACAGTTGAAAGCAGATCTTTAGAGATCAGTTTGAACATGAAAAATCTGAACTTCAGAAAATTAGATGATTTTGGAAACCAGATCCCTGATTCCCAGACCAGTGCTATTTCTGTAACATCATGTTGCAGCCCCTTGCCAGGTTTTCATGGGAAAGACTGCCCACCACTGAGAGATTTTAGGACCACTTAATATCACCCTAAAATGGCTATGGTTTGATCCCTATTTCCACATGGTATATGGTCAGGGCATTGTTTATGGAAAGAGGAAGGTTTCTAATTTTTCCTCCCAAAATGAATTTGTGGACAAAATGGGATTCCTCCTGGTTTCACTTGCATGGATGACAATTAGATGAAGATCTTTTCTTCAGGTTTCCCTTGGAGACAGAAAGATAAGAAAGAGAGGATGGAGGGTGAGAGAGGCTCTGCCAAAGGCAGAGCAGTCAATAAATTCGTGCCTTAAATCAGTGACATTTTCCTCTTTCAGAAGATGAAGGAACCAACTGGTTTAGCATTTGAATTTCATCAACAAAGAGGAATTGATAACTGAAACAGAAATTACTGAAACATTGGAGACAAGTGACCACTTATCACAGTTTGTGAAAGATAACCAGCAGCAAGTCCAGTAAAGTCTCATCAGTACTCTAGATTTAGAAAGAAGAGATTTCAAAAGATCCAGAGGAATGAAAGGTAGAATCCAATGGTCTAATATTTTGTGGGGAAAGTTAGCCTGAGAGAAGAAAAACTCTCAAGCAAGCATTTCTGAAAACTTTGAAAGACTTAAGAACTAATCAAAGTGATCACCTATTTTGACTCCAGAGGACTGATGAGGAAGTGTACTTATTCATCTCTTGATACCTCAAAGTATAGAACAAGACATACATTTTCAGAAATGGCAAATGTGTGCATTTGTTTTGCCTATGCTTATTATAAAGACTGAGACTTTTAACAAATGTTATTTAATGAAGGAGAACTAGGGATATTGATGGAAAAAAGGAAAGAAAAGAGTGTCATTGAAACAATTTTTTAATGCCCTGATGAAAACTCAGAAGAAAACATAGAGGAAAGTTTTGAAAGTCATATGTTCAATTTATATCATTTTTTTTTAAAAAGTAGACTATATAATATAGATTTTTTTCATATTTGGTTTTCCTTTTCTGTTGCATGTTGATTTGGAAATGGTTTTTTTGGGGGGGTATTTGTTAAATTGAGAATAAAAAATAAAATTTTAAAAAGAATGAAATATTGGTGGAGTAAGCAGATTTCCAGATAAACAGGGGAAAAATATAGAGCTACCTAAAAAGACTGACTTAGATACCCTGGAAATTCATCTACCTATTGAGATCTTTAAAATACATTTATAGAAGATGGACATAAGAATAAGCAACTAAGAATGTATATAAAGGAATGGCATATTAAATTATTAGTTCCTCCAAGGCAGGGACTGTCTTTTGCCTTCCTTGCACCTTCAATGCTTAATACAGTGCCTGGAACATGGTAAGATGTTTAAGAAATGTTTTACTGAGTAATAGTTGACTGACTGGAGACAACATTCAAGTATAATAGGTGGGGATTAACTATTAGCTGTCTTCAATTGGTTCCATTCACCAAACCTGCAAAAACTACATTAAGAATCCTGAAAGAACTGACATGATTCTTAAGTTGCTGTCTATGGTCTTGAAGAGATCTTGGAAATCAGGGGAGTTCCAGGAACAGAGGGGAAAATATTCTGATTTTAAGAAAAGGGAAGAGGGTAGAGTTGCAAGCTTATCAATGAATTTGACTTCTTTGCATTCCCAACAAAATTTGGTCATGTTCATCATTGAAAGCAACTGGAGGAAATCATGAAACTCCATTATTTGATTTCATTTGGACCCTTATTACAACAAGGCAATTCTTTTGTTATATTTCTAGTCAATATGCAATTTCACTCACCATAGTGGCTATTTCAGAGATTCTCACCTCCGCTCAAGTCCTCCATTCCTGCTTCTCTTCCCCAGCTGTGTCAAATCTAAGGAGCTTTACTCAATCCTGTTTTTTTTTAACTTCTCAGGAGTTTTAATTCATCTCTTCTTCTTAGTTCTCTCTTCTCTTTGCTTTCTCATGACACCTTTTTCTCCTCGTTCTCCCCCTACCTATCTAAGTGCTCTTTCTCTGTCTCCTTGCTGGATCTTTTTTTTTTAATTTTTATTTATTTAAGGCAATGGGGTTAAGTGACTTGCTCAAGGTCACACAGCTAGGCAATTATTAAGTGTCTGAGACCATATTTGGACTCAGGGATTCCTTACTCCAGGGTGGGTGCTCTATTCACTACACCATCTAGCTGCCTCCTACCTTTGTTGGATCTTTATTGAATTTATGTTCACTTACTATGGATATCCTCAAGGGTTTGTTCTGGGCTCACTTTTCTTTTTCCTCTATATTTTTTCACTTGGGAATCACATCAGCTTTCATGGGTTCAATTACAATCTCCATATAGACAATTTTTGCATCTCTGTAACTACCTATATCAGGCTTTCTCCTGAGCTCCAGTCCCACATTCCCCAATTGTTTTTTGGATATTTCAAACTGGATGCTTTGTCTCCTTATACCTTACTCTTCAGTAAGTACTTTTCAATTCAATGATACTGGCCTCTTGGTTATCTCATAGATGAGACACTTCATCTCTCAATTCCAACCATTTTCTCTGATTGTTCCCTATGCCTAGAATACTCCCCCTCCTCCACTCCAACTATTGACTTATCTGGCTTTCCTGATTAAAAATCTCACCTTCTACAGGAAGCCTAGAGCAGCTTGATGGCCCAGTGGATAGAGAACTGGACCTGGAAGGCAGGAATATTCTTTCTGAATTCAAATCTGACTTCAGATACTTATTAGCTGTGTGACCCTGGGCAAGTAGTTTTCTCCTCTATAAAATGAGCTGGAGAAGGAAATGCCAAAACAGTATGGTATCTTTGTCAAGAAAACCCCAAATGGAGTCATGAAGAATCAGACATGACCAAAAAACAAGTTAGCAGCAACAATAAATAGGAAACCTTTCTCAGACTTTTCAATTCCAATGCCTTCTCTCTGTTAATTATTTCCCATTTAGCCTACATATAACTTGCTTTGTAAACATTTGTTTTCTTGTCTCCCCTACTAGATTGGTACTGTTTCTTAAGGACAGATATTTACATTAGTAAACTCTTTGAGGGTAGGGACAATCTTTTTTTTGCCATTTTGAGGAAAAGTGGTATCCCCAGGACCTAACACAATGTCTAACACATAGTAGACACTTAATAAATGTTTATTGACCTGACTATGGATACTCCTATCAGATTACTTACTGTCATGGGAAGGGGGGGAGGAAGGAAGGGAGGTAGAAAAATATGTAACTCAAAAGTTTGGAAAAAGATGAATGTTGAAAACTATCTTTGCATTTAATTGGAAAAAATAAAATAAATAACATTCAAAAAACAAGCATTTATTGTTTAATTGATTATAAGCATCTCAAACTTAACCTGTCAGAAACAGAACTCATCTTTCTGTTGCAAATCTTTCTCTCTTCCCATCTTTGTGGTTTACTCTTGAAGACAAAATCATTCTCTTGGTCATTCAGGTCCTCAAGTTGGTTTTAACTCTCTCATGCTTTTCCCACAAAACCAGTGTTTTTAAGTCTTACTATTTTTGCTTTTATATCATCTCTCATCTTTGTCCTTTTCTCTCTTTGTATAAAGCTACTACCTCAGTGCAGGCCCTCAGTCCCTCATACCTGGACTGTGGCAATAGCCTGTTGGTGGATGCCCCTCTCTCAAATATTTCTCCACTCCAATCCATCCTCTCTCAGCTGCCAAAATGGTTTTCCTAAATTTTTTTTTACCATGTCACCCCTCTAGTCAATAATTACCAGTGGCTTCCTGTTATCTCCAGGATCAAAGACAGGATGTTCCATTTGTCCTTTAGAGTCCTTCACAGCCTGATTCCTTCTCTTCTTTCCAAACTATTTATCTTTTACTCCCTTTCAAGTACTGAGTAGCTCCACAGACCTCCTTGCTATTATTATACATGCTAACCCCCACCCCCAACAGCAGTTCTGTGTTTTCTCTGCCATTCTTCCATATCTAGAAAAAACTCTCTCCTCTCTCCTCACTTTCAACTTCTGGTTTTCATGGCTTCCTTCAATATTCACTCCAATTCTACCTTCTGCAATAAACTTTTGCTGACACTACATAGATCCTGGGATTCAACTTCTGATGTGTTTGACACTAAATTTTCTCTTAAATATGTCTCCTTTTCTTCTTTTCAAGTTGTATTCACTTATTTCTTCTTTTCTCTCATTGACAGATGATAAAATTTAAGATGTAAAAGGGACTTTAAATATTTCCTTATAAAATAGTTTAAAAGACTTTAAATTATTATCTAATCCCCTTATTTTATAGATGATAAAATTGAGACAGCAGAGTCAATTTTTGAACTCAGGTTTTTGTGACTCCAAATCCAGTGTTCTCTGTTACAAAACACTGCCTTACCTTAATAAAATCTCCTTCCTTCCTGCAATCAAACTATAGGTATTGCCAAAGACACAGTTCTGTACTCTGCTTTTCTTCTTTTATATTATTTCCCCCTGAAAACTCATCCTCATAGCTTAAATATAATCCCATTATGGCAGCTTCCAACTCTTCAGCTCTGGCCCCTAAGCCTTAGACCTGTATTTCTAGTTGCTATTTGACTCCCCTGTTACCACTTCAAATTCAATATATCTATAACATCACTTAAGTGGAAAAGGAATTCTGAGAAATGACCTCCAAAAAGGATCTTCCCATTACTTACATGGAGAAAAATTAAAAGCAGTGACCCTCAGAATAAGGCTTTACCTGAGATATGTGGTGAGATGCAGATTAGAGGGCTAGAGAGGATCATGTCTTTAATCTGACATAAATAAAGTGAATATACTTCCATCTCCTACTTTTTTGTCTTTACATTAGTGGTTTGTCATGTTTAGAAAGCTCTCCCTCCTCATCTCTATCTTGGAGAATCTCTAACTTTTAAAAAATAACTCAGATACCACTTTCTGGATGAATTCTTTTCTGATATTCCCCCAAAGTTATTAGCATTCTCTTTCTTTCTCCTCCCCTGTTCTCTTCCTCTTTCTTTTCCTCTCTCTCTCTCTCTCTCTCTCTCTCTCTCTCTCTCTCTCTCTCTCTCTCTCTCTCTCTCCTCCTGCCTCTCCTTATCTCATGCTATCTCTTCTCTCTCTGTCTCTCCTTTTTTTTCCTTCCTTTTTTCTCTCTCTCCCTCTTTTTTCCTCTGACCCTGACTCTCTCTGTTTCTGTCTTTCTCTTTAATTTACTTTGGATGCTTGAAATGACAGTATATACAATATATGAACAAATTAAAACAAAGTAATTTTAGAGTGGGGGAAGTCCTAACATTGTCATGATTCAGAAAAGGCTTTTTGTAGAGAGTGGCATTTGAGCTGAACTAGAGTTTCTAAGAGACAAGACATGAGGAAGCAGGGCGTTCCTGGCATGGGGGACAACCTATTCAAAAACAGTGAAATGGGAGGTTGAAATAATCCATTTGGAATGGAATAAAGTAAATGCTAGAAAGATTAAAATATAATCATCCTGGAAAGATAGATTAGAGCCAGTTTTCTTTTGTGTACATCGCAACTTGAATACTTAGAACTTTAGGAACTGCTGCCCATTTTCTGGATTGTCTAATGTAAAGATTTCCCCGGATTTCTGGATATTAGTTTAAGTTTAAAAAAGAGACATAGTTCACTTAAATATGCCTAAGGTTATATATTAAAAATGTGTTACATGTATAATTTAATTCATCATTTCCTCTCTCATATTAACTCCTTTTCCTATCTGTCAGTGGTTCCACAGGTTTAAGATCTATGCCATCTTCGAATCTCTTCCCCTCCTTTCTATTCCCCATAGCCAATTAATCATAAAGTACTATTGATTCTTTCTTCATAGTATCTTTCAGATGGACCCTTTCTTCTATATCACCTCTGTTACCACTGTGGCCTATTATCTCATGCTTATGATTATTGACATCTAAACTCATGAAGAGGAACTTGGGAAACATAGAAGAACCTGAAAACAAATGTTGGAAACTGCTTCAATAGATTGGAAAATCCCATAAAGTGACCAGATTTCAAAAATCTCAATGTAGTATAAAGGGTAAAAAAATCAAATAAGTTCATACTCGGGATCCCATGGTAGAAGTTCTTGAACATTCCTAGGGACACAAATGTACAGACTCAGAAAAGTGAATGGAGCAAGAATGGAGAGCAATAATCAGAGAGGTGGATGGGATCAGCTTTGAAATTCCTCTAAAATAGGAAATAGGTCTACAATATAGCCTATGAGTTAGCACAAAATAGTACCACAAATATCACTAATTGGTTATAAAAGAGAAAGGGGTGGGGAAAGGGAATCAAGAGGAAAAGAGAGAAAAGGAACAAGGGAATTAAGAAGAGAGTATTGCAAAAGGTGAATGTTTATTCCAGGGTAGTTTTTAGGGAACCATTTTATAGGAGCATAGGAATTGCATTGCAAAATCTCTATTCCTTGGGTTCTGCAAAATGAAAACCTTGGACACTCATTAGCAGCTGGTGATGACTGCATTTTGGGTTATTGGTCTTGGCTTTTTTGCCTAAATTTATTTACTTTGGATTGTGATCATTTCTACTTGACAGACAGCACTCTGGGTTGTCATTCAATTTATCTAATTGCTGCTCTTTCAATTCAGTCCCTGATGACTGGTAACCTGATTACTACAATTGCAGGAGAACTTGAATTGAACAGTGCACAATAAATAAAAATGTACACAATAATGAAAATGCTTAAATTAAATAAAACTCTCCTAATACGTAGCAGAGTCCACTGGAAGCATTCATATGAGTCACTAGTCAGAAAAGGAACTTATGAAATGTAGATGAATAGTTGTGGAATTTAATCTATCTTTCAGAGGGAAAAAAATCACATTTAGCCCAACTTTCAAGATCCTAGTAAATTCTAACATATCCATCTTCTTCTCACTATAGTTTTATGTAGAAGTCATTAAGCTTCATATAATATCATAATAGTTAATAAACATTTATCAAACACCTATTGTATGCTATAGATTATATTAAGTGTTGAGGATACAAATATGAAAAGGAAAGACAAGCACCGCCTCCAAGGAGTTTATAATATAATGGAGGAAGACAACATGCCCCAAAGAAGTCACGAATAAAGGGGAGAAGGTGCTTAGGTCATGATGGAGTAGTCCAAGGGGAGTAGAGCCAGGAGTATTAAACTATTATTATATACCTTTCCCTTTAAAATAAAGTTGATAACAAAGTGGTAATCCTCAAAACAATCTTACATTGACTAGGAATATAGAGTGGTGACCAGTAGAATAGATTAGATACACAACAGTAGTAAATGACCACAGTAATACAGTTTTTGATAAATTCAAAGGTCCAAGCTTTTGAGGCAAGAACTCATTACTTGACAAAAACTGCTGGGAGAAGTGGAAAGCAGTCTGGCAAAAACTAGACATGGATCAATATCTCACAATCTATGCCAAAATAAGGTCAAAATGAGTACACTATATTTAGACATTAAGAGTAAGAAAATTCATAAGCAAATTGGGGAGTATAGAAAAAAATGATCTGTGAGAACTATGGATAAGAGAAGATTTTATGCTCAAACAGAACATAGAAAAAAGACAGGAAATAAAATGGATAATTTTGATTACATGAAATTAAAAACTTTTTTGCATAAACAAAACCAAAGCAGCCAAAATTAGAAAGAATGTAGGGAAATGGGAGAAAACCATTTACAGTAAGTTTCCCCAGTGAAGATCTCATTTCTTAACTGAGCTAAATTTGTAAAAAAACTAAGAACCATTCTCCAGTTGATAAATGGTCACAGAATATTAAGAAGTAGTTTTCAGAAGAAGAAATCAAAACTATCCATAGTCAAATAAAAATGCTCTAAATCACTAATAGAGAAACACAAATTAAAACAACTGACATCTCACTGCTCACTTTTTATGGTGGCCAATATGACAGAAAAGGAAAATGACAAAAGTTGGAGGGGATATAGAAAAAATGTTTCACTAATGCATGGTTGATAGGTTATGAAATGGTCTAATCATGTTGGAGAACAATTTGGAATTATGCTCAAAGGACTATAAAACTGTACATACTCTTTAAATCAGCAATACTACTCCTAGGTCTGGATTCAAAAGCTCTAAGAGGAAAAAGAAAAGGATCTATTTATATAAAAATATTTATCATAACTTTTTTGTGGTTACAATGAATTGGAAATTGAGGGGATTGACCATCAAATAGGGAATGACTGAACAAGTTGTGGTATATGATTGTGGTATTATACTAATAGAAATAATGAGCAGGATGATTTCAGAAAAAACCTGTGATGACTTTTATGAACTCATATAAAGTGAGCAAAACTAAGAGAACACTGTACATAGTAAGTTATAATGTAATGATGGTCAATTATGAAAGACTTAGTTATTCTGATTAAAATAGTGATCCAAGACAATTCCAGAGGACCTATAATGAAAAATGCAAACTATCTCCAGAGAAAGAATTGATAAATTCTGAATGCAGATTGAACCATGCTTTTTGTTTTTAGGTTTTTGCAAGGCAAATGGGGTTAAGTGGCTTGCCCAAGGACTCACAGCTAGGTAATTATTAAGTGTGAGATGGGATTTGAACCCAGGTACACCTGACTCCAGGGCTGATGATGCTTTATCCACTGCACCACCTAGCCGCCCCAGAACCATGTTTTTTAAAAACTTTTTTTCTTGTGTGTGTTTTATTTTGTAACATGGCTGATATGAAAATATTTTGCATGACTTCATATATATAATTGATAACATATTGCTTGACTTATCAAAGGATAAGGTAAGGGAGAAAAGGAGATAATATGGAACTCAAAAATTTTAAAAATGAATGTTATTTTTTACATGTAACTGGGAAATATTTAAAGAAATAAAATATACTAATGATCAATTGTGAAAGACTTAGCTACTCTGACCATTACAATAATCCATGACAATTACAAAGGGCTCAAAATGAAAAATGTTCTTTATCTCCATAGAGAGAACTAATGAATTCTGAGTACAGATTGAAGCATTTTTTTTGTACCTTAATTTTCTTCTTTTTTTTAAAACATGCCTAATATGGAAATATATTTTGCATGACTTGAGTATATGATGACTATAATATTGCTTGCCTTCTCAATGAATTGGGGAGACTGCAGGGAGGAAGATATTTGGAACTCAAAAGTTTAAAAATGAATGCTAACAAAATAAATAAATATTTAAAAATAAATAAAAAGAATACTATACACTAGGTCAGTTTGACCTTTGAAATTAAAATATCTAGTTCATGGCCAATGTGGACATTTGTTTTGCTTCACTATAAATGTTTATGATGTTTTATTTTCATTGATTTCTCAATGGCAGGAGTGGCAGGTGAAATAAATAATATAAATAATAAAATAAAATTGAGGTTTTGGGGTGGCTAGGTGACACAGTGGAGAGAGCACTGGCCTTGGAGTCAGGAGTACCTGAGTTCAAATCCGGCCTCAGACACTTAATAATTACCTAGCTGTGTGGCCTTGGGCAAGCCACTTATCCCATTGCCTTGCAAAAACTAAAAAAAAAAAATAAATAAAATTGAAGTTTCAAAAAGGTCTGGAAATTTCAGTGGATCTGCTAGGGATGAACACCAACTTGACTGGGGCTTGCTGCCCAGGATGTAACTTCCCTCACTATTGTCCATTTTTCTATAGCCTGTTGTCATTAGCTATTTCTGTTTCCTTTTTTTCCTTGGTGTGTGTATATGTGTGAGTACATGTATATTTTAAAAACTTGGCTCTTTTTCCTGCAAGAATATTCCATTACTACTGGGGTTTTTTGGTTTGTTTTTTGTAAGGCAATGGAGTTAAGTGAATTGCCCAAGGTCACACAGCTAGGTATTTATTAAGTGGCTGAGGTCGGATTTAATCTCAGGTATCCTGACTCCAGGATCAGTGTTCTCTCCACTGTGCCACCTAGCCACCTGGTCCATTACTACTGTTATAATATCTGGCACTAAATTGAGGGATAAGGACCAGATTACTATTGAAATCTTTCAGCTCTAGATAAATAGCCACAATAATAATAGTTAACATCAGTGCTTTAAGGCCTAGAAATCTCTTTACATATGTTTTCACATGTTATATATGTGATTCTACATGGCTAATATAAAAATAACAGCAATGCTTAACATAAAGTGGTTGATAAATGACAAAGTGAATTCCCACCTACCTCTTCCCTGTTCCCTTTGGAAAATAAAAATAAGGTTTTATTCTTTTTATAAAGTAACAACTGCAGAAATAAATCAGTAGACAAATCACCATGATTCAAATTTCTACAAAGATCATCTTTCATTGTTATGTGAACATTATTTCATACAAGTAGAAGAATGACTATTAGCTACTTTGGCTGAATATCTTCTTTTATTCATTTTTGTTACTTGGTCCCAAAAATGTGTTATAGAAGAAGGATCATAATGAAAATAATTTGGGTACAAGGTCTCCTTTTATAGCAGAAAGCTAGCGGCAATTTTGGCCAGTGTTAGCATTCCAGGTCCACCATATGTTAGCTATTTGATTCTAGATAAGTCATTTAGCATCTCTGTCCCTCAACCTCATCTGTAAAATGGGATAAAGAATCAAAGGTGAATTTATGAACACTGTAAAGCACAGTAAAACTGTCAGCTGTTGTTATGACAATGATTTTCATTTTTAAAACTTGGGAGCACCATGACCTTTTAACAATGGAGTTTCTTCATCTTAAAAAAGGGAATAATTAACTTTGCTTTACTTAGGTGAGTATTAGTGGAATTAGCCTTGGACTCTAGACATGGGTATGCAACAGATTAGTGTATGAACTAGGGCAATATAGTCTTTCTGGTCCTCACTTTTCTCATCTGTAGAATGAAGGGGTTAAAACAGACAATCACAAAGATCCTAGGTATGAAATCTGGTGATTGGAAACCTAAATCAGATGGCATCTTACAAGTGTCCAGATTTATTTCTGTAACATTTTTTGAGTGAGTATGGAAAGAAAATTCCCACTTAGATGCTTCCTAGCAATGTGATCCTGGATGAATGACTCAATTCTTAGCCTTCTTTTTCTTTTCTGTACAATGGCCATGATAAAAGCATCTGCCTCAAAAAGTTGTTGTAAGAATTAAACATGGTACCCTAGGAAATATCCTATTTTATAGATGAAAAAATGGGCTAACAAGGCTTAAGTGGTTTGCTTCTGATCACTTATCTAGTAAGTTAGAAGTATAATCTCCTCTAGGACCATCCCCTTATCTTGATTTTTTTTGGATCTCTTCATCATGGCCCTTCAATTTCAAATTCTTGCTGATAAAAAAAAATGAGTTGAAAAGGGGGTCAGGCAGAAAAGATGACTGAATTTTTGATGTTAAAATCAATCACAATATAGCTGCAGAAGGCATTATTTGAATTGACTGGTTAACATGTATATGTTGACTTGGGAAACAAAGGCTAATATATTCATGATTTGAAAAGGAAGTTTTCATTAATCACTTTTTGAGCATTTAGAAGAAGAAAATGGGAGAGATATAAAAATATATATTCCTTATGTACATAGCATAAATCGACTATGATGGAATTTGGGTCAGGATGGGAATTCCATGTAGCAATCTCTTCATTCGACTGTCATAAAATGGTTTATGAGCAAGAAATCAGCTGTTGCTGACTAGTGAAAACTCATAAAATGCTGTGTTAAAATTAAGATTGATATATATATATATATATATGCCATTGCTTGGCATATAGATATATAGATCAATAAGGTCAAGTAAAGTCTCATATACATCAAAATATTCAAAGCAGCATTGTGTGTGTGTGTGTGTGTGTGTGTGTTCAAAAGACTTGAAACAAAGTAGGTAATTATAAAGTGGGTAATGGCTAAACAAATTATAGCACATGAATAAAATGGAATATTGTTGAACTGTTAGAAAGGATGATCCTGAAGATTCGGATTAATGCATAAGACTTGGAGCTATTTTTAATAGACTAATAACAAAGAGAAACAATTAGCTCATGGTATTTTTTAAAAAGAGAGGAAAATCAAACCACCAATTTAAGAGGGGAAAAAGGTGAAGAAACTATTAAACTATTAAACTCTTAAAAAAACTATTAAACTATTAAAAAAATTTTTGCTCAAAAATTGATAACTTCAAAGAAATGGATGATTCCTTAGAAAAAATATAAAATAGACAGATGAACATAAAACCATATAGAGAAATAACCTAAACTCAACAAAATAATATGAACAAGGTTTAACAAACTAACATTTGTTAGTTTTCTCTTAAGTCAACTTTGCCCTTAAGATCAAATAAGATAATATTTGTGAAAAGTGGTTAGCACAGTGCCTAGAACATAGTAGGCATTATAAATGCTTATTCCCCCCTCCATGAAAAAGAACCTGGGCACAGATGGTTTTATAATTATATTTTTACTATACAATTAAAGAACAATGAACTCCAATAGTACATTGACAAAATAGAGAAAAAAAGATATCTTAGAAAATTCCCTTTATGATATAAGAAGGGTCTTGATATTAAACTAAGGAGAGAGAAATCAGAGAGAGAAAACTATAGAGCAATATTTCTAATGAATATTGATGAAAGTGCTGAATAAAATATTAGCAGAGAAGCTAAAGTGACATATTTTTTAAATTATCCACTATAATCAGCTTAGATTTATAGCAGAAATATAGTGATGGTTCAATAATAGGAAAACTACAAATGCAATAGAGCATAATAAAAATAACAATACAAATCACAGTCTTATAGCAGTAAAATTAGGAAAACCCCTTTTTAATACAATACTCATTTATGTTAAAAATCTCTATAAATCACAAATACCTTTCTTCAAAATGTTAAATAGTAATCTATAAAAAATAATATATAAAATTGAGAAGATCAGAGGCCTTTCCAATAAGATTAGGGAGTAAAGCAAAGATGTTCCTTGTCATCACCATTATTTAATATAGTTCTGGAAAAGTTAGCTATAGCAATAAATCAAGAAAAAGAAATTAAGGAAATAAGAAAAGGACCCATATGTATAAAAATATTTATAGAGATACTTTTTGTTATAGCAGGGAATGAATACAAAGTAAGTACCCATCCATGGGGAAATGGCTGAATAAGTCCTGGTACATGAATATAATGGAATGTTGTTTTAACATAACAAATGATAAAAGGGACAAATTTAGAAAAAGTTGGGAGAACTTGAAAGAACTGCTACAGAGTGAAGTGAGCAGAACCTGGAGAATAATTTATATGATAATTAGGACTTCATCAAGGAAAATATCTTTGAAACACTTAAGAGCTAGGATCAACATTATGAATAATCATGACCCCAGAAAACTAATGATGAATCATTCTTCCTATCTCTTGGCAAAGAAGTGATGGACTAAAAGCAGAATAATATGATGTACCTTTCAGACAAGTCCATGTGTGGTTTTGTTTTTCTTGATAATATATATTTGTTATAATAAAGAGTGTGTTTTTGGTGGGAATCATTTTTTTGGGTAGGGGGAGATGGAGGCATAAGATGGAGTAGAGAGGTAAATGACAGTGGTATTAAAAGAAGAAAAGGATGTTTGTGAGGGGAAACAGATGAAGCAATGCAGTTTTAGAATTATGTTTAATTATTTAGACTTTAAAAATATGCACATAATGGAGAATTATGGTTTCATGTAGTCTTTTTTTTGTTCTTTTTTCTTGAATAAGGTTCAACTCCTAAATTTTGCTCTTTTTTTAAAAAAGATAAATAAAATTTTATTTTCTTTCCCTTCTATCTCCTCCTCACTGAAAGGGAAAAGAAAGCAAAAGAAAATCTTTATAAAAAATATGACTAGTCAAACAAAACAAATCCCCAAATTGCTATGTCCTAATGCGTATGCCTCATTTTGCTTTCATAGGCCATCTTTTTCTTTCAGGAAGTAGGTTGCTTTCTTCATTATCAATCTTTTGGAATCATTATTAGTTATTATATTGAACAGAGTTCTTCAGTCTTTCCAAGTTGTTCATCAGTTGTTGTTTTTCATAAATTGTTCTCCTAATTCTGTTCACTTTACTCTGCATCAGTTCATAGAAGTTATCCCAGGTTTCTCTGAAATCTTCCCTGTCATCATTTCTTATGGCATTCTATTGCATCAATATTGCTATAATTTATTCAACTATTTCTCAGTTATGAATGAATTCTTGTAGGGGGCTGCATGGCCTAATGAATAAGATACCTGATTCTGGATCAGTAGATTGAGGGTTCGAATCCCTTTGTGGTAGTGTAGAATACATGTTTGGGGCAGCTAGGTGGCGCAATGGGTAAAAGCACTGGCCTTGAAGTCAGAAGGATGGGCATTCAAATTGAGCCTCAGACACTTGACTCTTAGCAGCTTTTTGACCTTGGGCAAGTCTCTTAACCCTGATTGCCTCACATCCAGGGCCATCTCCAGTCGTCCTGATTCATATTTGAGTACTGGACTCAGATGGCTCTGGAGGAGAAAGTGAGATTGGTGACTTAGCACAGCCCCCCCCCCCCCTCAAATCCAATTCATGTGCTTGTCATGGCATCTACTGATGTCATGGTCTTCTTCGAGAATGAAGGACAAATATCATCATGAACAAATTCTTAGTTTTCAGTTTTTCGTTATACAAAAAGTTTACTATAAATATTTTTTCATGTTTTCTACTTACACTTTTTCTTTTATCTCTTTGGGATCAAAGTAGTAGCATTACTAGGGTAAAGGACATACACCAATTAGTAACTTTTGTGGGGCATACTTCTAAATTGCTTTCCAGAATGGCTAGACTAGTTTTCACAGCTATACCAACTACAATATGCCCATTTCCCTGTAGCCTATTCAACATTTGTTACTTTTCTTTTTTTTGTCAACTTTGCCTTTATGATGAATGTGAGATAGAACCTCAGAATTGTATTAATTTGCATTTGTTCAATTAGTAGTGACATGAAATTTTTTTATAAAGCTACTGATAGCTTGGATTTCTTCCTTTGACAACTGCTTCATATCATTTGAACCACTTATCATAGAATTTTGTTCTTGTTTGTATAAGGAAATGTTCATGTTTGTTGGTGTTTGTCAGATTTTATAATCATGAAAGAGAAAAAATGTGAGTAATTAATAATTTTATAATAAAGCAACAGATAAAAAATAAGCCCATAAAAATCAACTGCCTTTCTGTATGCCATTAACAAAACTCAGTAGGAAAAGCCTAAAAAAAGAAATCCCATTCAGAATAAATATACAATTTAAAATGTATCTGGGAGTTCTTTCAAAACACATTCAGCATTTATATGATGACAAGTATAAAACTCTTCAAAGAAAGAAAGGAAGAAGGGGCAAGCTTAGTGGTTAGATAGAGCACTGACCCTGGTGTCAAGAGAACCTGAGTTCAAACCTGGCCTCAGTCACTTAATACTTCCTGAATATTAATACTTATATGGCCTTGAGCAAGTCACTAAACCCCATTGCCTTGCAAAAAATAAAAAAAAAGAAATAAAGGAAGACAAATAATTGTAAAGATATTAATTACTCAGTGAGATATAGTGAATAGAGAAAATGACATGAAAACTAGGAAGAGTTACTTCTAAAATATACTTAGAAGTAGTTTAAATCATACATCTGGGTTGGCTAGGTGGTGTATAGAAAGCACTGGCCTTGGAATCAGGAATACCTGGGTTCAAATCCGGTCTCAGACATTTAATAATTACCTAGCTGTGTGGCCTTGGGCAAGCCACTTAACCCCATTTGCCTTGCAAAAATCTAAAAAAAAATCATACTTCTAAGATAGACTGACTACCAGGGTCAGGTGAAGTCACTTAAAACATTTCAGTGACTCAAATAACTCTCTAATTGACCATAAGGTGCAGAAAAGCTAAAAGAAATTTCCTCATTAGAGAACTTGCTATAGTAATGAAATATAAGATCTAATCCCTATAGCTATTACAGTTATCATTTCCACATTGAGACTTTTCCCATTGCAGTTTTGATATAAGAAATTATATATGCTGGCTGACATAAGAAATTAAATGGGAAATTCGGGGGAGTTTTGTAGAAGCAGCTGACAACACACAAAGGCCAGATTACACAGAAAATTTAGACATTCAGAAATGCATAAAATATATATAGTATAATATCAAAGTATATGATAAGATATTCCCCCTAAAAGAAAGAGGAAAAAATTCAAACTTCTTGTCTGGTGCAAAGGGAGGACACAAAAATTTTATATGACTTTTCTGGATTGCCATGGTACCCTACTCAAATCCCAGGTGGAAATGTGGAAGGTATAACTGTAATTGTTAATGATTGGGCCACGATAATATAATAAAAATAGTTATATTATCTGAATTTAACTTAATTCCAAGTTAATCAAACTACCGAAGAGTTATTTTATAGATTTAAATAAAATTATAGCAATATTTATCTATAGAAACAAAGGTCAAGGATCTTGAGGGAAATGAAGAAAAGAGAATTCTGTATGAGAGTTCAAACTATATTGTTGTTCAGGCCTTTCAGTTATGTCCTACTCTTCATGATCTTATTTGGGATTTTCTTGGCAAAGATAATTGAGTTGTTTGCCATTTCTTTCTCCAGTTCACTTTTTAGTTGAGGAAACTGAGACCAACAGGGTGGGAGTGTCTTGCCCAGTAAGTGTCTGAGGTCAGATTTGAAATCAGGTTTTTCTAACTCTAGACCTGACACTCTAACCACTGTACCATCTAGCTACCCATTATACGTTAATAAAACACATTAAAGAAAAACTACTATATTTCCCAAAGTAAAATAAATTAGTGAGAATAGCATCATTTTACTTTTTTTTGTGCAAATTTCTTTAATGTCAGCCTAATAGAAAACAGGTGGATTCTTAAAACTACTTCAGTTTTTCAATCTATTGCAATATGTTGTTTTTGGTTGAAGTACATGAATATCTGGCCTCATACAGATATGTACTTGGAAAAGGGAAATAATGTCATAGAAAGATTAAATTCTTATTAGAACATATAAAATCCCCTGATATGTACATATATATTTATAGCATTTGGAGGTACAATTATGTAAAATATGATAATTGGTTCTAGCCCAATGAAAATATACAGTGCAAATTTGAGTAATGACATCATTTGTGGGGAAGGTATTTATTATTGACAATGAAATAGTCTGGGGAGGGGAGTCCCCAGACCATTGCATGAGAAACTGTTGCTCTGAAGCACTATCATAGGAGGCAACAGAGGGCAGCTAGTTGGTATAGTGGATTGAAGGTTGGATCTGAAGTTAGGAAGTCTCATCTTCCTGAGTTCAAATCCAGCCTTAGATCCTTACTAGTTGTATGACTCTGGGCAAATCACTTAACCCTCTCTGCCTCAGGTTCATAATCTGTAAAATGAGCTAGAGTAAGAAAAGGCAAACCACTCTATTATCTCTGCCAAGAAAACCCCAAATGTGGTTATGAAGAGATGAACACAGTTGAAAATGTTTAATCAACAATAACAACAGCTTCCTGACTCCAGGTCCTGCCTTAGAATTCTAGAGACCATCTAATTCATTTTAGACAAGAAGAAGCTAAGGCCCAAGGAGTTAGGAGGTACAATGAATAGCGTTGGGACTAGAGCTCAGATCCATGACTCTGGGAAAAATCACTTAACTTCCATCTGCTTCAGTCTCGTCTGTAAAGTGGCGATAATAACTCCTCCCAAGGTTTATTGTTAGGATAAAATGAGATAATACTTACATAAAATATTCATATATAAAATTATATATAAAGTGTCACATCATAATCATTTCTCAAGGTCATATAAACATTTTATCTATTTGACATACAAAACAAATTTGACCTTTCCCTATAACAGCTCTTAAATTATTTGAATGTAGCCATCAAGCCTCCTTACCTGAGTCATATCTACTCTAGAACAACCATCACCAGTACCTCTGATCATTCTTCATAATTTCTTGGATTAAAAGATGAAAGACTTGAGAGATCACCTAATCCAAGCTTCTCATTTTATAAATAAGAATAAATGAGGTTAAGGGACTTGTCCAAGGTCCCACAAGTAGGAAGAAGTAAGGTCTGAACTTGACTCAAAATCAAATTCAATCCAGTCTCCAAATTTAATGCAATCTTCTAGTGAAATACAATTATCTTCATATGATGCTGTTTGGGGTGTCTTCCTCTGGTTGCAATCCAATTTATCAATGTCTTTCAAATGTGCAACCCTACATTGAACATGACATTTAAGATGTGATTTACCCAAGAAAAAAACTTTAGTGGAATTATTGTCTGTCTGTCTGTCTGTCTGTCTGTCTGTCTGTCTGTCTCTCTCTCTCTCTCCCTCTTTCTCCTAGTCACTATTACTAAAGCAGCTTAAGTTAGCATTAACACTTTTGGCAGTCATCCCACACAGCATAGTCATACTGAGTTGAACTAAAGTTCTTAATTCTTTTCCACACAAACAGTGCTATTAAGCCCTGTTTTCCCATATTGTACTAGGATTTAGGCTTGCTGATGGAGAGAAACAATAGTTTGGGATAATTTAAAAAGGGGAACTACATAAAGTATTTCTATTTGATTTTTGAATGCCTTTCTGTATTTGCAGATGAACATGGGTATATATCACAAATATTGGAATCCATAATATTTCAAGTAAAATGACATTAGGCATGCTGTGAATAATAAGGGGCACCATAATGCTTCAGTTGTGGGGTGGGGGAGGGAGTTATTCAGTTTTCCTCATCCACTTCATGCTGGGGCTAGATAATTTCATGGCTCAGATTAATGTAAAGCACCACACTAAACATAGTTCTTCTTATTCTTATTCTTTCCCACTACCCAATCCCATTCCTTTCCTTCACAGCCTAACAAAACTTCCATGATGGGAGAGCAGGAGAGAAGACTAATGTGGGTTAGGGGTGAGGGGAGGATTAAATAGCTTTTTCTGGCAACAGAAACTGAATATAGAGGTGTGTCAAGTCTTTTCTAATTTCTGAGCATATGCATGTGATATTCAGAGAAAGCCTTCTCTGTTTACTTATTGAGAGGAGGGTTTTTTTGCTTCATTTTTTTTTAATGAAAAGGAGTATTTTTCTCAGTCAAACTGTGAAGCTACTAACTCGTATTATTGCAGAAAGAGCAGATTACCCAACTCTTATGATGGCCTGATCTCTATCCAGATGCCTTACTCATTCACTCATTCAATAAACATTTATTAAGCACCTACTAGATGCAGGTGGTGTGCCAAGCTCTGAGGATACAGACAAGTCATTTCACTTGTCTGGGTTCTAATTTCTTTATCTGTAAAATGAAGGAACTGGACCGGAAATATTAACCATGTCTTCCAGCTCAAAAAAAGTTAAATGATTGCTGTCTATTCTAAATAGTCTCAGAAGGTAAATAATTGAAAGATAGCCTCAAAGGGTAAATATAGAGCATTCCCAGAGTCAGGAAGATCTGGGTTCAAGTCTCAACTCTGATACATTCTGATTGTGTTTGTTACCCTGAGCAAAAACATTTCACCTCTTAGTGTCCTAGGAATTTTTTTAAGACAGAGTTCTAAACCTCTTTTGTGTCCTGAATTCTTTTGGCAATCTGCTGAATTTAGACTGTGAGCTGCTTTGGATTAGGGAGTATTTTTGTCTTTCTTTGTATTCTCACTACCTAGTCCAGTGACTGGCACATAGTAGTGTTGTTGGTGAAACCTGCAGATCCCACTGGCTGATTAACCATGTTGCACAAGAAGATAGACAGGAAGACTGCAATCACACAGTATCTATAGCATATCTAATAGCTACAATAATTTTGAAGTAATGATGAGCATGAATGATATTTTGAGATTATTTGCAATAACTGTAATGTGCACTGAGAGTAATTGTGATTCTGCTGAAGACAAAGTTACAGAAACTTTTAACAGGACTGTGATTTGTTCCTTGCATTTGTAATGGGAAAAAAAGCTAAATTTTATTGAAAGGATAGTGAAAATAAAGCAGTAATTTCTTAATCCAATCAAGTTCATGGACCTTCTGAAATCTATCCCATGGATAGAGAATCAGGTTTATGGACCCTCACCCTCTGAAATCATAGAGAATCAAGTTCATAGATTCTCTGAAATCTATTCCATGGTTAAGAACTCCTGCTTTTAGACTTTTGATTTTTAGAGGAGGCTCCAAATTGTATGAGTTTCTAGGTCAGTGAAATTATAGACCAGACCAACAGCAACAACAACAAAAGCAAATGGGGGAAATGGTGATGTTATTCAAGTTGATGACTCCGTTTAATAATCCGTCAGTTTTTAAATATTCAGAAGTAGATTAGCCACAGGGACTTTGCTTCTGACTTTTCTGGCTTATTGAGTCTTCACTGTTTTAATTTAAGCTCTTTTTGTCACAGATTGTAGAAATGTAGAGATTGGTGAGAACACTAGGCACTGTGCCATGCTCAGGAGCATAATGCCACCTGCAGATTATACCACAGAGCAGTATCTTTCAAAAAGCGACTTGTATACATTCCCTAAAAAAAATCACTTTCTTTGGTGAGAAGCTCCTCAGAGAGAATCAGAAATGTGCAGAAATACTTACTTCATCTGGAGAGCACCAACAAGGGGAACATAGCAAGGACTAGGAACTCAGGCAGAATGGGTGAGAATAAAAAGACAAGTACGCCATGTCATCAATTTAAATCCCATGATATGAAGTCCAGGTTGTGATATGAACTTGTGCTAGCTAGTTTTTGGTCTGGGGACTAGTTATATTCTCAGTGTATCAATCTGGTTGAATTTACATCTTCAGATCATTGTATAATATTCTATACACAGTAAGTGCTTAATAAACACTTGTTTGTTGATTCAGCACCCCATTTCTGAGGTAATGTGGTATAATGGGGAAAAAGGTGACATGGTAATTGTGGTATTAATGTATATAGCATCTGAAGGCCTGCATTCCAGACTCCAGATTTCCACTACTTGTTATTTGTAGACTAAAGAATCTCTATGGTCCCCCCAGTTCTAATTCTTATGGTTGTTTCCATGTTTCCAAAAGGATCTGTCTAGGGTAGAACTTTCTGGTCTATGTTGGCTTGGACTTAGCTTGCTCCTGGTTTGGATCAGTGTTTTTTGGAATCTGGTACCATAAGGTCTGGCATGATAGAGGAGGAGGGGGGGAGAGAAGAAAAACTGGACAGCCAATAGAAAGAAGGATTAGCATATTAATTATCTCTTAGAAGATGGAAAACTATTGCTCTTGAAGAAATCACATGGAGTGAAAGGATCTGAGTGCAAGTCTTAGGTTAGTTGATGGTATTGGTTTTCTTTCATTTGTAAAGAATGACACCTATGATATCTTGACCTGCTGGAAATTGGATTTAAGTGAGGCAGAGTGTGCAAGGTCAGCTTCACTTTCTCTCCCAGAGTCATCAAAGTGAGTAGTAACACAAAAATCAGGACAACTGGTAATGTCCTAGGATGACCTTGGCATCTCTGATGTCTGATCAAGCTCTAAGCTCTACATAATTCTTGCTTCAGTTGCTTTTGTGGCCATTGGAACAAATTGTTCTCATTTGCCCTTTCCACTTTTGGAAGTCTTTTATATGCTCGGGGTAGCTATCACTAACTCACCAACAGGTTTGAGGTCTGTCAGTTGACCTCAACCTGGTTTAGCCCATCTGTTGAAATGCTTTTTAACAGGATTGTGACTACTGCACATGCTTCAGCTTATTGGAGCCACGTGAGAGCTGGGTGACCAGTTGGATACCAAATGTAGATAAGCAGCCCTGAAAGGACTCAACAAGCCTTCATACCAGAGATGCTAGTCCTCTCTCAATACCCCATACATCTATTACAGGCAGTTAGGTGATACAGAAGATAGAATGCCAGGTTGAGATTCAAGAAGATCTGAGTTCAAATGTGACCTCTGATACTTACTATGTTGTCCCTGGGCAAAATCACTTAACTTTTTTTTTTTACCTTAGTCTCTTTATTGATAAAATAAGATAATAACAATAGTCTCCCAATACCTGGGAGATCAGGAAAGGCTTCCTATGTGAAATGTCACCAGTTGAATTTTAAAGGACACTCAGGATTCTAAGTGGCAAAAGTGA
The DNA here is from genome assembly GCF_037893015.1 of Macrotis lagotis. Taxonomy (NCBI): domain Eukaryota; kingdom Metazoa; phylum Chordata; class Mammalia; order Peramelemorphia; family Peramelidae; genus Macrotis; species Macrotis lagotis. Next base: position 107,109,194 of record NC_133664.1, read on the forward strand.
GGAATGAAGGACAGATTATGCAAAACTACTGTGGCAAAAAATGTAATGCTAAATTTCAGGAAAAGAAAATAGGCATTTGGCATTTGGATAGTATTATATAAGACTGCAAAGGTAGACTGGAACTAGAATTTGAAAGGTCAACCTGACCAATGTATAGTTTATCCTTGAAGATATAGGGTACTACCAAGATTACTGAATATGGGAGTGACATGGTTAGATCAGTGCTTAGGAAGGCATACTTTGCCATTTGGTTTGAAACTTTGTTTTTAGAGCTAGAAATCATGGAGTAAGGATGAAACTGTGGATTCCTTCCTCTATTTACTTCTGTAGTTTACTATCTCTTCCTTCCTAAAAATACAGGTTGTTTTCCCTAGACCTTTCAACCCTTATTAAGGATCATTCCTATTGGTTTGGGAACAGTCTCTCTCATTTTCATTGAAACAACACAGTCTAGATCTGAGAGATATTTTCCCTCAGAGTTCATTATATCTGGCCACTGGACCTCCTGGACTCTGATATAACTCCTAGTGCTGTCCACTGAAATAATGCCCCTCACAATTTCTCTTCTTCTGTCTTGAATAACATAGCCGCTAATTTAGTTCTGAGGATATCTCTTTTACTAGTCCTTTCTTGCCTGAGATGACACTGTTACTTTATCCCCAAAGAAAAGTTGAATAATTGAACAGGATATTACTCTGAAATAGTTCTCTGATTGTTTGATATATTATATTGAAATGAAAAAAACCCCACTGAATTTGAGTTGGAAGAGTAGAGTCGTGCAGAAGCAAAAGCAATATATATCTAGAGGAAACTCAGAGTCACAGTGAATAGAACATTGGACTTAGATTTAGGAAGATGCTTGCCTTAGCAGACAAATGACCATAAACAAGTCATAACTATTCACAGAATTAGTTTCCTCATCTGTAAAACCGGGTGAGGGAATAGGGGACTTGCAATGATCCTCTAAGGTTCTATCCAGTGCTAAATCTATGATTTTTCTGAGTCAGAGGACCTGGGTTCAAATCCTGTTTCTGGTTTATATAAGCTTAGGTCAAACTCTATGAGTGTCACTTCTCTAACCCATAAAGTGAAAGGACTGGACTAGATGGCATCTGAGATTGTTTTCCCCACCAGCCTCATTTTCTCCTCCAGGGCCATCTGGGTCCACGGCCAGTTATAGATCATTATGAAGGGAAATGACCCTGGTTGCAGGAGGGAGACCTTTACCTTTTTTTGGGTTAAAGTTTTTAACAGGTCTCAGTTTGACTGAGTCAATGCCCTTTGAGTGACTAAGGTAAATAAGAAAGAGATAAGGTAAAGAATGACCACTTTTACCTAGTCCAAAAGAAAAAAAAAATTGGAACAAGGTACTCATGAACAATTTTGCAAATTTTACAAATAAGGAAATTGCCCCACAGAGCAGTTAAATGATCAGACTAAAACTACATAGTTAAAGACAAAGCCTTTAGTTGGGTGTCCTGAGCCTCCACACAGTTCTCTTTTCCCAGATACCCAGATGGTCTGTGCCTCATTTCCACTGGAGCTGTTAATCCTTGACTGACAGGCAAGTTCATTCCAGAAAATGAAAAGGAAAAAAAAGAGAAAAATGGAGCCAGGTAGGAATGGGCAGAGTGGAAAAGCCAGCCTCTTTTAGCAACTAACATTCCTTATTTCTTGCTGAAGTATTGGCACCTTTAAAAGCCTTTGCTGTCCTCACCAACCTCCCCACTCAATCACCAACAACAGCTTCTGGGGGAAAAAAAATAAGGAAAAAAAATCAATGTATTAAATCTCAGCTGAGTTCAGAGGCAGCTTCTCCCACACCTTCCCTTAGGCAGCCACCTCCTTCCCTTTATGTGAAGTAGGTCCTGTGACAAGGCCTCTTCTTCTCTATGACATAACTAGGATTGACAAAAGGCACTAGACTTGAGGAGAACTTAATCATTGGTGTTCAGGGAGTGCTTCACTATTTCCCTATCTCTATCCCTATCCTTGTAGCTTGGTGCTATAAAAAGAGTACTGATGAGAATACAAGAAAGACCTGGGTTCAAAATCCCCAGCATTCTTTATTTGTAATATGGAGATAATAGTGCTCCTGGTACTACTTGAGAGGGTCATTGTGAGGGAAGGGCTTTAAAAACCCTCAGGTAGTATACTTTAATTAAGCTAATAAGTAAATAAATATTTTTATTTCTAGGATTAACTTATTTGTCCTCTCTTTTAGACTTCTGCTGCCTCTTCCTTATCTGTGCACATAAAATCCAATTTAGTAGAAAGTTTCTCACCTGGTTACATACCAGTACATTTGAGGTTGTGTCGTGTGTGTGTGTGTGTGTGTGTGTGTGTGTGTGTGTGTAAAGAGCTAGCAGATGTGTTGATTAACAACCTGTATAGAAATGACTCTGCAATTCTATCAGTTGCATAGGGACTTCATTCAATGCAGCAAACTTGCTTTGAGGGTCTGCATTCTATGAGATGCTAGCAAGGGCTGAAAAATCATTGGAAGGGAATTTAGGGATTATCTGAACCAACTCTAATTTTTCAGGGTCATTTGCATGACTTCATACAGAAATGAATGAGCCAATATTTGAACCCAGGTTTCTGATTCCTTATACAGCTGTACTGCCTCTTAAAATGAAAAAAAGATCTGAGATTTTAGAAAGCGGAAGACTCTCCCAAATTAGCCAAAATTCTCACTGGTGAATTTCTTGTGCAACCTCCATTTTGACCAAAGATTTTAGGGATGGGGGGAAAGACCCTCACCGATTAGCCAGTCCAAGTCATTTATTTTGTAAGAAAAAGAATCTCCCATAGATGGAACCTCCATTTTGAAGAAGGGCCTAGACCAGTCATCCTTCATTCCTCTCCCAGTTTGGCTTTGTACTCTCTGGATTTTACCATCTGCTCCCATTTTAGATTCCTCACAAAGAGCTACTTTCCCTCTTAGTTCCCTTTAGTATGTCATTTCCCCCTATTTTAATACAACTCCTTGAGGGCCAGAAAATCATTCCTTTTGCTTCTATCTATATTCCCTTCACTTAGTTCATTTCCTAATTCAGGTTGAACATTTAAAAAATGCTTATAGATTTTTGCTGATGACAACCTAAGCAAAAATCTGTACTCAGGTCATAGGAGCATAGCTCTGAAAGGGGAAACAATCTCAGATGCCATCTAGTCCAATCCTTTCACTTTATGGGTTAGAGAAGTGATATTCATAGAATTTGACTTAAGCTTATACAAACCAGAAACAGGATTTGAACCCAGGTCCTCTGACTCAGAAAAATCATAGATTTAGCACTGGATAGAACCTTAGAGATCATTGCAAGTCCCCTATTCCCTCACCCAGTTTTACAGATGAGGAAACTAATTCTGTGAATAGTTATGACTTGTTTATGGTCATTTGTCTACTGAGGCAAATTCATAGCATCCCCTCACTTAAATTCACTTCCATGTCATGGCATCACCTCCTTGATGTCCCGTCCTTTAAGAGAAGGGAGGACCAACAACAACAGCAAAATGGCGGTGATAATGCTCTAGTGACTTCAACAGGATTCTGGACTGAAGAAAAAGGGACCTAATACTTGTAAAAGGCATTAGAAAGTTAAAGTTAAAGGAAAGCCTGACTAGAGTTTTTTAATATGTTAATTCTCATTTCTTATCCTGAGATGTTGCAACAGTTCAAGTTAATGAAGCATCCTGGAATGTATGTGGTCTCCCTTATAAAGCTGAAAGTGTGAAACCAAATACCAGCCAGGCAGAAAACACAACCTAGACCTTTAACTGCACAATTACACAGCAAGGGAGTTCATAAAAAATACCCAGGAAATCGCTTGGAAACACTATTTAGCTATATAGAGCAAAGAACCTACGTTATGAGGAAGATCTGCATTCAAATTCTCTTTCTGCCATTTAATTTTTTTTTCTATTCAACAAGTACTTCTTTGGAGCTTTGATTTATTAGATATGGTGTGCCAGACAAGTCAGCATCTTTTAGCCTCAATTTCATTCTGTAGAAAAACGTTCCCAAACCTAGTTTGTTAGAGTGAATAGAGAGGTCTCTTTTAGAGTTAATGTCTATCACTTACTAGTTGTGTGATTTGGAAGAGTAGTTTAATCTCTAATTATTCTAAGCAACTATTATTTTTCTTTACAATGCTATTTTATTTTTTCTAATTACATGTAAAGATAATTCTTAACCTTTTTTATCTTTTAAGATAAAATTTTGAGTTCCAAATTTTCTTTCTTTCTCCCATTTCCCCTCTTTAAGATGATAAGTAGGTCTTGTGCAAGTTATACATGTGCAATCATGTAAAAACCTATTTCTATATTAGTCATGTTGTGAAAGAAGAGTTTGCAAAACAATTACCATTTTAGATAATTCTTTAAAATGGTTAAATTACTGAAGATTAGGCTATCTGTATAAGTCAGTTTTTACACTTATAGTTCCCTTCCTGGGTAAGACTAAATTTTTTTTGTTTTTTCAAGGCAAATGGGGTTAAGTGGCTTGCCCAAGGCCACACAGCTAGGTAATTATTAAGTGTCTGAGACCGGATTTGAACCCAAGTACTCCTGACTCCAGGGCCGGTGCTTTATCCATTGTGCCATCTAGCCACCCCCCCCTAAATTTTTTTAATTAACATTTTTAGTAAAAATAAAAATGCAGATAATCTGCATAAAAGTGTTGTAGTCTGTGATTCTATATTTACATATTGTTTTTTTTTCAATGGAGAGAACAAATTCATTTTTTGAAGAATTTTGCAAAACTGCAATCTTGATGTTTGACAAGCCTTGAGAGACATTTCTTCATTCATTCCTTGTCTCAAATTTCTCTCCATTGGAGTCCATCCCCCAGATTGAGCTTCCTAAATTGCAGATTTGATTTAGTAATCCTCCTACTCAATAAACTCCAGTGGTTCCCTGTTTTCTACAAAGATCCATTATAAAATGCTTTTGACGTTTTAAATCCTGTAGCAAATTGACCCTTTCCTACCTTTCCAGTCTTTTTATATTTACTTCTTCCTTGTTTTCTTCTCCTCTGAATACTCTACCTTCCCAGAACACTGGTCTTCTTGCCATTTCTTGCCTTTTCATTGGCTGTTTCCTTCCCTCTACACATCCCCCCCCCCCCCCCAACACCACGAATGCTCTTCTTCTTAGTCTCTGCCTGTTGGCTTCCTTGATTTCCTTCATATTTCAGCTAAAATCTCATCTTCTGCAAATATCTTTTCCTGGTCCCCTACAAGGCTAGTGACCTCCTTCTAAGATTACCTCTAAGTTATTTTATTATATATATATATATATATATATATATATATATATATATATATATATGTATGTATGTATGTATCTTGTCTGTACATAAAAGTTTGCAAATTGAAGGTTGGAACCATGTTTTTGCCATTCTTTGCATCTGTAGTGCTTAGCACAATACTAATTAAATACTTAATAAAATGTTTATTGACTAACTTAAAAAAACAATTTTCTAAATTAAAAAAGGGTAAGCAGCTCCAGAATTTATTATGAAATCCATTTTAATATCTTGTCATGACCAAATAATTCATTATTTAATGGACTAACTTATTGATCATATAGTAGTAGCCAATAAGATTGGAAAACCAGCAGATACCATCAGAGTTCTGAAAACCTTTCCAGCATAGTAGAAGCTATCACTTCTTGAGATCTGCTGCCAATGTTTTTGAGTACAGGGCATCTCCATACCACAAGGAGGCATTGGAGAAAGACATCTATGAAAACACAAAATAACATTAAGTAGTATGTCCTCAATACAATCTATGAGAATAATTTTTATACTTGACAAAGACATCTTAAAAGATACTTTGGGGGGGGGACAGGAAGACTTGTAGATGATATTCATCAAATTGTAGATTTAAAACTGGAAGGAATCTTGAAGACTATCTACTCCAGGGGTTGGCAGATTATTACCTGCTGGTCAAATCTGATCCACCACCTCTTTATGTATGGCCCATACCACTTGTTTATGTATGGTCCATTTATCTATAGACCATCTCTTGACAGTCACACAACTGACTGAAAGATAGAGATGGCAGGATCCACAATTTGTGGATTTTTTTAGACTATCAGAAAGCATTCAATTCAAAATTCAAAATGAAGACCCTTTTACAGAAAGTTGCCTCTCATACTTCTAGAGGCAACAATAGGGATAACTGTTGAAAAAAATCCCATGATTATTAATTAGCATAAAAGAAAATGTGTGTTTACCAATCATGTCAAGCCCAGAATTCAAATAAAAATATAATTCTCAAGAGTTGGAGAGGTTTTAGGAATAATTTTTTGCACTAAGTGCTTTAATCCTTGGCATCTTGTAGATGTTCTAAGCTGAGTTGCACAATCATTCAGAAGAGTTGGCTTTGGAAATCTATGCAGGAAAAACCAAAAGGCTGAAGAATGCCTATTGCCCAGATTAGGATATTAGGATTAACACATAAGAGAGTTTAATAGTCACTTGTTATGACCCTCTCATTTCAAAGATGAGGGAGGAAGCAGGCACAGAGAGGGGAAGTAAGTTGCCTAAAGCCACACAATTGATATTTTTCAAATCATGGTCAGAATTTCAACTGCGGTCCTCCCTCTCTCAATTCAGAATTCTTTCCACTACCTCACTATGCCTACTCTGACATATAGGTTTAAAGAAAGCCCACTGAGTTGGAATGAGAAATAAAGAGAAAGAAAAGAAGAACTAGATTGCATTTGGAAATTTATAAATTCGTAAATTCAACAACAAAAATCCTTATTTTTTTGCTTTTAAAACAATTTTCTTTTAAATTCAAATACATTTTATTGAAGCTATTTATTCTATAGCTTAGCAATTTCTATATATACTCCCTCCCACAGAAAAAAAAAGAACCCTTCCTTGTGACAAAGAAAAACTGGTCATTAGATCCTGACTCTACATCTGACAGTATATGAGACATATTGCACCCATAGTTTCTAACTCTCTACCAAGAGGAAAGAGGCACTTCCTCATCTCTTCTCTGGGGCAAGATCAATCTTCACAATTATTCAATGTTCAGCTTCAAATTCTGTCTATTTTAACACTGATATTCTTCCAGTGGCTGTGACTCATGAAATACCATAATCACAGAAGAATAAAAATTATGGGTCATGCAAAGGGCAATGCAGAGATGTATGCCAGCCATAAATAGGTTGTAGCATATTACCAATGATATTATCAATCTCATAGAAGAAACAGGATAAGAGATAGAATCAAAAAAAGATGAATGACTGGAAGAGATAGGTAGGACAGCCACAGAACTAGGAAAAGGGATAATAAATGAATGCCCCTTGTGCTGCATAAGTACCCACAAAATGATAAAACATAGAGGCTTCTAGAATTTTGGATGGGGCTCCTGTAGAGGATCTACACATGAAAATAAATAAAAATTACATAGGATGAAGGAAGGGGATGGAGAAGGGATCAAGTATTTATTATTTATTTATTACTTTAAATAATATTTAAAAATATTATCTCATTCGATCTAGGAATTTTATTTGAAAGCATTACCTGCATCAATCTTGAAAAAGTGTTTTAATTTCCACCTAAAGCTGAGAAACAACAAAATTTGAGGCATTTGTGAAATTATCTCTTTTTTTGTGTTTCAGAACAGAAACCCATTAGCTCTGTGCTCAGGGAAGTAGGTATATTAAGCAAAAAAAAAAATCTACCTTCCTGAAATGACATTATCTTTTTGTGGTTCTTAGCATAGTATTATCAGAGACCTTTAAAATGTTACATTTGCCTAATTGTAGGCATAAGATGGTAGTAATTTCTTTTTCTCCCCATTCGATTGGAGGTATAAATTCTCTTATTTTGTGAAAGCAAAGGGACAAATGGTACACCTTGTTGCCCTTTCTGTGATACCTAGGGCAATGCAGTATTGGCAGGAATCCAAAACAGCTTGTGTACTGCAGTCTTTAAGCCTACAGGATGACTGAATGTCACTGGATTAATTATCCAGTGAAGGGTATGTAATACTTAAGTATTCCACCAGGTGGCACTCTCCTTAAACCACCAATCCAGCAGCACTTCAATTCCATTGGGATAGCCTTCCAATAAATTGTGATATTCCATCTGGTCACTAGAGAGCACTCTGCAAGCAAACACCTAGCCTGTTCCCCACCACGATGGTGCCTTGTAGTGGAACCGATCAGTTTGAATCCACCCTTGCCAGGTTCAGAATGAGTCTAGTGTATAATATAGAATATTTTTTAATTTATAAAAAGTTATGCAAACTATAACTCTAGAGCCCATATCTGGATTTTGCTTTTTAAAGTTACAATTCCCCATATCCACAGGCTTCAGATACTCAAAAAATTGAGGCTACAAAGTTTATTGAACCTAATGATAATAAAAAAGAAGGAAGAAGGTTGAACATTTTTGTGCTTTAGTAATCTCCCCAAATTTTCTCCTGAAATCATCTTCATGTCCTCTTGAGAATTTCTGTGGTAAACTTAGAAAATATTTACTCCCCAGATCATGGAAAAGATTAGGAGAACTAAAGCATATTTCAGATTCCACTTTAGGGTCTTGGATTATATGAACAGAAGAAAGTACTGAAAGTATAATGAGAGAAAGCAGTTTTCTCTTCAATTTCCAGTCATAAGAATTCTCTATAATAACATTTATCCTTCATTTTTGAAGATCACAATATCAGGGAGGTGATGCCATGACAAGTGTATGAATTGGATTTGTGTGAGGGGGTACTGTGGTAAGTCACCAGCCTTTTCTCCTCCAAAGACATCTGGGTCCAGGAGCCAGACATGAATCAGGACTACTGGAGATGACCCTGGATGTGAGGCAATCAGGATGTGACTTGGCCAAGATCACACAGCTAGTAAGAATCAAGTGTCTGAGGTAGAATTTGAATTCCTGTCCTCCTGACTCCAGGCCAGTGCTATCCAGAACCTTCTTCTTTTCTGGTCTCTGTTTCTCTTTCAGGATATGGGTACTACCTGATGATCAACAATCAGTCCCTTCTGATCCATCTTGCATCCTTCTCTCTCTCTGCACTTTGAGAGAGGGAAGAAGGGTTAGGGAGTTGCTTTGGAACAACTTATAAATACAAGGAAGTGAGGAAATAAATAGATTGGGGTATATGTTTACAATGGACTATTACTGTACTGTAAAAAAATATCAAATATGAAGAATGAAGAGAAGCTTGAGAAGCCATAAGAACAGATTCAGAAAAATAAGCAACAATGGAAATATTATATTCAATGACTACAGAAATATAAGTAGAAGCAACAACAATACCCTTAAAATGGACACTGTGTAATCATAATAAACTGACCCCTGAAGAAGAGTTGAGAAAATATCTCCCTCCCTTCAATACTATGGCAGTGGAATATTGTATATCCTGTATAACACAGCAGATGGATTCTTTGGTATTGTTGGGCTTTTTTCCCCCCCCTCTTTTTTTTTAACCTTATTGTGAAGGATGGCTTGCTGAGTAGGGAAGGAGAGAGATATATTCATAAATGAAGGTCATGTAAAATATATTTGAATAGCATGTTTTAAAAAAACATAGTCTCAGGCACTTAGTGTAGGGGACATATCTTTTTGTATACCTCAATAGCCTTTGAAGATTTCAAAGAACTATAGCACAATAGAATAATTAATGTTCATAATTAATGTAGCTTGTGGAAAGGAAAAATGCAAGCTCCCGCAATGAAATAGCCTAAGAATTTGGGACAAAGACTTTTTTTCATAAGTTATTTTTTTAAAGGGCTAAACCAGATAGTGGACCTCTGGTTTCAGTAGTTTGGAGAATTCTCAGGTGAGTAAATTCCCTCTACCAATGCAGGTCAGCACTTTCTCTACAATTTATAGAGTTGCATTACAGAACTGCCTAAGGGATTGAAAGATTAAGTTGCCTAGGTTCTCACAAAGCAGCTATGGTGTGACTTGAACAGGGTTTAAAGGATTTGTAACTGAGTCTAGGATGTTTCCAGAATCTCATCATGGAAACTAAAATGAAATTAATGGAAAATAGTTATGATTTAATTAATTGTAAAGAATCTGAAGTGATGTTCTTATCTCTAAAGAATGGTGCTTTAAATAGACCCTAGAAAAAAGAAAAGTATAGCCATCAGAACTTATTAGTGTTTATTGAATGTTATCTAAGCGAGAGGCATTGTACTTCGTTTAGCTGAGTATTTCACTCACAAGGAAGGTACAGTATATAGAACAGTCAAGATAATTCTCTGGACTCCACAACAACCTCAGTTAAATCCCCCACGAGACTACCCAACTCCCTTGGTTCTGATACTAACCTTAATTAACTACCATCTGATGAATACTTTGCTTTTTCAGCTGCATTGAAATTGGAGAAAAAGTACCTTGTACAGAGGCCATTAGTATTCCAGTCACTGGAAAACTATTTTCTATTGTAAATTAATAACTTGACATTTTGTTGTATAAATCAGTGTCTTTGTGAGTCTGGGTTCATGGACCCATTCTTCAGAGATTTAATACCCCTTGGGTAAACTGTTAAAATTGAGTTTTTGAACCTGTAAAAACCTGAGGACCAGAGCCCAAGTCTCAGCAATAACTAAGAATTTCTTGAGCACAGTAGAAGTGGATTGGAGTAGAGGGTATTGCAGATCCAGTTTCATCTAGCAACTTCTAATTCTTGAAGGCAAAAAGAAAAGTGGGAAATGGGGGCAGTTTTTGCTTTTACATGGGGGGGGTAATTCCCGGGGGGGGGGAATATTTTGGGGAAAGGGGGACACAAAAAGCAGTTGTCCATTCTCATGAAATCCTGTCTTGCAACCTCTCAAAGGAGGTCAGACCAGAGGACACTACTTTCATAGTCCAGTAGCGCTGTATAATCTCTACAATGAAGGAGACAGGGGGTCAAGGGTGAAGTGGTGGGTCAGAAGAGGGATAGGTTCAATTAGTAAATGGTGGGCCTTGGTAGAAGGACTGATCCTCTGGAGTCCAGTCAAGCTACCTCTTGAAGGCAGAGGAGGTGGGGAACAGAAGACAGATTCTGCTTCAGGTGCAGTTCTGTAGTCAACCCTGGAGAAGGTGATAGTGGTGGGAAACATTTAGTAGTAAAGTAGCTGTACAAGGTAATTCTCCAGATGGGTGTACAGATATCGTGGCTATCTGTCAGTTAGGTCCAAATACAAAGATCCAGAGGTAAAAGGACAAGACCCAGGATAGAGATGGTCTCTCATTATCTAGTCATTCAGTATAACATTGGTCACATGTGAAGGTATGATTTAATCCGAGGGAAAAAAATGACAGGCAGGCCAGGGGTTCTAAGGTACAATAGATTCCTCCAGTAAAAAAAAAAATTGGATGCCCAGAAGGGGGGCCAAACCCGGGAAACAGGGCAGAGTCAAAGGAAAGAGAGGGAAAAGGATCTGGTAGATCCTTCTTGTAGTGGAAGACTCACCTAGTGCACTGGGCATTGGGCACTGGGCAACACCTAGGCAGATGAAGTGGTAGGGGTGGCAATGAGGCTGATAGTAGCTCTGGGTGAAGTTCCTTACCATTACTACAGAACACCAAGAAAAGTTTATATTTTTTCAAGCATATTTCATTGAAAGAGGCATGTTGCCATGTGATGCAAGTCAGAAAGCTTTCCATCTGAAATCTTTAATATTGTAAAAAGTTGGGTACTTATGGAAGAAATATCAGCTATTTGGACAGTTTTGATATGTGTAACACCTCAGGATGTCTTCTACTTCTCAAGACAAATAGGTACTATTATTCTCATATTTGATTCATGGTTGTGTTGTGTGTATGTGTGTGTGTGGGGGTAAAAATGAAAAAAAGAGGGGGTAGGATGTGAAAGATAGAAGGGGAAAAAGAAATAATGAAAATCAATAGGACAGAGATGAGAGAGAGAGACAGGAAGAGGGCAAAATGAGGGGTGAAAAGGGAAAAGAAGAAAATTGAAACAAGATAGAGTGAGATTTAGGAGAAAATATGTAATATAAAAGAAAAGGAAGAAAAGGTGAAAGGAGGGAGAGATGCCTTTAAAAGAAGAGACCTAGGCAGCAGACAGTGGCACGTAACTGTGGCTGCCTGTGAGGAGTTGAGCTGTTACTACAGCTTCCCAGTGATTTCATTGGGCATCTCACAGCAGGGATGTTCCCACTGGATAAGCAGAATGCAGGGCTCACAATTTTCCCGTCCTCTATTTCTGAGTGAGGGGGAGTGGGTGTAGCAGGGGGTGGGGGTGGCACAGGAATGAGGTAGAGAGAAGAGATAGCCAAGAAGAGGAATAAATAGAAAGGGCAAAGAGGAAATGAAGGAAAGGAAAAGGGAAGGAGCAAAGGCAAGAGAAGAGTATAACATTTTAAAGGAAGAGTGGGAGAAGGAAGAAGGAAAGAGGGGAAAGAGAAATGGGGGATAAGAAGGAAAAATATTTGAATACCCATTTGTGTGTCACTTTGGAATCTTGCTTTCAGTACCAAGTAGGAGAAGGTCTGAGTTTCTGCTTCCCCTCAAGACTGTTGCTTAGATAAATAGAAGTAGGGAAGCAGAAACAAATTGGGGTACATGACTGTAATATTACTGCACTATAAGAAAAGAGAACATTGAAGCATTTTCAGTTAATAAAGTAACTGATTGGGCAGCTAGGTGGCACAGTGGATAGAACACTGGCCCTAAAGTCAGGAGTACCTGGGTTCAAATGTGACCTCTGACACTTAATAATTACCTAGCTGTGTGGCCTTGGGCAAGCCACTTAACCCCATTGCCTTGCAAAAAAAAAAAACCCCTAAAAAAACCAAAACAAAACCCTAAAGTAACTGATTGTTCTGCAAGAGCAACATCCCTGATTCTGTGTCTCCTAATCTCCCCAGCAGAGTAGACATCAGTTACTAACTAGCTAGTTCTATCCAAGAGTATTAGTTTCTAAACGTCAGAGCCTCAGGTCTTGAATTCTTTCTTGGGGGGAATAGCAGAGATCCTGAAAATTCATCTACAGGAGGAAATGCCACTGATTCTCAGACAGCAAGGCTTAAGAACTCGACTTGCTACATTAAAAAGAAGCAGCAGCAACAAATTGTAAAACATCCCTCCCTACCCTTTTCTGTTGAGGAGAATCTATCTCTGGTTTTCTTTCATCTCTTCCATTTCATTTTTTCACTGCCATTTTGTTCTATATTTTAGGAATATCATCTCTATTAGGAATGCAGTTTTCATAAAGATAGAGTCCAAAGGAAGACATTGATAAACAGGATGTACTAAAGGAAGGGTGGGGATCAGAAAGGGGACAAAGACTGAGTAGCAGAGCCCAGACAACCATAGATATTGACAGTATGTCAACTTATGGTCATATATTTTCTTTCTGCTTGGTGAACATCCCCAAATAAGGGGTAATAATCTGATGCCTAAATAAGGAACACTGACTTAATTTCTTCTCATAAAACACTCTTTTCTTTCCCTAGAGAGGATAACTAAGTTAAAAAAAAGTTACTAGATTTTATTATCTACAATGCTTGGCGTTAAGACAATATTGTCAACAAAGGAGAATTTATCTGGATCATGCTTCCTAGAAACAGTCTATATTTGACTGTAGAATGGTAACATCACCATGATAAGACTGACTGGTAGAGGGTGGCATATAAAGTGGCAGATTTAAAAAAACTACAGGAATGGTGTGAATACAAATGGAA